>NW_012115833.1:2250037-2257197 GCF_000951035.1 Colobus angolensis palliatus | reverse complement strand
AAAAAAAAAACTAATTTAATTTTATATTAAGAAATACTTTATTTTATAAGTAGGATTTGCAGAACAATTTCTAAAAATGTTTTATATACATTAGAAAAAATTATGCTTGCAGGGTTTTTTTTTTTTTTTTTTTGGTGTGTAAATATTCCCTGAACTTTAAACTTTTAAAAATCCAAGTATACTAGGACCAAGGATAGAAATAAATTTGAAAAGAGAAATCATGATACAATGAGATTTTCTTTTTAAAGGCACATATTAGAGTTACAGGTCAGGACTTTATGGATTTTAAGAATCTTCTGGAGGGGCACACGGGCTTATATCTCAAATTCCAGCACTTTGGGAGGCTGAAACAGGAGGATCACTGAGGCCAGGAGTTTAAAATCAGTCTGGGCAAGGCCCAGTATTTACAAAGAATGAAAAAATGAGTCCAGCACAGTGGTGTGCACCTGTAGTCCAAGCTAGTAGGGAGGCTGAGGAAGGAGGGTCACCTGAGCCTAGGAGGTCAAGGTCACAAGTGAGCCAATATCATGCTACTTCACTGCAGCCTGGGAGACAGAGCGAGACCCTGTCTCTCCTTCTAAAAAAAAAAAAAAAAAGAATCTTCTGTTAGGTTGTTAATAAGCTACCTGACTCAGAAACTATTGAGGAGAGGATAATTTTAACAAAGACAACCTCTTATCCTATCATAGTTTAGATATGTTCTTGTAGTTATAGGCCAATTATTTCTGTAGACTTTCTTAATTGCTATCACATGATAATTTCTTTACTATCTACTGAAATTTCTACACATTACATTGTTGTTATTCTTTTTTTTTTGGAGACGGAGTCTAGCTCTGTCGCCCAGGTGCTGGAGTGCAGTGGCGCGATCTCGGCTCACTGCAAGCTCCGCCTCCCAGGTTTACGCCATTCTCCTGTCTCAGCCTCCCGAGTAGCTGGGACTACAGGCGCCCGCCACCTCGCCCGGCTAGGATTTTTGTGTTTTTTTAGTAGAGACGGGGTTTCACCCTGTAGCTCAGGATGGTCTCCATCTGCTGACCTCGTGATCCACCCGTCTCGGCCTCCCAAAGTGCTGGGATTACAGGCTTGAGCCACTGCGCCCAGCCTGTTGTTATTCTTAATCAAATAAATTGTAAGCTCAGTGCATTTGAATATAGTCATAATTAATTATGAAAATTGCTATACATCACATACAATTTACTAACTTGTTATGAAATTTTGTATAGCTATAGAGTAACTATTTTGTACTTTAGAAGAAAGAATTTCAAAATAACATAGCAATTTTTTTTTTCATTTGTCATGGAAAACTATTTAGCAGTTAATTAACATTATGTAATGAATGGTAAAGATAAAGTCATTCCGAATATTGTTGGAGTATTTAAACAGAATTTATAAGAACACAGATAATTATAGTAGGATAAAGAAATTAATATAATGTGAGATTCAATAATTCAATGGCAAAAAGAAATGGTAGAAAAAAGTATGTGGCTTGTGTTTCTAACTGAACAGAATTAAAGATTTAAGCCTGTTAGAAAGTCAGATATAACCAGGATCATAATAAGTATAAAATGGATCATTTAATGAATTTTACTCAATAGTTAATTCTTATTTTATCAGCATTTGTTTTGTACTGATATATTAACGAGGATTATTAGAACAATTTATGCAGTTCTTAAATTTACAAAGGCTTTAGCTCTTTTGTTATTTTCACTTACAGTATTTTATTTCAGTTGGGAAGTACATCTTATTATGGAATCATTAACTGTTGCAATTTTTTCCTGTTTCTTTTTTTGAATGTTTTAAAACTACTCTCACCAAAATATATGCTAACCCTAAAGCAATCAATAAAATTTTGAATGTAACTATTGAAAAACTTGAGATTATAGTTGTGGATTTTTATATTTAAAAATATTATTTTATTTCGTTAATGTTTCTATGTGTCTCTAACAGAGGCAGTGGTTGTCAGCCTACACAATAGTTGTTTTTGCCTTGCATTATACCCTTAGAATAGTCATTCAGATAAAGCCTTTAATAATATATTGTCTTCTTCCTTCACCTCCTTGTCTTCCTTTTCTTTCTCTCTCCTTCCTTCTCTTTCTCCTTTTCCTTCTGTTTGATTAATACTTCAGTTTGGATTTTTCTATTGACCTGACATATAGAGGCCATGTATGCAATCACCTCATATATAAAATAGTCTTCATCCAAATTTACATAGGTAAGAGGAGTATAGGAGAATCCATAGCAAATTAAAAAGTGAAGAATCTCTTTGTTGGTATATATTAAAAATCACCTTCTATAATTTAGTTTGTCAGATAAAATTTGGTAGTACCAAAACAAAAAACATATTTATGAAAGAAACCTTCTGTGGTTAAAATATACTGTGATAATTTACTTTTTAAAATTGTTCTCTTTTTTGAGTTGGTACATAATTGTACATATTTATAGGGCAGAGTGTGATGTTTCAATACGTGTATATGAGCTGTAATGTTCAAATTAGGGTAATTTGCATATCTATTACCTCAAACATTTATCATTTCTTTATAGTAAGAATATTCAAAACTTTCTCTTCTAGCTATTTTGAAATATCCAATATATCATTATTAACTGTAGTCACCCTACTGTACAATGAAACACTAGAACTTATTCCTCCCAAGTGTGACTTTGTATTTAATAACAAACCTTTCCACATTCCTCCTCTCCTTCATTTCCTCACCAGCACATGGTAACCACTGTACTATTCTCTGTTTCTAGATCAACCTTCTTAGATTCCATGTATGAATGAGATCATGCAGTATTTATCTTTCTGTCTTTGGCTTATTCCACTTAACATAAAGTCATCCAGGCTCATCCATGTTGCCACAAATAACAGGATTTCGTCTTTTTTTAAATGCTGAATGATATTTCAATGTGTACTTATACCACATTATCTTCCTGGTGATTAGAGATATAGAACATTTTCTCATATATCTGTTGGCTGGTTGTATGTCTTTTTTTTTTTTTGAGATATGTCTATTTAGATATTTTACCCATTTCTAAGACAGATGATGAAGATGATAATTTATTACTGGGTTGCTTGAATTTCTTGTATATTCTGGGTATTAACATCTTGTCAGGTGCATAGTTTGTCAATATTTTCTCCCATTCTGTACTTTGTCTCTTTGCTATGCTGATTGCTTCCTTTGCTATGCAGAAGCTTTTTAGTCTGATGTAATCCCATTTGTTTGCTTTTGTTGCGTATGCTTTTGATGTTTTATCCAAAAAATCCTTGTTCAGACCAATGTCATGAAGAGATTCCCCTATATTTTCTTATAGTGGTTTTATAGTTTCAGATTTTACATTTAAGCCTAATCCATTTTGAGTCATTTTTAGTTGATTTTTGCAACTGGAAAGAGATCAAGGTCTAGTTTCATTCTTCTACATGGGGATATCGAGTTTCGCATAGCCATTTATTAAAGAGACTCTTTCTTTATTCGCAATGTGTGTCTTTGGCACCTTTGTTGAAGATCAGTTGGCTGTAAGTGCTTGGACTTATTTCCGTAATAATTTACTCTTTAAAATATCATTTATATTTCTTAATAGACATTGATGATTAATACAGTTCTATTAAGTACACCTTTCCTGAATCCTTACCATCTAATTGGCATTTTGGTAGGCACACAAGATATAAAAATTAAATAAGACATATTACTTCAAGAAGTTTATATTTCAGTGAGGGAGAGTCAAAGATATAAGCAAAATGTCCTATTCAGTCCATGAATATTTTCCAAGGGCTTCCCTCTCCAAAGTCCTTTTCTTGATCATAGATCAATCTATATGGTCTATTCTCTTTCTATCCAACCTAATTTAAGTGTCTTGAAGGAGCTAAGCTTAACTTCACTTTACACTTTGTTATCTCTCAATAACCCCTTTAATCAATGACACTACGTTTTTCCCCTACGTTGTTCTTAAAGTGGTAAAAATAAAATCACTAATAACACAGTAATTGCCAAAGTCAATAGCCATGTTTTGACCTTTATCTTCATGGACATTTTGCAGTGTTCCATCACAGTTAATGATTACCTTCTTTCAGACACCCTTTCCTTTGTTACCGTTCTTGTTATTGTACCTGCCTAGCTCTCTTTTCATGTGTATGAAAATTCCCATTCAGTCTCCTTCATAGGGTACCTTTTCTCTGCCTTTTTTCTCACATTTTGGTATTCTGAGTTTCATCCTGAGTTCACAGTTCTTAATAATTCTGTATGCCATAACTATGTGAATTTGCCTACTCAAATGGATGCAAGTTCCACACAAATAAGAAAAAATTCAAAATCTTTACCTCTGACCAGAGATTCTTTTTGAGATTTTATTCTTAAGTACGATTTTATTTAAAAGTCTACCTGTATCCCTAATAGCAATCTCTATCTAGCTCAACATATTCCAAATTCATCATCTTTCCTTCTTAATCGTATCCTATTTCCCTATTATTTATGTCAGTGGCATCGGGTTTTTAATCTAATCATTGAAGCTGGAAATCAAGAACCATCTCTAAGCTACAATATCCTTTTTAAAAAATCATCAAGCTATGCCTCGTCACTCACTGAATGTTTCTACATGTTTCAAGTCACTCCCGACAGAACCATTAATATCCATCTTGACCACTAAACCTCTTCAATATAAACATATTCTTGTTTCTTCATATTTATCCTCCGTGCTCTTGTCTATTTAAAATGCAAACTTGACAATATACCTGATAAAACCTTTTTTGCATAAAAGCCTTTTTCTATGTAGATTTAACACTATAGAATTCATTCCTAAATATAAAGTTAACAATTATATGAATGTCCGTTTACTCTTCAGCCTCATATTTTGCCATTTCCAACCACACAGTGTTTAAGGGGAAAATCTCTATGTAAACTGTGTCTTTCCTTTGCTCTCACAGCACAACAACAATCAACACAGAAGACTACTGTGACTGAAAGTGTGTGGATTTTTCCCCATACGCCAAGCAACAGGCATCAGCTGGATGTCCTCCGATCCAGCTCCAACACTACCTTTCTGGAGAAAGAGCTGGAGTTCCCACTTCAGACACTGCTCCACTTCAGACACCAGCGACAAGTCCAGCCCTCCAGAACTTCTGACCAACTGGTTTCCTGTTGAAGTTTCTCTGGCCCCCTCTTTGGGCTTAATTAATCTGCTTGACCAGCTCACAAAACTCAGGGAGACATATTTGCCTTTTTATTATAAAGGATATTACAAAGGATACAGATGAAACAGTGCTTAGGGCAAGGTATGGGGGAAGAGGTGCAAAGCTTCCACGCCCTACCTAGGGAAGTCAGTCTCCAGTAACCTACACTGTTCAGCTATCTGGAAGCTATCTGAACCCAGTCTTCTCGGGTTTTTATGGAAGCTTCAAGACATCAGCTTCAAGACATCCTTCCTCCAGGGTATAGGGAGGACTTTTTCTGGGGAGGGTCTTAGAACCCACAATCACAAAAATGGGGAAATTAGAGTCCTGCCTTAAGGCAGGTGAATGGACTGCAGGAGAGATTCTGATTCCTGAGTCCTGTCCCTGAAGCCTAAAACATCCCCCATTCTAAGTAAAGACTGTAAGATGGGCTATTGCAGTTAAGAACTAGGAAATGTGCACAAAACCATTTTATATTGTAATACCACACAGAGACTCTGTCCTGTGTGGACAGGACATAAGCAAAACCAAATAGCTTATGGTTATACACCAAATATCCTTTTGACCCCTGGCTTTAATCCTGATGTTTTATTTGCCAGGAGTTTGGTTTATTTCCACTTATCCATTTAGCTTCAGCAGAAAAAACAATGCAGTTCTACAGGATTTATTATCTAAGTGTTTCATGGTAGGTTCAGAGACACCTTTTCATCCATCTGTTAAATCATATTTGTACAGTGATCATTGTATTTAACCCATTAAATGTTGAAACAATATTATTTAAAAATGGAAAAGTTTGGAATAGCAGAAATAGGAAATTACAGAGCTTAATTCATATTTTCAGCACAAAGTGCAGATCTTCTGATAGATTTAACAGTCATTAAATGAAAACAAACAAATAAATAAATAAGGAGCAGGGAGGCATGTAACACAGGTGAAACAGAGCCTGGCATAGAATTAGGTCTGGGAAGACAGATTAGAGATTCACTATGCAGGATGAGGGAGCAGGAACAAAGACAGATTCAAATAAGAGAAAGATCATGGCCAATTTTGGTATCTGGAGATACTCAATAGAATTGAGGCTTAGACTATAGCTTAGGAGCTAAAATTAAAAGAGATGAAGCAGCAAATAAAAGCAGAAGCAATGTCATGTAAGGCCTAGCATAACGTTTTGAAATGTTACCCTTTACATATTGAAATATTACAAACAAAGAAACAACACAAAAGAGATGACAAATTGCAATTGGACAGGGGTCTCTCCAGTCACTTTCTAAGTCTGTATTTGAGTATATCTCAATTTAAAATAAGTCATTTTGTTAAATGTTAATAAGTCACATGATTAAAAAAAGTAGACATGGTAAGAAGAGGGATGATTTACTAATACTGAAGGAGTGTAATTGACCTGAAGATGAGAATGGCAAAGAATTCTTGCTAGGTTAAGAGGATTAAATATGCTTTTCATGTTGCTAAATATTAACAGTGCATTAAAAAGTTTTTGGAGAATATACTAATTCTATTTTGGACATACTGAGTTTGACTTGCTTGGAACATGCAGATTGGTGACAAAGATGAGAGTCAGCAAAATAATCTGGGTTGGAAATGGAAATTTGAGGTGTCAAAGCAGACAGATGATGGATGGATGAATAGATAGACAGAGAGAGAGAGAGAGTAAATTCACAAGAGTAAATGAAAGTACCAAAGAAGTATCTTTCAGTGGGAATGAAAGAGCTAAGAATGGATTTCTTGATAACATCAATATTTAAAAGCCAAAAGATTAAATGTAGAAAATAGGTCAAATGTGCAGAAAATAACAAAGAAATTGTGTTCAAGGTCCTCTCAGTGATGAGTGGTGTTTATATTTTCTGCTCATTGAGCACTCGCCTCTTGAATGCAATAGTCAGTGGAGGTCATGATTAAAAAAATATAATTGTTATAGCCCAATTCAGATGGGTTATAAAATCTGAATTATAACATAATTCAGATGTTATAAATATTATATAAC
>NW_012115833.1:2226667-2249773 GCF_000951035.1 Colobus angolensis palliatus | reverse complement strand
TAACATAATCCAGATGTTATAAATATAAATATTTTATATAATTTTAAAACATTATAAAAATACTAAGGAGTTTTTTTTAACTTAGAAATGCAGAAAGAAGAGTGTTAGTTACACCAACCAACCTCTCCACTGAGAACTATAAAAGCTAGATAAAATATATTTAAATTATTCTAAGTGATGACATTGAAAGACACCAAGGCAAGGAGAAATTATGGATTCAATCATCAAGAAAAAGGAAAGCCCAGTGGAGTAATTCATTAATTTGACTTTACCCTCAAAGTAAAGTGAAATTTCTAAAAGCTGCAGCCAAAAGTTCAAAAAGATAAACAGAACTTTTGGAAAATAAAGCTGGAGTAGAAGATAAATAAATAACTAAGAATTTTAGTCTCACCTAGAAAGAATTTTACTAAACACAGTAGGCTTACCAACCGATAGCATGTGAATAGCTACAACTTGGGAATAGGAGTATACCTCTTAGAAATGCATAACACGTGGCCAAAAGGACACATAGAAGAATACCCATAGCAGCATTACTTTCAATAGTTCCAAACTGGAACAAGCCCAGTGGCCATTAAATTTGATGTATTCACACAATACACAATTTTGATATATTCTCACAATAAAATTCTGCACAAAACACAGCTACGTGCAAACACCAAGATTCACTTTATTTGTATATATTGGAGAAGTAACACATATCATAAGTCGTGTCTTAATTTTTATGAAGTTTAGAAACTAGAAAAACTAATCCAGAGTGTTAGATGACGAGATAGATATTACCTTTGTGTTAACTTGATCTGGATAGTGATTACATGAGTATATTTACTTTGTATATTTTTTGTGTGTGGGTTATTCTTTAATAATACAAAGTATATTAAAATTATACATTTTAGGCTCATTCTCCATAAACTATTGGTTTTACTACTTGATGTCATATGTATTCTTGACTTTATATATATATTGCTCAAAAATTTCTTGAGCAAGACCCCACAAGCACAGACAACCAAAGCAAAAATGAACAAATGGGATCACATCAAGTTAAAAAGCTTCTGAACAGAAAAGGATAAAATCAACAAAGTGAAGAGACAAGCCACAGAATTGGAGAAAATATTTGCAAACTATTTGCTGACAAGCGATTAATTACCAGAATATATAAGGAGGCCAAACAACTCTATAGGAAAACAATTAATAATTCAATCAAAAATGCCAGAAGATTTGAATAGACATTGCTCAATAGAAGACATACAAATAGCAAACAGGCATGTGAAAAGGTGCTCAATAGCACTGATCATCAGAAAAATGCAAATCAAAACTACAATGAGATATCATCTCTCCCCAGTTATAATGACTTATATCCAAAGGACAAGTCACAGCAAATGCTGTCAAGGATGTGGAGAAAAGGGAACCCTTGTACACTGTTGGAGGGAATGTAAATTAGTACAATAGCTATGGAGAACAGTTTGGAGGTTCCTCAAAAAAACTAAAAATAGAACTACCATATGATCTAGCAAACACACTGCTGGGTACATACCCCAAAGGAAAGGAAAGCAGTGTATCAAGGAGGTCTGTACTCCTATGTTTGTTGCAGCACTGTTTACAATAGCTAAGATTTGGAAGCAATCTAAGTGTCTATCAACAGATAAACAGAAAAAGAAAATGTTGTATATATACATATATATATACACACACATACAAGGAGTACTATTCAGCCATAAAGAATAATGAGATCCTATCATTTGAAACAACATAGATGGAACTGCAGATAATTATGTTAAGTGAAATAAGCCAGGCACAGAATGACAAACATTTGCATGTTCTCACTTATTTGTGGTATCTAAAATCAAAATAACTGAATTCATAGACATAGTAAGTTGAAGCATAGTTATCAGATGTGGGGAATTTTAGATGGAACTTGGGGGGAAGGTGGGGAAAGTTAATGGCTACAAAAAATTAGAATGAATAATGCGATTTAATTTCACAACAGGGTGACTCTAATCAATAATTTAATTGTACATTTTAAAATAACTAAAAGTGTGTAATATGTTCATTCGACAAAAGATAAATGCTTGGGGGAATGGATAAAAAGCAAAAATCAAATTTAATATCCAAGCCTAAATGTAAAAGTGATTTCATAGCTCCAAAGCTTATCCCCCTTACCAAATATTAGGATTAAGCAAGTCACTATGTACTAGAGTGACCAGGTCGTTTTCATCACTGCCAGGGATTCCTAGCTAGTCTTATTACAATGCTGGATACTCAGAACCCACTGTTGGAAGGATGAACTGAGGACAGACCATTGACCTCAACTCTCTTGCATCGGTGCACTGGGCCTCCACAACACCTACACGTAATCCAGTAGCATCGCAGCAGGGGGCCCAGGTCAAGGCCCACAGGCCATGTGCTTTTCCTGCTTTCTCATTGCAATCTCACTGCAAATTTCAGAGTCTTTGCTGCTTCTAATGTTGTCTGTCCCCTTACCCCCCAGAAAGAACTGCATGTTGAACAGGTGCAGAAACCTAGCATGTCCAAACTCAATTGCTAATCTTCTCAGTAATCCTTTCCATGTTATAATCTTCCTCATTGTAATAAATCAATCTCATTGCGTCAGGTACTTAGATTTAAAAAACATTATTTTTTCTTGTATATTCTCTTATGACTCTTCCCTTAGTATAATTTCAAGCTACACTGACTTTCTCGCTGTTTCCAAAACAGACCAATGGCCCCCTGTCTTCAGGATCTTTATATTTCCTATTTCCTCTTCTCTTATCCTAGATATCTTCATGACTTACTCCCTTGCCTCCTTCCGGTCTCCAGTTCAAATGACGCTTAATCTGTTAGACTGTTCCTGGACACAAGTTTGAACTACAGCTAATTCTCCCACACTTCCTAACCCCTTCTCCTGTTTCAGTTATTTTCTCAACAGGCACCACTATTTAACATTCTATGCACTGTGTTTGTTTATTGTCTGCCTTTTTACTGGAATTGGAATGTAGACTACAAGGAAGGAAAGATTTTTTTCTTATAATCCATAATATATGTCTATTGTTTACAACAGTGCATGGCACATGAAATATGGTAAATAAATATTTACTGAATAAAATATACTGACCTTAATGATTCTATTCTTTCATTTTCCTTGTTCCCCAATCCCATTTTGTGTTCTAATTTTTTTTCATTGTTCATCTATACGATTTTTCTTTTTTGCCTTCTTGAATAGAGGAAAGCATTAACAACTTCTTAGTGGTGGTACTATATTGTATTCAAATTATCTCCTTTTTAAAACTAGGTTTAAGGTGCCTGGTTCAAGGAGATTATTGTTTGCTCATGTGTCAATTTTTGCAATAAGATATTTTTAATCATATGCATCCATTCTACAGAACTAATAATTTATTCAATACAATGGCTGTACATGCTTAACAAATGTTGTTTTATGAGTAAACAATAGAATATTTTAATAATTTTTCATTTACCCCAAATTTGTAACAGAAAATGGAATCATTACTCTTCTCCTTTATTATAAATACTGCTCAAATATTTGGGGTTACTTGTATCTTATTTTTCCCATATTTAATTTCTATACCTTTGAACATAAATTAAACCTTAAAATTTAAATCGTGTTTGCTGTTCTCTTTATTCCTTCTTTTTGAATAGTTCTGATGGTGAGGTTTTTACAAACTGCTCATAGTATATGGAGTCTCAATAGTTACTTAATGCACTGATGATAGGAAGTTCTCCTTAATATCCAGTATGAGTTTATTTATAATATTAATATTTACAAGACAATAACAGCAGCAACATGTAGAATATATTTGGTTCCAGTTCAGAGTTACACATACAAATGCTCCAAAATGCACCATAAATGGAAGGCTGAGTTCCTTTTTAAAAAGCTTAATGGTGAAAGACTTGGAATTGAAGGAAGCATGAGAGGCATAAATGGGATGCTTCAATGGGGCAGAGCAGGGATGAATTAATTGGACATTCACATTCATAATGGAGAATTAACACAGGTCAAAAATTATTATGTTTCAGAGAAGGAAGAGTAAAATCTAGACAGTTATTACCGCTTTATGGACACCAATTCTTGACCTGTGGGCTAGAGCACATGCTATTATTTCTTTCTGAATTACAGTGAGGTTAGAATGTATGTATAATGAATCATGAGGAATCTTTTTAACGATTTTTAAATACATCTAAATAACAAGTAGTACAAATTTACTAAAGAATGTGTTCCATCATTAAAGACTCTTATAGAACAATCCTATGTGGGTTGTATTTAAGACAATTGTAATTTGTTGAAATTAATCCTCTCATTCAGGGGAGATGAAAGATGTTATAAAGGTCCTTCTTTTCCGTTTAATTAGTCCTTGTTCCAAATCCTCCACATAGCCCTGAAAAATCTATTTGTACATTAGTAAAATCCAATAAAATTAAGGGGTGGAGATGAGGGATTGGAGGAACTAAAACCTGTAAAGAATAGGCATTAGGAGAGTAGATAATAGAGTCATGGATCTTTCTAAAAGTCACTGTGTTTTGGCGGAAAGCATGCTTTGGAGAGGAAGTGGCATACAGCCAGTCCTGACTCAGTTTCAGGTTAAGGGTGGTAGATATGTGCTTATACAGCTATCGATTAAGCCTTTAAAAAAGTATAATGTTAATAATTTTTGTTAACATTTTCCTTATCTTTCACCTTTTAAAACATGCAGCTAAATTACGAACTCCTTGGACATAAGGGCAACAATACATGCTAACTTTTTTTCTTTTGTTATTCACAATGGAGCACGTATCATCAATAGCAGAAGCTAAATATCTCATGAATCATGAATGCTACACTAGATGGCCCTGAATCTTAATTTAAAGCAGATACTAAGCATTTTTCCTTTCATCTTACATAATTAAAATTTGTAAAGAAGAACAGTAAATGGAAATCATTCTTGTATTTTACATTTCTTACATTATCAGATCTTGCAGGTTAGTTTCCCAGGAAGCAGAAGCCATCCTCTAGAGAACTGGCTGCAGCCGATTTTATAAATTTTACTTATCCTGGGGAAGTACAATATAATGCAATGCATTACTCTACAAGATTTGTTGTAAAGAACATTTAGAATTTTCAGCATAAGTTTTTATTCCAGACACATCTTCATAAGCCCTTCCATTTTTCCAAGGGCAAAGAGTGCCTTGTATTTATGATGTTTTGCATGCTTTAGAACTCAGCTGTAAGAAATCTATTTCTTTTCAAGGAAAAAGCAAAAGAAGAGAGTGATTAGGACATACACTGAATAAGTGCAGCGGCAAAACATTCCACCAAGGACTCCATATCCTACAAAGAGGGAATGAGAGAGGGAGAGAGAGAGAGAGAGAGAGAAATAAAGAATAAAATAGATATTTGTGCTGAAAATACTGAAGATTAATTAATCTTGTATACATGAAATTTTCTAAGAGAATAGATCGTAAGTACTCTCATTACAAAAGAAGTGGTAACTGTGTGAGGTGATGGATATGTTATTCAGTTTGACTGTGTTAATCATTTACAATGTATATCAAAGCATTACCTTATTTACTTTAAATAAATACAATTTGTATATGTCAATTATACCTCATAAAGCTGGGAGAAAATTTGAAACGATGATATCTCTCTCCCAAGACAGAGTAAGAACCGTACCTTTTGGATAAAAGCATAGACTTTATAGGATTAAATATGTATTCAGGTTTCACAAAAGCAAAATATTTCTCTATGTCTCGATTGAAATAATTTCTAAATTTCGAGTATAGAAAGCATTTGTCTCTGTGCCATCACCACTGAATATTGATTTTTTGGTAATGTTTGACAAAAATCAACTAGAGGAACAAAAGCTATCTACATCTACACCTTGACCACAATTATGTTCTCATAATTCTAATACAATTTCTTTAAATTTTGTGTATACAAAAATCAGAACAAAAATGTAAAATTCATTTGGAAATATTTGTTATCTATAAATACAATCAGTTATTTTTTAAGTAAAATAACATGTAATTTTTAAAGTGTCTTAAAGCTTCTCCAATCTAGTTTGTCTTCCACTTGGTTCAAATATAACAACAACAACAAAAAAAATGTATTATACCCTAAATGAATATTTACGAAACATCAGTGGTGAGTCAAGTTAAAGTATGAGTGAAGAATCATGGGAATGGTACAGTCTGCATGACGGAATGAACAGATTACAGAGCTAAACTGTATTAGAAGGCAATTTTGTCCAGAAGGAGGCGTGGGCTGAAAAACCTGTTTATTTGTTTATGAAGTCGTCTCCAATGTCACTGAAATTTGCCATAAGTATTTACAAGCCTCTTTAGGCTTCTAATTGGTCTTGAGAGCAACATTTGTGGTCTTGAGAACATGGAGAAGTTCAATTGTCACAGAAGGGAAAAATCACTGAATTATTCTACAAATGGAATCAGTTTATTAGGACTTCAACTATTGGAAAGAAAGTGATTGAGGGCTAACACAACCGGTTTTAAGCTGCTAGTTAAAAATATTAAAGTTAGAACTTCCTAGTCTGATTCTGATACTAATCAAATTTATGTTTAAGAAGTTAAAGGAATTGTTGCAGTATTTTCTTAGCACCCAAAGATAGAGTCAAAAATGTGTAGGCAAGATGTTACAAGCATTGATAATCACTATCTTTTGGAAGGTGACGGATAATAGAAAGTTGAGCAAAATTAATATAATGTTGAAATTAAAGTTCATTACTTGATGTAAGAAAATGTATAAAACTCTGATTACTACATATATTTATTGAGCACTTTTTAATATTTGCATATGCATTCTCAAATACTCATAGCTCTGGTATAGGTTCCATGTTGGCACTTTTTAATCAAGTGTTTGCACAAACAATGATAATGAAAATGACCATTTAGAGGATACCAAACACATGCAAATCACTGCATTAGAAGCTTTTCTTATTTTGAATTCTCACAATTATCTGAGTGGAGCATCTGAATCTCCACTTAATACATGATGAAGCCAAGTCTCAGACTGCTTAACTTACTCAATTTTGTAAAACCAAAGAGTGACTAAGAAGCTCTCTAAACTTATATTGATATGAATCCAAAACCTATTCTTTGTATACGAAAGAGCATTGTTTTATAAATAAACAAACAAGTACATCTGTCTTTATTTGCTTTTTACTTTATGGTAAGGATAGGCATGGGAAGCTATTTACACTATGTTTCCTCCTGGTTAGAAAACAAAATATTTACTTTTATTTACATTCTAGCAACCTCTCCTTTGCTGCCCTCTCATATTGCTCTAAGCTTCTGTGAGGAAAATAACTGTTAAGTTGCTATTTATTTAAGTGTCTGCTAGCACAGAAATATTATCATGCCTATTTGAGGCTGTAGCAACACGCTGGTAAGATGTATTGATAAGAAATAAAGCCAGAATAACATTAAAAAACTTAGTAGTTTATTTGTGTTGTCTTATCTCCATACTTTACATTTTCACATTGCAATACACAGAGCAACAATTCCTTTAACTGCTTAAACATAAATTTGGTTAGTATCAGAATCAGACTAGGAAATTCTAACTTTAATATTTTGAACTGTGTGGTATCTTTTCTTTATAGTTCCTACGTAAACTATTATCTACATGTTCTTGCAGCATGTGGAAGTCAAAATACACCCATGTTAGGTGACCACCTAACATCATGAGAGGATTTGGAGAATTTAAGAGTTCAAGGCACATGTATTCCACTAAGTAGAGGATATTCAAGGTGATTTTGTAAAGGTAGATTTAAAACTTAAAGAAAATGCACTGCAAGATATGGGGTTATGTTCTTAATATAACTATAGGACATAGCTGATACCTAGTGATGTAATTTCACACTATCAGTAGAACAGGACAAAATGATATTGACATATGAAAAATACTTAAGGTCAAAAATTTTTAAAAAAGATATCTGAGATGTAGTCATTATTTTAGAGACAATCGTTAATATTTTGTAGCAAGACCATGCAAATTGAATTATCTTTAAACACCTGAACACTGCAATACCTACAAACAAAATCTAAAATAATAAGTTTATAATTGAACACCATAATTAAAAAGCAGTATAAAAAGAAGTATAAAATATGACATGGTTTTGGATAAAAAATACCTTCTAAATAATACAATAAACGAACTTAAAATGTCTAAAGACAATAGCTAAACCAAATGATAGCCTGGTGGCATAAAGTAACAACAATTAAAACATAGTTTTGATATAAAATTTTAACATGATTTTATTTCTATTATTTAAAATCAGTTGAAAGCATGTCAGAAATATCTATTTTATTTTTGAAAATTTAATTTTACATTTTTATTTCAGGCAATGCTGTTTATACAATAAATAAAAATAAAGTATTTATTGCCGTAGGCAATTCATTCTGTGGTGGACAACATCCGTACTGCCTGAGGTGGGGCCTGAGGCCCCACATGATCTTTCCCTTCTTGGTAGTTCTAGTTTCATTTTCTATTACGGATCAGGTTATATGTTTAAATAGCAAGCATTCTGCTAGACTATACCAAATCATTATACTTTTACCTACCTGTTTTTCTTCCCTGTTACACCATATTAATAGTAATTCAATACATTCCTACCCTGTCTTGCAATTGGTGTCTTCTGGCTTTTGAGGGCAAAGCATTCTTTATTTATGTCTTTTTTTTTTTTTCCCCCAAGTGTAAACCATAGTTTCTGCTTCAGTGTGAGTGCATCATAAAATTTTTGTAATATTCACATTCTGTGATGCTTCATGATGTTCTGGAACATTCTGAAATGCCATTGTTTGGGAGAAAAATAGTGTTTAAATGACCACTACAAAGTATCTTTTTTTTTTTTTTTTTACCGTGAGCAAATTCACTAAAAATAGTTCCAGGAAAGTGCCTCTATATTTGCATTACAGGAACCTGCTAAACTCCTGAAGTTAAATCAAAACTATGTGCATATGTGTAACTGATTTAAAAAGGTATTTAATAGTTTTTATCAGATTCTAAAAAGAATTATTATACAAGAGTTCCAAAAACCAGGGACACATTTCCCTGATGATTTATCATGTCTGCTGAATTACCTGATGTCACATATATTATAATTCTCATCAATCCTTCTACCTATAAACCGCTCAGAGTCTTAAATCCTTACAACAAATGATTAGCAAATTCTTAAGTTAGATAATTAAGTATATAAGGCAGAAAAGAGTAAAAAAGTTAAAAGTAAAATATGAGCATGATGTTAATGATATGAAAGGGTTGTTCTTGTAAATAATGGGTACGGCTTTCTCTGTTTACTGAACACTGTTTTATAAAATTAATCCCTCTAAATGAGAATTTTATAAGATGAAAGAGTAATGCTGCAAATTTATAAAATTTCTTTGGCAATTAGTGAATTCAATTAATACATTTGTTTTCTCTTACCTGTGCTAAATGGAATAAGAAAATTTAGAACGTATCCCATTAAAACATCAAAATTTTTTGAAGCACCATGTTTGTTAAAAAGTGGACTTCAGAGATAGACAAAGAAAACAGCAGTGATAAGTGTGCCCATAACTACTGTGTTCATATGCTTTTGTTAATCTATGTGATCATCAATATTAATTAGTTTGCAAATTAGTTAATACTATTTCTGTTATTGAAAGGATATAATTTATTTAAATCTTATTTTCAAAATGAAGTATGAGAATAACATAATTGTTACTTCTACAAAACTGTAAACTTATTTTAAAAGACTTAGTAAAAATATATTTCTAAAATCATTTGTATTTACCTTGATGAGAAAAAATCAAGTATAAATATTAAGGGGAATTATAAAAACCTGGAATTACTTTTCTTTCCATTCTACCAAGAGTTAACCAAGATGTTGTATATGCCTTAACAATTCTCAAACACATTTTGATGCCACTAACATATGTCTACATCCGCCAAAATACACTATTTTTTAATAACTCTCCAAGTTTGAACAAGTGTCTGATATGGCATGTTTTTTACCTTGGCTTTTTATAACTATCATCATGTTTATAGGCTTGTGAATAAATATTAAAACCATAATTTTGCTTTCCTTATTTTGGCTACTTTTGGTAACCAAAAGTGAACTGGTGTTTACTTTTAAAAATATGCCAATCAGTATTAACCAGCCTTCTATCAAAATCATATTTCTCCATTAATTTCCATTTCTTTCAAATATTATTGTTTTATTATAATCTACGTAAAATTTCTGAAAACATTTTGCTAGATTCATTCAAGCCGCTTCTCTTCAAAACAATATAAGCACACTATTACATTTAAATATTCCAGGTCTACTTTGTTGGTTGTAGGTATGTAACTTTGTTTCTGAGATCTCTATTCTGTTCCATTGATCCATACTTTTCCTCTGTTTTTTTTTTTGAAACAGAGTATCACTCTATGGCCCAGGATCTCAGCTTACTGCAACCTCCTCTCATGGGTTCAGGCAATTCTCCTGCCTCAGCCTCCTGAGTAGCTGGGATTAAAGTTGCACACCAGCACACCTGGCTAATTTTTGTATTTTCAGTAGAGATGGGTTTTACCGTGTTGGCCTGGCTGGTCTCGAACTCTTGACCTTAGGTGATTCACCCCTACCTCGGCCCCCCAAAGCACATGTTTATTTTTATACCACTACCACGCTGCTTTGTTTACTGCAGCAGTGTAGTATAATTTGAAGTCAGGCATTAGCCTCTGGTTTTGTTCTTTTGCTCAGAATTGCTTTGACTATTTGAGCTGTCTTTTGGTTTAGGTGAATTTTAGGATTTTTTTTTTCCAATTCTGTAAAGAATGATATTGGTAGTTTGATAGGACATAACACTGAATCTGTAGGTTGCTTTGAGCAGTATGGTCACTTTAAGGATATTGATTCTGCTGATCCATGAGCATAGATGTTTTCTATTTGTTTGTGTCAGCTATGATTTCTTCCATCAGTGTTCAGAGGTCTCGTATCTCCTTGGTTAAATATATTTCTAGGTATTGTTGTTGCCAATATAAATACATATATGTGTGTGTGTATATATATATACAGGCCTATACACACACACACACACGCACACACACACACCATAGGATACTACTCAGCCATAAAGAATGAAATCATGTCTTTTGCATGTCTTTTGCAGCAACACAAATAGAACTGGAGACCATTGTCTTTAGTGAAACGACTCAGAAACAGAAAATCAAAAACAGCATGTTCTCAAATATAAGTGGGAACTAAATAATGAGTACACAAAGACATACAGGGTAGAAAATAGACATTGGAAACTCCAGAAAGTGGAAGGGTGGGAGGCAGGTTAGGGATGAAATACTAGCTTTTGGATACAATGTACAGTATTCTGGTGATGGGTAACACTAAAAGCCCAGAGTTTACCACTATGCAAAAAATCTGTGTAATGTAACTGCACTTGTACCCTTAAATCCATAGAAATAAAAAAATTAACTAAAAGTAAATATTACACATTTATAACAAAGTGTCACAATTTTCTCTCTACCCCTTTTTAATAATCATTTCTATTCCATTAAGGAAAACATTTTTACATTTTAAATTTATTCTTTCAGTATTTATTCAATGTTAATGAATTTTAAATTCTACTAGTTTGTGCTTTTCTCTCCCATTTTAAATATAACTTACTGTGTTTCTCCTTTTTCTATTGTGCAAACCCATGCCTAAATTCTAACAAAAAATTAACACAATTTTTGGATAATATTCAATATCAATATGTATATATTGTGTACAGCTGAACCATTATAGTATATGACTTTCTGTCAAAATTTTTAATCTTTCTGAATTATCTGCGGCTTGCTTTTGTATGCTGTCTCTCTAACTGATCTTCATATCTCCTGACAAACTTTAAATAGTTAATTGCATCATGTAATCTATTAATTTAATGTTTGTTTGTTTTTGGTTGTTGTTGTTTTTTTCCTAGAAACCTCACTCTCGAAGCCTCTGAATTCTTGTTCTAACTTAGGCTCAGTGTTAAGTATTTCTACTACACATATCTTATGGTGGGACTTTCCTTAACTCTCCATTGTAAGGGTTTATTTCACTTCTCTCCTGTGTTGGGTGCCCTGTTTTCTGCATTTCCATGTCCTTCATTGACTTTTACATCCTCATTTCAATAGTCCACGTCATCCTGTTTCTGGAAAAATTTTTGGAATCTGTTATATGTAATGTATAAACTTTAGATGATGTAGTATAATATATAATAATATATTTTACTCTCCTACTTTTGAATAAAGTTTGTTTAGAATTCTAAATTAGAAACATTCTTTTCCCTCACAATAGCTCCATTGTCTCATTTTCCTTAGCTATGGAAGCTTGTTTAGTTAGATTTAGAGAATTTTTTTCTCCAATAGTTATTTTAAAATAGCTTTTATTTTTCATAATTTTAAATAATTCTTTTTGAATAATTCAGAGATTCAAAAAGTTATAAAATAGTACAGCAAATAAACATTAACAAGATATTATGCAAAAATATTGTAGCTGTACTGCTATGCCATAATGAGATTGCTGATCAAAGAGTATGTCTCTCATGGATGAAATTAGACATTGCTATATTGCTCTTGTTTTCCTAATTTGGTATACAAGAGTTGCTTTCGTTCTACATTCCTCCAAACACTTAATTTTGCTAGATATGAAAATTCTCCCAATATCAAGAGCAGAGATCATGTTCCATTGCTGTCTTAATTTGCATTTTTCTGATCGAGTTAGACCATCCTTTATTATGTTTCATGCATTTTCCTCTCTTCTGTGCAGCACTTTTAGTGTCATCATATTAATAGAGCCAAACTCAGCTTCTAGATGTGAGGCATAGATGACGTTGATGTCTGCCCCATTGACATTTAGAATATTTTCTTCATTTCTACTATGCACAGATTCCTTTTGTTTGTTTAGCTCAATTATGTGTTTGGGGCACAGAAAAATACACATACATACACATGAACAAACACAGATACATTTATACACACATATATATACTCATATTACATATACAATCTTTCTGTCATTCGTCAGTTTTTTTTTTTTTTTTTTTTTGTGACAGAGTCTTGCCGTGTCGCCCAGGCCGCAGTGCAGTGGCGCAATCTCGGATCACTGCAAGCTCCTCCTCCCGGGTTCACGCCATTCTCCTGCCTCAGCCTCCCGAGTAGCTGGGACTACAGGCGCCCGCCACTACGCGGGGCTAGTTTTTTTGTATTTTTAGTAGAGACGGGGGTTTCACCGTGTTAGCCAGGATGGTCTCGATCTCCTGACCTCGTGATCCGCCCGCCTCCGCCTCCCAAAGTGCTGGGATTACAGGCGTGAGCCACCGCGCCCGGCCATTTGTCAGTTTTCTAAACCATGTTGAATCAAGTATATGTTTTTTTCAATAGTCAAATACAGATTTAAATACTGATTTTTATTTGATTAAAAATCAAATTGTAAGTACCTGAATTTATAAAAGTTGAAGTTATCTAGTATAATTTATGAATGTAACACCTATTAATTCATAAAATTAGATTTGCCATGTTTAGCTAATGAAAACACAGGATACCAGTTAAAATGGAATTTCAGATAAACAATTTTTATTTAGTGTAAACATTTTCTAACTGTGCCCAAATTTAACTGGGCATATTTATCCTGTATATTTCGTGGCAAAGTTAACTAAATCTTATTCATAGTAAATTTTTTGGCAAATATTATAAACATGTTTTTAACGGTGGATTTTTCTTCTCTCCTGTTATTTTCTAGTTTAGCAAAATCAGCAATTCAAAGGGAAATGTATGCTTCTGAGTGCCAGTAGCCATCCCAGATGATTACCACATGTGACTGCAATGTGGGTAGTATCATATGATACCTAAGAGATTGCTGGGTTGAATTTTGTCCTCAATATTTAATAACTCTGTGAATGTAGGCATACTACATAACCGCTCTGTGCCTAGGTTCTCCTTGTGGACGTGAATTTGTATATGTATTACATATAAAATACATGGCTCAAAAAAAGTGTCTCAGCAGGCTGAGGTGAGAGGATTGCTCGAGTCAAAGGGTTAAGTCTGCGGTAGGCCACCTAGCAAAACTCCAGCTCAAAAAAAAAAGTATGCAAATAGTATTTAGTGCATAAATATTACTCTACTATTAGCTATTTTTACATTCTGTCGACATTATTTTTTTAAGTCTACAAATATGTACATATCTTTAATATTATTAGAGTGAGACTAGGAATCACTTAGTGATTCTTGGCTTTCCAGCTTAAATATAATACATGAGAGGGCACTGAGACAAGACATCAGATTGTCAATTTACAATTCCCTAAAATAAGAAAGCTTGCAAGCAGCGTGTTATTGGAGAGAGACTTACTATGAACCTAATTGATATTCGTCTGTAATAGGACGACTTTGTATCTGGATAGAGAAACACCAAAATATAACCAATAAAATCTTCCATTTTATATTGAGATTTTATCTTGTATCATATTTTCATAACTGGTTAAGAGCATACAGTTGAAATTGAAATATTATTCTGTCAGATTCACTGCCTAGAGAATACCATTCAGAGGTTCCTTGCCCGTAGCTCACTGACAAGTCAAAAGACTGGTATCATTTAATTACTGTACTCCCTTCTGGATTCATTTTTACAATATCACTTAAGCCCACATAATACCTTAACTGGTGAAATTTATGACTACTTACGCGCAAAGTTTGGGAAACACCAGTCTCCAATAAATTTTGTTGGAAAAAAATCTGAGTTTTAATTGAACCACACAATGAATATTGATGAGATATGCAGAGTTGTCATTTGGAAAGTTAGTTACAGTCGACCCTGTGCAATTTTCCTACAGGTATGAAACAGAGAACATAGACAAAAGCTCACAATATTGTTGAAAACCAGGACAGACTGTCAATGTATATTCAAAATGTAACAAAAATTTTTACTGTGAAACAAATTCAGCTAGATAAAGAAAATGGGTAATGACATTTCCAACCTGTATTTTCTCTCTGATTCTGTCTTTTTGTTTTGTTTTGGTTTGGTTTGGTTGCATTTTGTTTGGGTTTAATTTCCCAAATCTAGAGACAGGAACTCCCTGAAAACAAAAGGAGAAAATGCCAATGTATGCTGATGAAAAAGGCTTATGTTTTTCTGGGGAAAAATTAACCTTAAAAAAGCTGAGCTGCTGTTATTTGGTGCAGGCTGCTGGGTGAAGGTGGTATCTCCTCTTCCCTTTTTGTATTTTCTGAATGATACAGAAAAATTTATTGGATGAGCTACTAGACTACCATTGCCCTAATCCAATATCCACAGACACTATCACAGTACGTTTACAATCACTACCCCTGTTTGAGCTGCTTTTCTGTAGGCAGACTTTTCCCCTATTACTCAGCATGGATTGTGATAACATTTAGAGGTTGATATTCTATCTTAATTAAAATAAAAGGAAATATATTTGAGGGAAAGTTCCAGCTAGGCAGAATCTGCTTATAACTGGCTCAGAAGAGCAATAAACAAACACATAAAATTCAGTAGGATCCTGAAATTAAGTGTAGACAGTGAGAACAGAATAAATATTTTCATATTTGTTACCCCAAAGCTCTTTCTTTTCTAGTACAGAAAGTAAAATATGTGATTTATGATCTAAATATGTAGTATAAAATATGAAACTAATAATGCAATAATCAATTACTCTTCTGTATTTTATATTCTACTCTTTCCTTTCTAATTATTTATAATATTGGTGCCTGCTCATCCAATCTCATTTTCTCACTATTGTTCTTGTCCCCGTTGTTCTTGCTTTTGATCTCAATGAGTATTTTTTTAATTTTATGTTTTAATTGTAAATTGGCAAATTATAGTAAATATTTGTTGTAAATATTTAAGGTGTACAAAACAATGTTTTGATTTATTAACACAATCTTGAATCATTAAATGAAGCTGATTGACATATCCATCACCTTAAATACTTATGACTTTTTGTTGTGACAAAATATGAAATGTACTCTCTTAGCAAATCTGAAATGTATAATATGTTATTATCTACCACTTTCTCCATGTGGTCCAGTAGATCTCATAGAAAAAAGTCCTTATTTCTTCAGTCTAATTGAGGCTTTGGGCCTTTTGACCCTTATCTTCCCTCTCCCCTGTACCCCTCCAGCCTCTGGTAAACACTTAGAAAGTGTAACATATCAGGTACATGTATTTGCAATTCACGTTAATTTTTCAGACTCCTATTGATAAATATTGGCCTGTTTGTGGTCTAGGATTATACAGATTTTTTGGGAAATAAGCAATGGATCAACCTTTTCACCTAAGTGACAAAATGCTCCCATTCATAAACTTTCAGTTTCAGATTAATTTTATTTTGCTATTTTTTTAAAAAACACATAACATATGAACACATATTTATGAGATTTGTACATTTTATATTTTACCTTTTTGTAAAACAAAACCATATGTATGTAGTTACAAAGGTGAGTTTTGGAAATTTCTATTTTTTTCTAATAATATTTTTGCCTTTTTTGTATTATATAATAGAAAAAAGTATGTTTTTCTTGGCAAAATTGCAAAGCAAATTATATAAAATAATATCTGATAATACTTATTTTATAAAGTACAGGGCTTTTATACAGTCTCTTTTTTCAGCAAACCTTTTTATACAGAATGGGACTTAAGATGATCAAATATTATCTGTGAATGTGAATATTCAGGCTCTTCTATAACGAAAGTAAGATATGAAACAAATATGAGTGTGCATGTGTGTAAATACACACACGCTTAGAATGCTTGCTTAATTTTAGATCACCTTTCACAAATTCATTAGGTTCTCTGAGAGATATTTTTTATATCTATTCAAGACAATTTAACATAAATAACTTTGACATGAACAAATTGTTTGTTCTTCAAATATGTCATTGAAAAGCTTTTTTTGCAACACCATCTAAAAACAAGTGTAGCCACTGAAGACTAAAAATGTAATGACAAAATAATATCTATCTACGGCTCCTCTCTCCTTCTGAAATAAAGTAATGATTATGTATTTGGCAAACATGTGCAGAAGTGTTTCAAAAAGGACATTTGAAAATAACAAAAGGTCTACACAAAATTTATAACGGAGTAAAATATTTGTGGAAATGCTATATAATTCACTTTGCAGTACTGTATAAAAATTTTTCAAACTTTCTAAATTTTATTGTTAGCTCTCCATCTTTCCAATTGTGTGATAATTGGCGGGTTACTGATTGACCCTTTCAAATCTTAGTTTCTGCTTGTGAATGATGAAAAGTAATAATGGAAATTACTTCATAAATGTGATTTAAAGTGAACTGAGCAAAAAGAACTGAGCAAATTTCTAACTTGTAAATTATCCAGTATATGCTCATGTTTATTTTATTTTTAGTTTTCTATTATTTTATTTATTTATTTATTTTAAATAAACTTTTATTTTAAGTTCTGGGCTACATGTGCAGGCTTGTTACATAGGTAAACATATACCATGGTGGTTTGTAGCACAGATCAACTCATCATGCATGTTTTAAGACCAGCACCTATTAGCTGTTCTTCCTGATGCACCCCCTCCTCTTCCCCTGACAGGCCCCAGTGTGTGGTGTTCCCCAGCCATGAGTCCATGTGTTCTCATCGTTCAGCTCCTACTTGTAAGTGAGAACATGCTATGTTTCGTTTTCTGTTCCTGCATTAGTTTGCTAAGAATAATGGCTTCCAGCTCCATCCATGTCCCTGCAAAGACATAATCTTGTTCCTTCTTATGGCTGCATAGTATTCCATGGTGTATATGTACCACATTTTCTTTATCCAGTCTATCATTGATGGGCATTTAGGTTGATTGCATGTCTTTGCTATTGTGAATAGTGGAGCAATGAACTTACGCATGGATGTATCTTTAAAACAGAATGATTTATATTCCTTTGGGTGTATAGTCAGTAATGGGATTGCTGGGTCAAATGGTATTTCTGCTTCTAGATCTTTGAGTAATTCCCATACTGTCTTCCACAATGGTTGAACTAATTTACATTTCCACCAACAATGCAGAAGCATACATTTTTCTGTGCAACCTCACCAGCATCTATTGTTTCCTGACTTTTTAATAATCACCATTCTGACTGGCATGCAATGGTACCTCATGTGGTTTTGACTTGGATTTCTCTAATGATCAATGATTTTGAGATTTTTTTTTCATATGTTTCTTAGCCACATGAATGTCTTCTTTTGAAAAGTGTCCGTGAATATCCTTTGCCCACATTTTAATGGGGTTGCTTGTCTTTTCCTTGTAAATTTGTTTAAGTTGCCTGTAGACTCTAGATATTAGACCTTCGTCAGATAGATTGCAAAAATTTTCTCCCATTCTGTAGGTTTTTTGTTCACTCTGATGATGGTTCATTTTGCTGTGCAGAAGCTTTTTAGTTTGTTTAGACCCAATTTGTTAAATTTTTGCTTTTGTTACAATACCTTTTGGCATTTTAGTAATGAAATCTCTGCCAATGCCTATGTCTTAAATGGTATTGCCTAGACTTTCATCTAGGGTTTTTATAGTTTTGGGTATTACATTTAAGTCTGTAATCTATCTTGAGTTAATTTTTGTATAAGGTATAAGGAAGGGGTCCAGGTTTTATTTTCTGCATATGGCTAACCAGTTCTCCCAGCACCTCTTATTAAATAGAGAGTCTTTTCCTCATTGCTTGTTTTTGTCAGGTTTGTCAAAGATCAGTTGGTTGTAGGTACAGTCTTATTTCTGAGTTCACCATTCTCTTCCGTTGGGCTATGTGTACCAGTATCATGCTGTTTTGGTTACTATAGCCTTGTAGTACAGATTGAAGTCAGGGAGCATGACTCCTCCAGTGTGGTTCTTTTTGCTTAGGATTCTCCTGGCTATTCAGGCTCTGTTTTGGTTCCATATGAATTTGAAAGTAGTTTTTTTCTAATTCTGTGAAGAATATCGTTGGTAGTTTAATGGGAATAGCATTGAATCTATAAATTACTTTGGGCAGTATGGCCATTTTCACAATATTGATTCTTCCCATCCATGAAATAAAAAATATAATTGAGTCTCATCATCATATCATGAAAATGGTTTTAAGAGAAAACTAGTAGCCGGGCGCAGTGGCTCACGCCTGTAATCCTATCACTTTGGGAGGCTAAGATGGACAGATCACTTAAGGTCTGGAGTTCTAGACCAGCCTGACCAACATATAGAAACCCTGTCTCTACTAAAAATACAAAAAAAAAAAAAAAATTAGTTTGGCATGGTGGTGACCACCTGTAGTCCCAGCTATCAGGAGGCTGAGACAGGATAATTGCTTGAACCTGGGAGGTAGAGGTTTCAGTGAGCTGAGATCTCACCACTGCACTCCAGCCTGGGTGACACAGTGAGACCTTGTCTCAAACAAACAAACAAACAAACAACAAACAAAGAAGAGAAAACTAGCTAGATGAATATTATTGCTTCCTGTTTTCAACCAGTAAATAGTTGGCACTGATAAATTGACAGCCATGAGTCTGTCAAGAATGCTCATGATATATTATATAATACAACATGCCTGTTCACAGAGGGAAAAATTCTAGGAAGCAACGTATGTGTATTTCTTGATTTCATGATGCAAGACAAGCACAAAAGCACCACCCATGACACTGAGAACACTGGACAATGCACGCTTGAAAAATCTTTGATTTCTTCATCAAAAGCAATCTTCCTTCAGCAGTCAAAAATGCCTGTGTACTCAAGACCAGCCTGGCCAACATGGTGAAACCCTGTCTCTACTAAAAATACAAAATTAGCCAGCCTTGGTGACTCACACCTGTAATCCCAGCTACTCAGGAGGCTGAGGCAGGAGAATCGCTTGAACCCGGGAGTTGGAGGTTGCAGCGAGCCTAGATTGTGCCACTGCACTCCAGCCTGGGCGACAGAGACTCCATCTAAAAAAAAAATGCCTGTGTACATGATGTCAGTTCCTTTATGCCCTGACTGCATCACCATTCAGCAGTGAACAGTGTCAAATGCATAGGAAGTCAACCCTGCAACAACAATGACAGGCTGTGCAATCATCCAGCTGATGATGATGTGAGTACTCTTGGAATCCAGAAGCATTCCCTTTGCAGTGTCACAGATACTGAAGTAGGCAGCTGGGTAGATGATAATACCTTGCACAGACATGGTAAAGCCTTGGCATAGGCCTTTAATCCTATTAGATTTGTAGATATTAACCAGACAGTCACCAAGGCTTCTGAATTCCCTTTCAGCTCCAGCTTTACCCACATCCGCTGGTAGATGGGTACAGGCAAAATCAAAAGGGTACACAAAACACAAGAATGTGGCTCCAGCACACTGCCTGATGCCAGGTTCCTTGCAACATAATGCCAAAAGTGCGTCCTCTGGTCCACACTACCCAGGAAGATCTGCTGGTATTTATCTTTGAAGGCAAAGTTGTGAGCCTGGGTGGGGAAGTGTCTGATCACATTGGCCAGGTTATAACGCCAGAAGGACAGGACTCTCTTCTCCTTGGGAATATGGACCACACAGTCTATAATGCACTTGTATTGCTTATGTGTGGTAATTTCCTTGCTGCAGCAGCAGCTTGAGCCACTTGATGGGTGCTACTGCTGCCTTAGAGATGGTTTCTACCACCCCACCTGCCAGGAAGTAGCTGTTGAAGGACACAGCATCATCTGTCATGTTGAAAGGAAAGGGCAGGCAGGCTGCTGTGAGATTGGATGGGCCAGGAACTCTTTAATTTCAGGGCTTTGGGGCCTCATGTTATTTCAGAGAGTAAGCTTGCTATTTATGGGGCACATCTATGAGCTTCCAGAAAAATTATGGAACTGCAATTCTCCTGAAATATTAAGATTTGTAGTATTAGTATATTATCGTTTTCCCTTTTAAGTTATCGTAATAAAATATGGTCCTTAAAAGCCTGCCTTTTTGATATTTGTTGTGACATGTTTGATTGCCTAACATGTGAACAATTTTATTTAAGGATTCTTTTGTATTTAAAAAGTATGTGTATTCTGAAGTTGCGGCATGGTATTCTAAATATATTGATTAGATCAAGCTTATGAATTTTTCTATTCAAGGCTTTTGAACGTTTTCTACTTTTCTCTGCTTGATATCAAAAATTTTGAAAGAATTCAGTTAAATTTTTCTGTTTTGTTTATTTGGAAATCTTTACTTATGGTTCTGTCAGCTTTTATTTTCCTTTCAGTAAAGAAAAAATCAAAACTGTGTTTTCACATGTACACAAGTTTAAAATCATGGTATTTCTCTTTTTTTCACTTGAAGTGACATACTTATACATGGTAATAATGTTTCATGTTAAATATCTATTTTCCTAATATTAAAATGACCACTTCAGTTTTCTTTTTGTTTGTATTTATCTAAAACTTTACTTCTAGTTCTTCCATGTGTGAGTTTTATATGAATCTCATGTAAACAACTATATTTCTTATAGCTAATCTTGCAGACTTTATTTTGTTGGTTTTATTTTATCCTTTTCTATTTGTTGTAACTAGTCATAAAATTGGATTATTTCCACATTATTTTGTGATTTCTGTAAGTCTTGATATTTTGCTTTTCTTGCCTTTATTGCCTTATTTCATACTGATTGAGATATATTATTTTCTTCGTTTTATTTTTTTTTTCCACTCTACTCTTTTGGAGATTATATCCTGAATTTCTGTTGTCTTAGTTCTTTGGAGATTTTAAGATGAATATTAAATTTATCAAAGTCTAAAATTAATCTGGGCCAGGCGCGGTGTCTCACGTCTGTAATCCCAGCACTTTGGGAGGTCGAGGAGGGCAGATCACGAGGTCAGGTGATCGAGACCATACTGACTAACACGGTGAAACCCCGTCTCTACTAAAAATACAAAAAATTAGCCAGGCGTGGTGTTGGGCTCCTGTAGTCCCAGCCACTTGGGAGGCTGAGGCAGTAGAATGCCATGAACCCAGGAGGCAGAGTTTCCAGTGAGCTGAGATCAAGCCACTGTATTTCAGCCTGAGCGACAGAGTGAGACTCTATCTCAAAAAAAAAGAAAAAAGATTAAAATAAAATAAAATAAATCAATAATCACCCTATCTCAAATTAACACTAGAGTTTATAGGACTGCTTCCACAGCTTTCTCTTTATATATTTACTATTATTGTGCAGCATTTTAGCTATATTTCTCTTTTTTGTCCTACTCACTAAATATTGTTTTGTCATTATTTTATAAGGACAGTGTTTTAAATTTATTCACATATTTTTGTAGCTTCTCTCTAGCATTATTCTTTCTCTTTCTTTCAAAAAGTGGTGAGATATATATATCAAAAGTAGTAGACATATATATATATACTTCTGAGATTCTATGCTAAGAAGTTGTTTTTGTTTTGTTTTGTTTTGTTTTGTTTTGTTTTTGAGATGAAGTCACACGCTGTTGCCCAGGCTGGAGTGCAGTGGCACGATCTCGGTTTACTGCCAACTCCGTCTCCCACGTTCAAGCAATTCTCCTGCCTCAGCCTACCAAATAGCTGGGATTACAGGTGCCCACCACCACACCCAGCTAAGTTTTTGTATTTTTAGTAGAGACGGGGTTTCACTACGTCGACCAGGCTTGTGTTGAACGCCTGACCTTGTGATCCATTCGCCTCAGCCTCCCAAAGTCCTGGGATTACAGGCGTGAGCCACAGTGCTCAGCCAGATGTTTTCTTAAATATCTCATTTACTATGTTTGGAATGTCACCTTTTCATTCAATGTAATTATTTAAATGTTTACATACTTAATGTGTAATATGGCTCAATATAACACACTGTTCTGATTCTTCTGTACCTAAAGACATAACAGGACTTAGAAGTAGAATGTAAACCAAGAAGACATCAGCGTATTTCAAGGAGGGATGTTTGTGTCAGTATACATTTATCAATGGTCTTCCTTAATATCTGTCAAAATGAACAGAATTACCCAAAATAGTAAGTCTAACCTTACCCACAGTGATATTAGTGAATATCAGTACACTAACTCAAGCAATAAAATTGAAAGGACACCAGCTAGATAAAATTAAATTAGAACAAATTGGAAAGAGGACACAAGGAATTAACATCCTAGTCTACTAAATTGCAGTATGAAAGAAAATAAAGGAAGATTT
>NW_012115833.1:2219887-2226062 GCF_000951035.1 Colobus angolensis palliatus | reverse complement strand
AAACATGGAAAATCTAGTAGAGAATCAATGTATGCAGTAGGTCCTCTTACAACATCATTTATTATAACACTGATGAAATAAAAATTAATTTCCAGCTGGGCCACTCTCTGTGTGGGTCTGCACATTCTTCTCATGTCTGGGTGGGTTTTTTTCTAGTTATTCCAGTTTCCTTCCACATCCCCCAGCTGTGCACATTAACTTAGCTGTCTTGTCTAAGTGGTCCTAGTCTGAGTGACTGTTGGTGTGTGTGAGTGTGCCCTGTGATGGGATAATGGCATGTTCAGGACTGGCTCCTTCTTTGTGCCCTGAGCTGCCAGGAGATGCTCCAGCCACCTGGGATGCTGAACTGAAATATACAACAATAATTATCTTATTTCTATTAATCTTTCTTAAATTTATGCATAGCTCCAATTTATTTCAGCATTTAATATTAGAAGTGTTTTGGTGTTTATTTAGAAGTCCGATGATGTTTTTGTGACCAGAAATATATTGTAGGAACTTAAAACTTGCTGATATCAATTAGCCTATGCTAAATCGGTTTCATTATACATTGCTTCATTTAAAGTTTCAGTTTCTAAGACCTATGGACTACATTAAGAATTTATTCTCTTTTTTCCCCAGCAAATTTACTTGCCTAGACAAAGAGGTTAGTCTCAAGATTGCTTCTTATGTTCAAAAAATATACACTTAAAATCTGCAAGTGGTGTAATACCTAAAGGACCAAAGAAGAGACAGGCTTGTTACATATATTCCAGTGTAGGAAATAATGAAATATAAATACATAATGATATAACAAATTTTACCTAAAAGTCATACAATATATAAGTGAGGTATGAGTGATTGTGGAAGTATTTTAGATAAAATGGGAAAAGATCTTTTTGAAAAGGTTAACATTTTAGCAACAACCTTAATGTATTAGAAACAATAAGCAGTAGAAACAAAAGTTGACCAACAATAACAGCAAAACAACTCACAAAAAATACAAGTAAATAAATAAATACACAACGTAAAACAATTCTAGATTACCAATATTTGCTTTTTAAAAACATGATTTTAGAAATCACTAGCTTAATAAAGCAAAGCAAAACAAAACGAAACATAAACACATTAAAGCTTAAACTAAATAAAACTGTAAACCACACACAGCAGAAAGTAAAAATAACTTAAGGAAGTATATTACATAGCACTATGTAGTTTAATACATTTGAATATTTGATGAAATAAAACATTTTATAAGACAGGCCGGGCGCAGTGGCTCAAGCCTGTAATCCCAGCACTTTGGGAGGCCGAGACGGGTAGATCACGACGAGGTCAGGAGATCGAGACCATCCTGGCTAACACGGTGAAACCCCGTCTCTACTAAAAAATACAAAAATCTAGCCGGGCGAGGTGGCGGGAGCCTGTAGTCCCAGCTACTTGGGAGGCTGAGGCAGGAGAATGGCGTAAACCCGGGAGGCGGAGCTTGCAGTGAGCAGAGATCCGGCCACTGCACTCCAGCCTGGGCAACAGAGTGAGACTCCCTCTCAAAAAAAAAAAAAAAAGACTAATTGAATTATTAAACAATATCTTAATAAACTTAATAAATAATTTTCTTCAACATACAATTGATGCAGGATATTTTCTTTACCCCTTCTTGGGACTTGTGACAGAGGTGTCTCCTTTACTCAGCCTGCCCCGTCTATCCCTTGCAGGAAGGAGCCTGCTAGCAAATGAGTGCAGTAACCTGAGCGAATGCTTTGGGGAATTGGCAGGAACAAACCCCATTTACTCAGCTCGCCAAGCTCAACCCCTTGTTGGAGGGAGCACATGGTGAGGGAGTGTACAATCTTACCATTTTTGTGTGCAGGCAGGAGCAAACTCGGTGTGGGCCACACAGCAATGACCTTGTGGGGGTCCCTGCAACCCCTGAAGCCACAGAAATCATGTTACAATGTTCTTTCTGCTCTGCTCATGAGACAGGCAGGTAGTCTGCCCAAGTCTAGCAGTCTCTGGCTGAACATTTCTCCATCAAGCTGCTTCTCTGCTTCTCTCCAGCTGAGTCTGGGGTCTTTATAGGGACTGGATGAGGGATGGGGCAGGCTGTGTGTAGTTTAGGAAAAGACAATATTTGAGCAGGAAAACAGGGGTGGAAGTTTTCACTTCGGACCATGGGTTTCAGGCTTTTTGGCTTGAAGGTGGGGTTTTGCCAGAGACCCGACCCTGTCTGCCTAGAATTTCTCTGCCTCCTGTCACTATCACAATAACAAATTAGGTGATATAAAAAATTTATTTATAAAAATAAATAATATATATATCAATATGAGAATATTAGGAAGAAAACTTCACTGCCTATGTAAATAAAATTTACAACTGTGATTGAAGAACTTTTTAAAAGAAAATGGAGAGATGTGTCTCCCCAAAGAGCAGTTATTTCTTTAGTTCACCATCTCTGTTGTATTTTTGCATGTCACTCATCAAAGTGTGAGCAATAATCTGGGGTGCTATGGTTTATCATGACTCTTTCTTATTTTTTTCTGTATTCTGAATGTTTATCTTGGGTATTCTTTTCACATTAAAAATATTTCCAACTAAACAATCAAGCAACTATCACTTACTAACAGAGCTAATACCTAAGTAATTTAGAAAATTGCTTTAAATATTTTTTTCTTAATATCTAAGGAAGGAAGCATAATTTTTTCTATATCAATATGGTTTTTAGTTTGCTTTTCTTTTTATTTTGATTCATAAATTCTCATAACAATGAGTACCTTGTCTCTTAATTTATTAATGTACTGTCTTCTTTCCTTGAAAATATAATGAACAATTGTTTACATTTGCTTGAGTCTTTCTTTTTTTCTACTCCGTAGGTCACTTTATTTGAGCTATTGTTGAATACCACTATTTTCCCTCCATAGAGTTCCTATAACATGGGAGCCAGGCCACACACATGCCTTCCTCTTGAAAACAGACTAATTTAGAAAGAGTGTGTAAATTACCCTAAAAAATGTGTGACAGTATTCTAAATTTCTAAGGTGCATTTCTATTTTCATTTGCCTTTCATTGATTTCTTAAAAAAAAAAAAAAAAAACACTGAATTATTTGGTAATGCAAATATAAAATTCTTATATTTAAGTTTATAGTTTAATTTCTGACTTCTCACAATTGAGAATAACTATATTCTTGTAACAAAAATGATTTTTAAAAGACAGTGTAAGGACCATTTTTTAACTCTGAAAGACATTTAAAAATAATACAATAACTCAATATTTTTCTAAGTTAAAAAATAAATCTATGTGCATTGAGTCTTTTGAAACAGTAGAAATAACACAGAGAAAATAATTACTCATGATGATCTCTCTACTTGAAATAGTTTGTAAGCATAGTTACACATTTTCCCAGTCAATTCTTTTCTATATTTTGTGTACATTTTTCCTAAACTTGTAAAACAATTTAAAAAGATTTTATACTTTTTGATTTTTCTATACTTTTTTGTGTATTTTTACTTCTAGAACATTGATCTAATTATATTTAAAAGGCTTTGCAAACTCTTATTTTTCCTTTGGCAGATATCATATTATGCTTTTTTTTTTTTAATTCTTTTGTCTTATTCTTTTTTCTTTCCTCCACTGTCCACAAAGGGAATCTAGATTTGTCCCGTGCTCCATACTTTTGATATTGCTAAACAACAAAAACAGCTAAGGGATTTGGAAACAACTTTGATTGGGGGTTGGGAGTTAGAGAGATTAAATGAGAGGGAGAGACAGCGAGTGAGGAGAGGAGAAAAAAAGAAAAGGAGAGAGAGGGAGAAAAAGGAGAAAGAAGTGGGGGAAAGAGGAAGAAGAGGAAGAGAAATTAGGTTGAAAATTGGCTTCTTGAGGATTGTAATCAGGCTCAGAGAAACAATAGTTTAATTGAAATGTTTGCGAAAAGTAACTCAAATTAATCAACATGACTTTAAAGATAAAATGTTAGAGTTAGAAACGCTGAAAATCTTCAATGATCCATTTGCTTGGGAAAACATACAAATTGAATTGTAGCTTTCATTGTTAGCTGTAAATAAATTTTCTTGACTATTTTAATGTGATGCATGGCAAACTTTGTGTGACTTTTCTTTGAACCACCACATCCTCTTTTTTTTTTTTAATCTATGTTTTAGAGTTAAGAAAGCACACACAAATGACTTTTGTATTTGGAGCCCTTCACAGGTCTTCACGCGTTCAGTGCAAAACTTTGACATCCACAGCACCATGCTTTGCAATTCTTAACCATGCACATAGTGATCTCCTGGTTGTTATATTGGGTAATTAATAAATAATTAATTACTATACTCACATTTTTTAGTGACATGCTTAAAATATAATTGGTGTTGAAGGGGCAAATAGCAGCATGTCTTAGAAGACATGTAGTTTTATGATTTATGTATTTAAAATTCAGTCCTTGGAACTATTCTATTTTGGGGGGTACTTTTTTATTTTTATCACTATTAAAATAACTTCAGTCGTTTTTATTTTATTTTATTTTTTTGAGATGGAGTTGAGCCTGTTGCCAGGCTGGAGTACAGTGGCGCGACCTCGGCTCACTGCAACCTCTACCTCCCAGGTTCAAGCCATTCTCCTGCCTCAGCCTCCCTAGCAGCTGTGACTACAGGTGCCTGCCACCATGCCTGGCTAATTTTTGTATTTTTAGTAGAGACAGGGTTTCACCATATTGGTCAGGATGGTCTTGATCTATTGACCTCGTGATCGGCCTGCCTCAGTCTCTCAAAGTGCTGGGATTACAGGCATAAGCCGCCCAGACAACTTCAGTCATATTTTTAAAAATTGACTATTTTTATTAATATCATGAAAATTTTTAGAATGTTTTTGAAATAATTATTTCTTATTTTAAAAATAAGTATTAAGATACTATTAAAATATTTCACTACTCAAGTATTTACTTCAAAACACAAGCATCATATGCTAGGAAAAAGTGAAAGAAAAAGCTGGGAAACATATTGTAATGATGAGTTTTAGTCCTGAATTATGCAAGACTCCAGCATCTATTTTAACTAAATACTTTTTTTGTAATCATATAATCTTCCGCATCATTATGTTAATGCATTATTACTAAATATGTATTGTTTTAAAAATCTGTAGAAATTAGTTAAATATTTATAACTCGTATATCAGCATAAATTTCAATACAGCATAAATCATAGAAGGAAATCAAACTATGATTTAACATTATACATCTATGTGCTGGCAGTATAATTTTAGAAATACACAAATATATCTACAAAATAAATAGCATAATATGCAAATAATTTTCAAAACATTTTAATCTACAAATAATTAAATCATTGTATGGAAGAATTTTTAAAACATCTTCTCTTAATCTTCTTCTTCAAAAAATTAGTTTCGACCTCTAGTCATAAGCGTACTGTTTCAAGTTACCATCAAAGATGGCTGAATAGGAACAGCTCCAGTCTCCAGCTCCCAGTGCAAGCGACACAGAAGACAGGTGATTTCTGCATTTTCAACTGAGGTACTGGGTTTATCTCACTAGGGAGTGCCAGATAATCGGTGCTGGTCAGCTGTTGCAGCCCGACCACCAAGAGCTGAAGCAGGGCGAGGCATCACCTCACCTGGGAAGAGCAAGGGGGAAGGGAATCCCTTTTCCTAGCCAGGGGAACTGAGACACACAACACCTGAAAATCGGGTAACTCCCACCCCAGTACTGTGCTTTAAGCAAACGGGCACACCAGGAGATTATATCCCACACCTGGTCGGAAGGGTCCCACACCCACAGAGCCTTCCTCATTGCTAGCACAGCAGTCTGCGATCTAACTGCAAGGCAGCAGCGAGGCTGGGGGAGGGGCGCCCGCCATTGCTGAGGCTTAAGTAGGTAAACAAAGCCGCTGGGAAGCTCCAACTGGGTGGAGCTCACAGCAGCTCAAGGAAGCCTGCCTGTCTTTCTCTGTAGACTCCACCTCGGGGGACAGGGCACAGCTAAACAGCAACAACAACAACAACAACAACAACAAAAAGCAGCAGAAACCTCTGCAGACGCAAGCAACTCTGTCTGACAGCTTTGAAGAGAGCAGTGGATCTCCCAACACTGAAGTTGAGATCTGAGAACAGACAGACTGCCTGCTCAAGTGGGTTCCTGACCCCTGAGTAGCCTAACTGGGAGACATCCTCCACTAGGGGCAGACCGA
>NW_012115833.1:2197552-2216249 GCF_000951035.1 Colobus angolensis palliatus | reverse complement strand
AATGACGAGTTGATGGGTGCAGCACACCAACATGGCACAAGTATACATATGTAACAAACCTGCAGGTTATGCACATGTACCCTAGAACTAAAGTATAATAAAAATAAAAAATAAAAAATAAGTGTACTGTTTCATCCAAGACAGAAAATCACCTCTCTAATTTTACATATTTCTCATTTTAAGTTAGACTTGCAATTTCCATATTTTTTTTTTTTTTTTTGAGACGGAGTCTCGCTCTGTCGCCCGGGCTGGAGTGCAGTGGCCGTGTAATTTCCATATCTTAAACATCAATCTATAGTTTATATGTTTTAGATTTGTGTTCCTAATCTAGAAATTGAATTGATTGAAACCTTAAGATGTGACATTATATTATATTATAACATTATATTATACTATAGTTAGCACCACATCTTCACACTAATTCTGATTCTTCGCATATATATTTTCCAGTATATAATACATTTTTCATTACTTATAATGTATATCAATTAAAATTTCATATAAATGTTTCATTACTGATAATTTATATAAATGTACTTACATGCATTTATGTTCTTGAAAAAACTAACCAATTGGTTGTTTAAAGATATTTTTTATCTTCCCTAAAAAGCAAGAAAATTCTGTTTATTATGTAACACTGTGGTAATGGTAATTATTTCTCCACTAACAACAGATGAAATGACAAGAGACATTTCATTCTCTGCCACAGAAGAGCGATTTCAGAAAACTATATGTTTGACAGTTCCTCATCTTATTCTTGTTATAGCCTCACAAGTACCAAGTAGGTGTTACACATATAGTAGGTGCACAAATGCTTTAAAATAAAATAAATTGATATTGAGCCTGTGTTTTGAGAGACATAGTCATGGAATAAGGGAAAGTAGCATGTAGTTTCCTTCTGTATTCACTTTTTCATTATTGATAGATAACTAAGATAGAAAACAAATTTAAATATATTCGATATATCAAGTGATAAAGGGTGATGTTTAGAAAAGTGAATCAGGACAAAGGGAGAAAGTTTGATAAAAGGCTTTTATACATGTGCCTTATGAATGTGTGTGTGTTTATATATGTATAGATGATATATTATTTAATATTACTGTGATGTCTCTATTATAAAAATAGCTTTTCTGTCTTTATGCTATCCTCTTATCCCTTCTAATTCCCATCTGGGAAGAGGTCAAGCATTCGTTTGAGAAATAGCCAATGGTTCTAAATTTCTAACCTGCTAAGAAGCATTCACATTCCCAAAACTTGAAATCTCACCCAAAGGTGTAGTTTAAGGGCAATAGTTAGATTTATATGCTTTTGGATTTCTTTTGAATGCATCACCAAGGCATAATACACTTTACTAAGGCCTGTAATACTTCCAAATACTGGTGTTATGTGTAGCTTCAGGTCATATTTTCTATTACAGGAGATATGAGAGTATAAAAATTGCATTGCATAGTGCATCAATAAAAGAACACTGTGAGCTTTATCTTATCTTACAGAAATTTCCAATTTGAAATGTGCATTTTGTTGTGAAAATGCTTTAAAAGTTCACAGTACTTTCTGGCTCTACCGTCTGAGTTATACCCAAGCCATTTTGGTGTAAGTTTTTATTCTGGTTGAAGATTTATGAACCAAAGTGGTGCTCTGCTGAAGGGGACACAGACGGGTGTTGGGCTGAGAGTACACTGCTGCCGATAAACCAAAAGCAACTCTTGAAAGCATTCTGGTAAGAGATGCAATGAAAGAGTATACCAATTTTCACTGTAATACTGTTTTTCCAAGAAGAAAACAATAAAATGATTTATTATAAAATCTCCTAGCTTGCTTTCTCAGATGCCATCTTTTAAAGAAAATTTCTATCAGTATTGTCAAAACAGCATATTCTATGGGGCTATTTACTTCACATTGAGAAGAACACTAAAAAGAATGCAACACATCTGTTTTATTTTTTTCTTACCTTTTATCAGTATCAGCTTGGAAATAATTTTATCTATTCTTTACTTTCTTGCTGTTGCCTCTATACAACCTATTGGAATACTATTAATCCTAGTTGATAGCATATTGTTTTTCCTGGGTCATGCAAAGGTCTCCACTAGTAAGACAGATGTTTGTTGAAATATTAATGAAAATAACCCTAGAGATTATTTCATTTTACCTAATAAAGTAGATTGAATTATAAATGAATCCAAAAATAATTAGTGAAATATAACACTATTAGGAGGAAATAAAAATAAGCTAATAGGAAACAAGAGGAATGTTTCAGTGTTGTCTTTATTTGAATCAGTGTTACAGCCTCAAAGCAAGGACATGTTGAACATATTTATTAAATAAACTAATCCCACATCATAATCAGGAATTTGTAGGATTTATTTACTCTTACAATGTCTGGAGTATCAGTCACAGGAAGTTAAATATACAAGTAAATGTGCAAACAAATTAATGTATTAATATCTTCAGGCATGCACATAGCTTTACTATGTTAGTGACCTAGAATTTGAAAAAGTGAATAAATCTCTTCAAGATTCTAAATTTTATACTTCATATATAATTTTAATTCAATTCTATAACTAATGTGTATTTTTTTTAGATTATATTTTACCCAAATGCCCAAAACCATATCACTCTGGAAATTTTTCCTACATGTTTGCTTTTTGCTGTTTAGAATCTATATGGTTTACACTAAACATTTGCTTCTTCTTCTTGTCAGAATATTCTAGTCCTGGGTTCTTTTTAGCCTTTATCACAGAAAATATGTATGTTTATAAAAAAAGACAAACAATTAAAATTAAGTAAAATAGTAGATATGGGAAACATTTGGATTTAATACCACTGAAACAATTAAACCACATGCTATTTTCAATTGCTTGTTTGCATTAGTTCCTACTTCTGTAGGCACACCCCTATCTTTAAATCTCTAGCAATAAGTACACAAAAGTATAAAAGTAATATGAACCATCACTGCCTGAAAGTCAACAGTAAATAGATCAGCATTCAATTGAAGAATGCGCATTCTAATTCTGTCACCGAGTGACCATGGGAAATTAATAGCACTAGCTTTTGTTTTATTTTCTTAAATATTTTCTTAAATTTCTTAAAACAATAATAAAATATAATCAAGGATTAAATTTAAACTCAGCACAGGAAAAGTATTCAGAAAAGGTGAATCAGTTATCTTCACACCTTCATTACAAAAGTGACAGCTGTATATTGAATTGTGCCCCTTCCAAAAATAAAAAATATATATATATATATGTGTATATAAGCCCTAACCTCGAAGGGGATGCTATTTGTCTATAAGGTTAAATGGAGTCAGAATGGTGGGGTCCTGATATATTGATAATAGAACTGGTGTCCTTATAATAATAGATACCAGAGGGCATATTCCTTCTCTCTTCACGTGTCCGCAATGTAAGTCATGTGTGCACATGGCAAAAAGGCAGCTGTCTACCAGCAACTCGCTGAAAACTGACTGTGCTGGGATCCTGATCTCAGAATTCCAGCATTGAAAAGTATGAGAAAATAAATGTCTGTTGTTGATATCATCCAATCTATGGTGTTTGTTAGGGCAACCTGAGCAGCCTAAGACAGTAATGCAAAAAACACACGAGCAATATTGTGTGCTCGCAGTTATTTTTCAATGAAGAGAGATTTGCACTATTTGTTACTTTTTTGACCTATCAAAGAAAACAAGCTATAAGTATGTATTCATTAAGACTTTACAACTACTATTACATGTGTAATTCTTGGCCTTAACTCTGGACAAGTGATGCTACCATGTCCTGGGGTGAATTTAAACTAGGTTCTAGGATTCTGAACTCATCAGCAAAATTAAACTATGTATTTAAACAACCACCTAAGAGAATATACTGGAACTGACAGTTGAAGTTTTAATGAATCTCTAAATAACAGCCCTCTTTACTGTCCATGCTTGGAATAAATTGAGAATTAAACACAGAAGTCAGACAGATGGAGACCAAATTGTCAGCTTTCGTGCTGATAAAAAATAGATCAAAGGGGTAAAGGACATGGCTTAGATACACAGCCAAATAGACTTGAGAACCCTTCCTAGAACTGGGCCAACTTGTTTACCCAGTTATTAGGAAAACAGGAAAACCGCAGGCTGCTCCACCAGAGCATGACCAACAAGCTCACCACAGGTTGAGAAAATAGGCCAGCACCCATCTGTTTGTAAGGCAGACTTGCTCTACAGGGGAGTGTTCTTCCGAATTCATGAGTCAGATAGCTCATGACTTCTACCATGGGAAAATACAAGTGAAGAGCCTAGAAAGGGAGGGTGCAAGGAGTACTCCTCCAGCTAAAAAATCCCCCCATAGAGAAACCTGAGAGGGGATGATTATTTTTCTTAAGGACAGTATCGTGTGGTGAGGAGGATGCACTTAAACTTGGAGAGATTGTGTCTGCCTGGCTCACTCTACAAGTGCTCTGCAGGTTTGAAGCTTCACCTGCTCTTAGAAGCTCCTTAATTCTGCTTCTATTTCCTTCTTCCTAATTGTGGTTAAGCGACTCCTTGAAATAAGTATTTATCTTCATCATCCAGGCTGACAGTGTTTTACGTGACTATTCCATTCTTGTATTGGAACTCTTTGTGGACAGAGATTGTGGCAGTCTCTTTTATTGACTAGTGCAGTGCCTAGTGCATAGGCACTAAATAAATGTCTGTTGAATTTAATTTGGTGTTTTATTAAAACTACCTTTCTTTAAAAAATACTAAGCAGAGATTAAGAACATGTGGAATTGGGACCATATTCAATACAACGTTCATTACCCAAATTTTTTTTGTAGTGCAATGTGGATTTCATGACTGCCATTGCCTCTGCCTCAGCTCAAGGTTTGACTGTTTAATTCTGTCATAAACGTTATCCTGTGTGCTGCATGAGTCACACAGTCTTAGACATTTCAAGTACATTTTTTTTTCTTCTTTCTGACAAATCTATGAAAGCAAATACAGCAGGTGAAGAATGAAGTGTGCTGAGTTAATGCTTCGGTAATAAACTGGCCCATCAGCATCTTTAGTCTAAGAGGCAAACAGAATTTTTAACCCTCTTGAGAATTGTTACGATATTTGAAATTGGTTATGTAAAATTTTGTATGTTACCTTATAAATAAATCTGAATTCAATACACAATTTGGGAAGAAATGTTAATGTTGTCAAGGTCAGAAATAGCAGCTGAAATTACAAAATTCTCTAGAATAATGCTTTTCTTTTACATTATCTTGAGCATAGGACATTTTACACTTTAACAGTCTCACCTGAAGTGGTTTAATATAATTTACTAGTCCCTATAACCATAAAGAGGCATAGCTAACATTAAAGGTATCCATTTCAGGCTAATTATTCACTGTTGTTTTTTAAATATTGCTTCTCATCTTAATGTATAATTATGATAATTTTACTCAGAGTGGTGCCAGTCTCTACACAAATTCAGATTTTGAGCAGGGTCAACAGTTACATTTCCTTTTCTCAGTTTAGTTTATTCTATTAGTTCCTGAAGAAAACATATCAATGTTGTTTTAAAATTTAATCTCTTTTCGGAGAAAATAATAAGGATAACGCAATTAGCTAATTCCCATTTCTACATTTTTTAGCCATTTTCTCCAAGAAAAATAAAATGTCACAACCTATTAGGATAATAAAGCATAAGCATAAATAATTTATTATATTTTCAGGGTGAATTTTAATATTTACAACCACTTATATGTTAAAAATTGATAAATATATATCACATAAGGAAAAATAATATTGATTTTGTGATGTATTCAGACTAAGATTTTCCATTTTTCCACATTGAAACATGCTAATATACTTCTTTCCTCAGTCTTCAATTTCTTTAGAGCCACCTGAGAATGAGATCGTAAAGGTAAATTGAATTGTCCAAGATCAGTATGCTTGTATATTAAGTACCTAAAATATAGGATATAAATGCCATAAAATTATTGAGAGTTCTACAAAATAAGGAAACCCACAATTGAACAGAGATATAAACTTTTTCAGAGCTGGAGTTTTCCATTAATTTATGGTATATGCTTATGTTGAATAGAAGTTTTGGAAGTTAAAAGGTCCTCAACAAATATCTGTTTGGTTAAATCTCACTAATTTTAAGCATATAATACTGAAAATTTGTGTACAATGTACAAGTTGTATGTTGATTAGAATTTTCTATGTAATTTTCAGTGAATTACTCCAATGAAAAAAAAAATTATCCCAAAATACAGTCAAATCATATGCAAGAACATTAGGCTTGCTTCAAAGAGCATAGTCCATACAAAAAATACAGAGTAAAAATCATATATGTGTATGGGTATATATGCAGTCTTTACTCACTGGGTCTAAGAATATTTTGATATGAAAGGTGAAGAGCAGAAACAAAATTATCTCTGACTAAAACAAATCAACAATGGAAAATATCACTTTTAAGACAACTGGATATAGAAAGCCAGAAAATCACAGAATCTTGGACTAGTAAGGCAACTGAGAATGCAGTCTCTTTGTCATCATTCATTGTGTGATGTGTGAGGACTGAAGCCTCTGGGTCCATTGCCAACCAATTTAAGCAGCGTCTGGAGTCTGTCAGTGTCTGTCTAAGGTCAACTTTACCGAGAGAAGTGGCATGCTGTAACCATTGGATAAATTAAGATGGCAACACCTAAAACCCCTAGTCAATCTTAACAGTACTGAGAGAGACAGAGACATTCTGTGACTCCTGATGTAGTGCAACAGGACATACACATCATTGCCCATTAAATGAGCTGAGCCAATATATCAAAACTGATCTCACCAAGCCTCCTGCTGTAAAAGTTTAAAAGGAATACGAGGAAAAGGGGGCCGCATTAAGTCACATCGTACAGAAGCAATTAACCAAATCCAGCATGTGGAGAATTCATTAGAACAGATATCCTGAATTCTTTATTAAATATAATTCCAGGAAAAATAAATAGTAGGTGGAACCTATATATTTATAAAAGGGAATGAGAGACAAACATATATGAGCATTGTTTGTTAGGGATTCCAGCAAACCAACAGTAAAAACACACTTAGGAGACAAGTGGAGAAATTTGAATTCTGGCTGGATATTTAATGATATCAATAAACTATTGTTATATTTCTTAAGAGTGATAAATTAACTATTCTTCATATCCTTTACCCACTTTTTGATGGGGTTGAGAAGACATGTACACAGCCAACAGACACATGAAAAAATGCTCGTCATCACTGGCCATCAGAGAAATGCAAATCAAAACCACAATGAGATACCATCTCACGCCAGTTAGAATGGCAATCATTAAAAAGTCAGGAAACAACAGGTGCTGGAGAGGATGTGGAGAAATAGGAACAGTTTTACACTGTTGGTGGGATTGTAAACTAGTTCAACCATTGTGGAAAACAGTATAGCGATTCCTCAAGGATCTAGAACTAGAAGTACCATATGACCCAGCCATCCCATTACTGGTTATATACCCAAAGGATTATAAATCTTGCTGCTATAAAGACACATGCACATGTATGTTTATTGCGGCACTATTCACAATAGCAAAGACTTGGAATCAACCCAAATGTCCATCAGTGACAGACTGGATTAAGAAAATGTGGCACATATACACCATGGAATACTATGCAGCCATAAAAAAGGATGAGTTTGTATCCTTTGTAGGGACATGCATGTTATGCACATGTACCCTAGAACTTAAAATATAACAATAATAAAAAAATTAGAAAAAAAGATTATTCTTACATTTTAAAATTAGGAACATTCTTGAGAGTACATAGTCAAATATTTATAGGCATGATTCTCTACCCTTATAATCCTAAAAATTATTCAATATTTTATTTGCTTCAGAGACTATTTTTATTTGTCATAGTTGCAAATCTTTTCATATCCAAATGTTCACTAAGGCTGGTAGATAATCTTAACCACATTTAGAGGTTGGCTATGGTGTTGCTGATGGGCATCCTAAGATAAATTTGACTAGAGCCAATGATTCAAATATTTTAAATATTTTTTAAGTTATTGCCAGATTAGTGGTATTCTATTTATTTCTAAATTCTATTTATTTTAAAATGGAATAAATACATTCTGTTTATTTTTAAATTGAAGAAATAATTTGATCGTCGTTTTTTCAACAGGAGTTGAAGAAGAAATCTCTGTGAGAGCTTTTAGCTCGGAACTCTCGTCAAAATCCTTAGCAGTGTTTATCACTTTCTTTGTATAGGTTGAAATGTGACCTCCATTAATTATCAGACAATAAAATTCAAGCAGTGAAATAATGCAGCTACATTTCTCAAGGTTAAATTAACAAAGTTGTGAATTTTATATCCTGTGTGGGTGGTAAGCAAAAATTTGAGGAATAATAGCAAGTGCTCATGATTTAGAGTCTCAAATCAGAGATCACATGCTAAATATACTATCTAGAGGTAAAAATGCTCTTCAAACCCAGGTATTTATGTAATTGTGAGTGTTTTTCTAACTCAGTATATATTTAACAGGATAAAATTAATATAGATTTCAAGTTGGTCATAGTTCATGGAAGGGCAAATCCTTATCACTTTGTATTTAATTATCATTTCTGAATTATTCAAGCCCTTTGTTCTCCTGCTTCTTTTTTGGTGGCAATATGTCCCTAATAATTATCATGTCTGTCTGATGATTTTCTTAAAAATGAAAAAGAGCTAAGGCACAAAGTAAACTTGATTATTGTTCTAGTAAAAGTTGTATGAGGTCAATAATAAAAGAATTAGATAAAATTAGGATTTAATGACTTCAACAATCCTTTCAATTTTTTCATTTTTTTTAGGTATCACAATTACTATAGCTTTTGGAGTGAGCAATTCTCTTTATGGGAGTGTAGCACAGGGTAATAGGGGCCATTACAGTCAGGATAGACTGGTGCTTGCTCTGCAATTCACTGTGTTCAATTTACAGTATTATTAAATTTTCTGAAGTCGCAGTTGCCTTATTTGTTACATAAGTGTAAAAATGATTATTTCACAATACTTTTGTAAGAAGTAAATAACTTCCTGTTTGTAGCATACTTGGTTTCTGTCATGTGTTATAACAGGTAAGAGACAGTACCTGCATTTGAGTCCTCATTCTGACATAGATTTTTCATAGCCTTGCAACAGTTGCAAAATATGCCTCTGCCTCAGTTTCCTTACATATAAAATTAGGTTTATAAATATATATACTTTCTGGAGTTGTGATAACATTAGCTGAGTTAATACAAGTAAAATTCTTAAAATAGTGTCTAAAACATAGTCATAATTAGGAAACACAAATTATTATAATTATAGGTATTGGCAATCAACAAATGTTTCTTTTCATCTAATTCCCCTTGTCTTAAAAACTAAAAGTTTTGAAAACAAGAATGGTCACTAGTAGTGCATCCTCTACTCTTCTAGTTTAGTGCCAGCAAATACCACTAATGAGTCAAAAAAGAAAGAGAGAGAGAGAAAAGAAAAAAAAAAAAAGCTGTATTCCTGAGCAACATGATTGAATGTATAGGGTTTTCCTAGAATAAATTATTTTCACTTTATATATAAGTACTTCTGCTATTTTTGCATTTTTCAATATTGAGGGTTAGGCATATCAACATAGTTTTTGAAAAATTTTGGTAAGATTACAATAATCCCTAACTGTAATGTAAGTGAATAATTGTCTCAGATGAACCTATCAATTACGTTCTATGCTTTGTGTCAAAGACAGCTTGGATCTAGATGAAAGTATTGTACCAAGAAGTGCATTTATCATAAAGAGAAGTGGCGGTAGCATAAACAGCTTTAAATGGCCCTATGCTATGGAAACCCTTGAAATCCCCCCATAAAGCAGCTGGTTCAACTTGGGAAGAGGCTGGCTGCATCAGCAACTGGCTGTAATTCTACTGTGAAGACCTGTCCATTTAGAGAGGCTTCCTAACCACCTGTGAAGTCTCGTAGAATTATATTTCCAATAGCTGATGAAATATTCATAAGATACTGCTGGGAACAATGGCTATTTCTTGAAATTACCATTCTAGATATGGTCACACATAATTACTAAAATAAATACAATCATTGCTATTCTATTCCATCAAATATGTAGTTTTCTTTGTAAGTGCATTTCTTTTGAAATATGATGAGTTAATTCAGAAATAAATAACTATAATTAGTGCAAGATGGTCTTATCCATTTACCTTTTAAAATTATGTAAAAATAATGTAGAAAAATGATAGAAATGATAGAGAAAAAGTGGACAAATTTTCTGACAAAAAAAGACATGCTTAACACATTGAAAACAGAAGCAAACATATTGGGAAAGCATATGAAGTTATTATAACATTTAAAATATAAACATGATAAAAACAGCCAAGGCGGCCGGGCGCGGTGGCTCAAGCCTGTAATCCCAGCACTTTGGGAGGCCGAGACGGGCGGATCACGAGGTCGGGAGATCGAGACCATCCTGGCTAACACGGTGAAACCCCGTCTCTACTAAAAATACAAAAAAAAACTAGCCGGGCGAGGTGGCGGGCGCCTGTAGTCCCAGCTGCTCCGGAGGCTGAGGCAGGAGAATGGCGTGAACCCGGGAGGCGGAGCTTGCAGTGAGCTGAGATCCGGCCACTGCACTCCGGTCTGGGCGACAGAGCGAGACTCCGCCTCAAAAAAAAAAAAACAGCCAAGGCATCCCTGAAGTATGCTTTAGCTTAAAATGCACAGCCTTCACCTTATGTTTCCTGCCCACCTCTCAATACTCATCCTTCCTCACATCCTTCTTCTCAAGCTCTGTGTTAGCCATGCATGATTCCTTCTGGAGCTGAATGCATTACTTTCGAAATTGAGTGCAAAAACAATCCTACCTCACCACTAAGTCCCATCCCTTCACCAAGCAGTTTTGAAATCACTTTATCCAGGCCTCTGAGAAATGAGATATTTGTCCCTCTCTCTTTGCTCTTACCATACTCAGCACTCAATCACAGTACTCTGTGACTGCTTTTAATTACCTGTTGACTTCCCCTCCACAGCTAGAGACAATGCTTATGTATTAACAGCGACCAATGCAGAGTAAATACTCAGTAATTGTGAAAAAAAATCAAAATCTCAATCTAAAAAATGGGCTAAGAATGTTGACAGTTTCCAGAAAAAGAATACAGATTGAAAAAATAGCAAACAGAAACTTGGATACCCATTCCAGCTCACCAAAGTAACATAAATGAAACAATGTATAAATATATTAATATTATAAGCATATAACATTTTGCCAATTAAAATAGCATTTTTAAAATTATATTAAAAATTTGCCAATTAAAATTGCAAACATTTAAAAAATTATTATATTAAAAATCAAATATTCAAAGAAATGGGCCTTGTCATACCATGTGAAAGAGAGTACAAATTATTACAATCCCTTTTCACAAAAAATGGGGCAAATGTGACACAATACTTTCTATTTAAACCTAGGTTTAGAAAATAACTTGGAATTCAGGAATAGCATTTAAAAAAAGAAAGATATTAAATCTAAAATAATATGAAGTAGAGATTTAGAATCATTTTTATTGTAGCCTTACAGTAAAACGGTTATTAAAACTAAGGTTTATCTACAGAATAAATACCTTTAATTTTTTAAAAGTAAGTTTTATAGAGATAATAGATAATTTTAATGCTATAATAACAGAAAAAAAATGACATATTTATATTATGTAATCAGACATGTGCAAATAGTGAAAGGATCCAAAAATCTGTGGAAATGAATTTCAAATATATACTAAAATTTGTAAAATGTTGCATCAACTGACAGGTTCTTCTCCCATTCCAATCAGTTCACAACTGACATCCCTCTGATTGGAGAAAATTCTCACTGAATAAGAAGGCTAGGAACATGGGCTCCAGAGAAAGAGAGCTTGGACTTGAGACCTAGCTATGACACTTAATTGTCACAAGATCTACAGCGATTGACTTAACTTAAATATTTCTTGGTCTCCTTATCAGTAAAATCATGATGCGACCAATCCCTGCCTTAGTTGCCTTTTTTTTTCAACTTTTATTTTAATTTCTGGGGTACATTTGCAGATTTATTACACAGGTAAACTTGTGTTATGGGGGTTTGTTGTACAGCTTATTTCATCACCCAGGTACCCATCAGTTATTTTTCCTTATCCTCTCCCTCCTCCCAACCTCCACCCTCCCAAACTCCCCAGTGTGTCTTGTTCCCCTCTCTGTCCATGTGTTCTCATCATTTAGCTCCCACTTATAAGTGAGAACACACAGTATTTGGTTTTCTGTTCCTGTGTTAGTTTGCTACGGATAATGGCCTTCAGCTCCAACCATGTCCGGCAAAGGACACGATCTTAGCTGCCTTAAAATGTTAGGAGGTTTAAATGTCTTGATACCTTCAAAGCACATACAAAAATATCTCATACAGAGCATGTGCTTAAGTGATGTTATTACTATTATTATGGTTTTATATTGTTATAACCATTTCTCAAAATTTATTGTTACTGGCCGGGCGTGGTGGCTCACGCCTGTAATCTCAGCACTTTGGGAGGCTGAGGCAGGCGGATCACGAGGTCCGGAGTTCAAGACCATCCTGGCTAACACAGTGAAACCTCTTCTCCACTAAAAATACAGAAAAATCAGCTGGGCGTGGTGGCAGGCACCTGTAGTCCCAGCTATTCGGGAGGCTGAGGCAGGAGAATGACGTGAACCCGGGAGGTGGAGCTTGTAGTGAGCCGAGATTGCACCACTGCACTCCAGCCTGGGCAACAGAGCGAGACTCCGTTAAAAAAAAAAAAAAAAAAAAAAAAATTTGTTATTGTCTGGCTTGGGAAATGTCCTTGCTTAGCTCATTTTAATAGTGCCTTTTACTCCTCCTATCACTGCATTTACAACAGTTTAGTACCCTAAATTCAATAAGGGCATAGTCTGTGTCTCTCTTGTTCATTATTACATTTCCAGTATGAAGAAAATGTCCTCATACGTGGGAGAATTAATAAATATTTGCTGAGTTAAATAATTAATGTTTGAACCTAACATAAAACCTTTATCCTTTTTTATTAGCATTCCCTTAATCCCAGGAGATTTTCCTCATTCTCATATCAAACTTGACTCAATATTTCTTGATGTGGTTGACTTTCTGTGAAATGACAATCTGTTTTGCAGAGAGCCTGTTATCAAAACAAGTGTAGCTAAATAACTTTTTCTATATCCAGGAAGTAAAACCTCATTGAAATTATAAGCTACATGAGAGCAGGGGATTTGTCTTCTGTTTTCTTTGTGTTGTCTCATAAATCCTCTATGAATAGTTTACATATAATACATTTTTAAAGTATTAAATATTAAAACAGCATCTCATAAGAAAAGTGTCTACCTTTAAACTAGAACCTATTTGCAATTATATCTTCTCATAGCTAAATGGATACATTTGTAAAAATGATGTCTGTGACTGTAATCTCTTTCTTCTTGTTCAATTAAACATAGGAAATCTTTAATAATAACACACACATTTGACTTGATATAGAATATGAGTGGTTTTGTAACCTGGTAACTTTTATGAAAATAGTTGCTGAAAACACTGTAACTATCCAACTAGCCATTTTTTTTTTTAATAGAGATCATTAGGTTAAATAAATTCACAAAGTATTTGGTCAAAAGTTTATTATGAGTCATGTGATTAATTGGTGATGTGCTTTATCTGCTGTCATTTTATATGTTGATGTTCATTACAACCCAGAGTTTACAGCATATTTTTATATTTAAATTATTCCAATTCTAGGCTATTTCCTTTAAAGAAATTTTAATCACTTGGTGGTACTTTTCATAAAGTATCACATAGAATAATGTAAAAAAATATATATATTTGGAAGATTTCAATAACATTTGCAGTTTAAACTATATGTTCAGCAGACATCTTAAAGAAGTACTATTTCAAATCATATTAGCATAGTGACTATTATACAATATACTAGCATAAGGAATGGGCACAAGTATAGCTGGAGAGTGTGTGTAAATTTTTAACATGAAGATGTGGCCAACTTACAAAAAAACTTAAACTTTTTGACATCTTATCATTCTGAAACAGTTCCTGGTCTTTTACAATGACATTAAAATTAAAATTTATTTATTTTTTCCTGCAGAGTTAATAATTAGCCAATGTCAGGGAACAAAAATAGTGACAACTCATCAATTTGTATTGCTGTTTTGTAAAAAGGAATGGGAAATACTCATTCTGTCACGGGCCACTGAGTATTGCCATCTGATGGTGCTAAAATAGCTGTGAATGTAGAAGTGAGCATCTCTCCATACCACTGCTGGTCCTATTTTAGGAATTTAGGAAAATATATTAGATCTTTTTTCATAAAATGAGAAGTTATGGAATCTGTATACATCCAGATGTTAACTCAGTATTCAAACTTCTCTTCATTCTAGCATCAAAATTTTAAATATTAAATACCACAATAAATAATCAAATTTATCATATTCAAATGTGTACTACTTGATAAATTGGTGTACTTAGCATACAGATCTCTAGGATGATTTGAATGAATAGATTAATTATTTCTAGTAACATATTTGGCTTGTTGGATGACATCCAATGAGAGTATGTGTCCTCAATATTATAAAATAATGGGGAAGTTGAGCTCAGACTTCCTTATTTGCTGATTGTGCTAGCCCTCTACATATTAAAGTACCATTTAAAGACTCTTAGGAATAATAAGGTCAGTTCTTAACTTACTCCTTGTTCATTTCTCTACTTTATAATTCTTGTGACCAATTTGTTGCTCCCTGAAACTTCCATCTCCCCACAATCTTTAAGACTTGCTCCATACTCCTGTTTCTAATATCTTCCTCTAGCCGCCCCCCTCCCTCCGCCTTTTTTTTCCTTTTTGTTCTCTGCAGGCTTAATTACTAATGTATCTACCACAGATTTTCTGTTAACTGGGACATTTGCATATCCCTTTTGATTTTATAATTCTTGAAGCTTTATATGCTGCTAAACTAAGTTCCTCAGAATACTCATTGAACACTCTTCTCTCGTTAACATGTCTTAAAACAACTAAAATGAATTTAATACAAATTAACTTTTCATAAAATTACTATATATAAATATCTTATACATTGTCGAAACAGTGTTTATGGCATTTATTTATCATGCAACTTTAATTCCATCAGGGACAAATTTTCCTCAAGGTTTTCTCTCTCTTAGATGATATGGTATGCTGAAAGATGACTCATGGAAAAATACCCATATCCTAATTCAGGAGCCTGTTAATATGTTACTTTGCATGGCAAAAGGACTTTACAAATGTGATTTAATTATGGGCTTTCAGTTAAGTAGACTACCTTGATTTATATAGGTATACCACAGTTATCAGTTTCCCAGCTGAGCCTGCCTGAAACCCTAACCTTGACCAAAACAATGATCGTAACTGATGAGAGAGCCTGAAGCAGGACACCTACCCATCTAAACAATCTCAGGATTCCTGACCACAGAAACTATATGATAGTAAATGTCCTTTATTTTAAGCTGTTAAGTTTGTGGTTATACTTTAAATAGCAATTAATAACTAATAAATGTAGGAACAGAATAACTCAATGAAGGAAATAATTTGTTATTTTCCCATAACTTTCAGGTTCCTTTCAAATTTTTTGACTTAACAGTCAGGAATGAATGTTCCTCTGCTTCTGTTTCCAAATTTGCTATATTAATTTTGAAGTATTTTCAATTATCAGAAAGCACAGTTATTTCATGCCTCTGTGCTTTCATATATTTTGTTTTAGAAAAGCTTTTAAAAAAATGCTAAGCCTTTATCAAAATGGTTAACTTCTATTTAGTGTCCAGTATATACCACAAGCCTTCTATTTCTGAGAATACTTCTCTGACTACCCAGACCTACTGAAAAATCCATGTTCTACATTGACAGCACAGGCAAATTCTTTGTTATAGCACTAATTCTACTGTATACAAATGGTTTACACATCTTTCTCCTACATCCATCTCTCAGGTATTTAGGATAGTAGCCACATCTTAACCAACTTCATCCCCTGTGCCTGTCCTAACAACAAATTAAAGGTTAAACAATTTTTCTATACAGAGACAAGCAACAGTGTTTAGTAGTAAGACTCCAATAATTTAGTTTTAAAGAAATACTTCCAAAAAAGAACATTTCTTCTCAAATGTACTTGCCACTCTTTGTCAATTCCTTTTTTGGGAATGCTGTCCTTTCTGAATGAAATTCATTAGATTATTTTTTTTCTGATAACTTATTGTAAACATTATCAAACACAGGGAAAGGTTGAAAATATTTTATAGTGCATACTCATACAACCAACACCTAGATCCTACTATTAATTTTTCAAATCTATCCATGTATCCTCACCTGCCATTTACCCCCGAATCCATATTATTTTTTGATACATTGCAAGTCAATTACAGGCATTGGGATAGTTTCTGCTGAATATGTCAGCGTGCACATAATTAATTTGTGTTGCCACTCTTTGTTTAGTCAGTACTTTCGAGGAAAAATTTATATACAATAAAATGTGTATCAAAATATTCGCTTAAATACATATTAAATTGCTATTAAAATATAAAATACTGCCAACACACTAGAATGTTTTTCTATGTATTTTTTCAGGGAGCTCCCTCCACTTACCCTGGAAACAAACATTGCTTTTTAATTGTTTTCTAACATGCACTAGTTTTGCTTGTGTTACCCTTTTATATAAATATAACACAACATGTACTCTTTTCTATTAGACTTCTTTTACTTAGCATAACGACTTTGAAATTCATTTAAGTTATTGTGTACATAAGCAATTTATTTCTTTTCATCTCTGAGTGATATATCATTTTATGTATATACTACAGTTTACCAATTATCCAATTTATCAACTACACTTGTCTTGAATTGGGTTTTGCATATTATGAATATACCTCCTATGAAAACTCATGTGAAAGCATTTTTGTGGAGATTTCATTTTTTTTGGGTAAATACACAGATATGATCATGCTAGGTCATAGAGTAGGTATATATTTAGTTTATTAGAAAGGCTACATCTTTTCCTAAGGTAGTCCCATTTTACAGTCTACAGATGAAATTATCAATGTTACAGTTGCTTCACATCCTTCTATTTCTGCAAACATTTTATATTGCCAGTTTTTTTAAGTTATTCTGTTGGGGAGGGTATCTCATGGTGGTTTTAATATGTATTTCTCTAAGATTAATATAGTTATTTGTTTTAATATGTTTATTGGATGTTCATATATTTTACTATACGAAACATCTGTTTAAAACTTCTGCCCTTTTATTTCTTTTAAATTCAGTTGCAGAAGTACATTATACAGCCTTTATATAGTTCTCTGTCAGATGCATATTCTGTAAATGCCTTCTTTCAGTGTTTACTTTATATTCTTTTACTGGTGTTTTCTGATGTAGAGATATTTTTAGTTTTAATGAAAACAAATTTGGCTTTTTTTATTTTTATTTTTTCTGTGTCTGAAGAAAACATTGCCTTCTCCCAAGTCACAACATATTTTCCTATGTGTTTTTTAATACCTTTATAGTTTTGCTGGGCGCAGTGGCTCACGCCTGTAATCCTAGCACTTTGGGAGGCCGAGGCGGGCGGATCACGAGGTCAGGAGATAGAGACCATCCTGGCTAACACGGTAAAACCCCGTCTCTACTAAAAATACAAAAAATTAGTCGGGCGTGGTGGCAGGCACCTGTAGTCCCAGCTACTCCGGAGGCTGAAGCAGGAGAATGGCGTGAACGTAGGCGACAGAGCCAGACTCTGTCTCAAAAAAAAAAAAAAAAAAAAAAAAAAACCTTTATAGTTTTAGTTAATGTGTTTACGATCCATCTTGACCTAATTTTTATGTTTAGAATGAGGTAGGGGTCAAGTTTCATGTTTTTCCTTAATAATATACATACATTCTAGCTAAATTGTTTGAAAATACTTTTCCCAGTAGTTTACATTTTTTTGTTAAAGAAAATCATGTATATCCACTCATTTTTAATATACACTTAAGACATCATTTTGCGGGATGTCTTATATAGCACTCCCAAAATATCTTAACTGTGGACTTCTGTGTTTTCATAGGTGTTACTCATCTCTAGTATATCTCTGATTAATATCCATTATATTATTTTTAACGTAACTATTTCATTCACTATTAAATCATCTCCATGCAGGGAGAAAAAAATTCTTGTTAATTTTGTTGTAGTCATAATATATACTTCTAATTATGCACGACACAGACATGCGTTTTATTTTGAATAAATGAATGGAGAAATGGTAAGTTAAAGTACTGTTTTATCCATTGGAATTTAAATATACTCATCATTTACCCAAGAGAATTTTTATATCTTCATTCTTATAAATAAAGAATATGTGTATATACCTATTAGGTGGAAGTCAATTGTATCATAACAAAATTAGTATGTACAACCTTGCATATTCTTTACAGCTTCTTTTGGAAATTAAATAAAAAAGAATTATACCAGGTGCGGTGGCTCATGCCTGTAGACCAAGCGGGCGGATCACGAGGTCAGGAGATGGAGAACATCCTGGCCAGCACGGTGAAATCCTGTCTCTGTTAAAAATACAAAAAATTGTATAAATGTCTTCTTTTGAGAAATGTCTGTTCATATCCTTTGCCCACTTTTTGGTGGGGTTGTTTGTTTTTTTCTTGTATATTTGTTTGAGTTCTTTGTAGAT
>NW_012115833.1:2126253-2196631 GCF_000951035.1 Colobus angolensis palliatus | reverse complement strand
TAAAAAATAAATTAAAAAAAAATACAAAAAGTTAGCCGAGCGCGGTGGTGGGCGCCTGTGGTTCCAGCTACTCTGGAGGCTGAGGTAGGAGAATCCCGTGAACCTGGGAGGCGGAGCTTGCAGTGAGCCCAGATTGCGCCAGTACATTCCAGCCTGGGTGACAGAGCAAGACTTTGTCTCAAAATAATAATAATAATAATTAATAATAAATAGATAAAGATAAATGAAGAATGTTCAATAATAGCATACGTTCAAAACTTGCTAATTTGACAGACATAAAGTTATGTACTGATAATACAGATATACCTTCCTTACAAAAGTTCATGATCTAGTGAACTATATGTTATTCTTGGGGTTTATTATTGTTATTTAATTAACCATAAGTTTCAAAGAAGTCATTGACTTTTTGAGAAAGTGTTTATTTGTCACCACTTGCTTAGTTATTCAGAGTATATATATTTTTTTCTTTTTACATAGTATCGTTTGCTCTTTATGGCCGCTGAAAGTGTGATATACAATAAAGTGATAAGTACAGAAATGGTGAGTCTTCAATATGGGGCAAAACGTTAATACAAAGAAAATGAAACCACATCACGTTTCTCCTTTTACTATGTTCCTGATGACTTGTAAATAGCAATTTCATCATTTTGGCTATAGGTAACATTCACATTTTTATCAAGTGGCATTTGTTTCTTTCTTATATGAGGACTAATTACTTGTTATGTAAGTGATGAATTTGAAAGAAAGGACCTGAACATATATGATTTAATTCTTTCAGCCTATTTCGAATGTCTACCTAAAAAACAAAATCAATGCTTTTGAAGGTTTTGTTGTTATTATTATTATCTTTGTGCCTACTAGGACAGACTCTGTAGGTAGAGTCAGACTTCATTACCTTGGGGAGATCAGTGATAAGTTCAATTTAGAATGTGATAAAGGGATTAGTTATCCTCTTCAAAGTCACATTCTCCAAACTACCTTTGCTAGTCATTAAATGGACATATTTATTGACCTTTATCTCATTTTGATACGTTTCTCATATGACTTCTAATTCAGAAGAAAGGGCCAACACAGTACCTTCAACAAGTCCTGCAAGATAAGCAATATAATTAATAAGATTTTTAAGGAAGCATTAAAAAATACTAATACTAATGTGCCCCATACTGAGGGCTCACCATTTTGGTGCTTATTGCTTTATTATATGTCACATTTCACCCCCCAGAAAGATCAAACAATATTATGTAAAAAGAAAATAAAAAAGTATACTCTGAATAACTTAAATATGTTGAAGAACTACCCAGGTAACTTAGGATATAGTTAGTAAGTAACATTAGATTTATTTTTAATTTTAATCAATACCTAGGTTATATTATACACATATCACAGTCTGAGAGTTCTTGTTGAAATTCACAACAGAAGTATATAAATGTTCTCCTCGTGTTGTTCTTTATCGATTTCTCAGTCTGTTTCATAAGTTAGGTGAGCGCCTACACACAGGTTTTCTATGTATGCAACTTGGATGGAAATGTTTCAATTGACTTTGTATTATAATTACAAGTAAATATGAGCATATTCAAGATCAACAGGGAAGAATTTAGTGATGGGCATGATATGCAATTTTAAATAAATCTATTGGAAGTTTGTTTTCATCCCTTTGATGTCACGCAGTCAACTGATATGATATTGAATTTTGTTTATTTGGTTTGTTTCTTTAGTATTTAAATACATTATTTTAATAGAAAAATAATAGTTGTACATAATTATGATGTATTGATATACATATACATTGCAGCAAGAGCAAATCAAGCTAATTAACATATCCATCACCTCACCTACATATTATGTTTTGTGGTGAATATGGTAGACATCTACGTGTAGCAATTTTGAAATATAAAATATATTATTAACTATGGTAATCATGCTGTGCTCTAAAATGTATTTTCTATCTAGGAGAACTTTGAGCCTTTTGACCAGCATCTCCTCTTTCCCTATTCCCTGCGCACCTAGTCTCTGGCCACCATATTCTATTTTCTGATTTTATGAGTTCAACATTTTGAGTAAAATCATGCAGGGTTTATCTTTCTGTGCCTGGCTTATTTCATATACCAGAATGTTTTTCGGGTTCACCCATGTTGTTGAAATGACAGAATTTATTTTTTAAAAGTTGTGTATATATACGTTTTCTTTTAACTGTTCACTCACTGATGGTTATTTTGATTTCCATATCTTGGCTATTGTGAAAAATGCTGAAATAAACATAATAAACAGTGTTTTCCTGAATTGTACTGCAGCATTTTTAAGATCTATAGATCTGTAAGAGGGTTCTTAAAAATACTTTAAAAGAAATCTGTACATTATTCAAGTTTGAAAAACACTGTTCTAGAAATTATTATCTACTCCTTCCAATCATCAAATTTTATTAATATAATTGTTTTTATTTTTTTAGAGGTAACTAATATCTAATCTTTCCATCTCAATTGGAGTATGTTAGGATATAGCATCATTATAATTTCTCTAGATGCTTTTACATAGAAGACATACTTATATAATGTTCAGTTGTTGGTTTGAATGACAACTTCTGCAAAACTGTCACCCTCTCTCCACACAGCCACTGATGAAATAGAAGAAAAACAATCCACAATGTTTTTTATATGATTTTACTGTGTTAAAAGGGATTCATTTTACAAATGTAATATATAAATTATAAAGAATCTTCCCACAATTGCCTCTGAAAGCTTTTTGTATATGTGTGTAAAGAAGGGATGGCAGGATTTTAAAATACATAAAATATCACTATATAGTTATACAATAGATTTTTAATACTCTCAATCTCCTATCAGATTCAAAATGACCTAGCATTAATAGGAAATACTTTTGAAATATTTCTTAATCACTATGATTTTACTTTTACACTCTATATTTTTATACTGCCAAAAATCAACTTTTTATTTCATTGTTTGAATATCTGTAAGCCAAACTAATTTTATTTGCTAAGAAAAATGTTTAGACGAAGTTATCAAAGAACATTGATATTTTTCCGCTGACTGACCATCCATGTAACAATTGCTCAGAGAGCTTTTCTTACTCCCAATTTTACAGCTGCCAATCAATGAAGAAATCAATCCAAATAGGTTAATTTATCAGTGCTGTTTTCAATAGAAGTTAGATATCCTCCATTTGTTGAGCTTACATTGCCTTCTGAAACAAGGATTTCAGGACTGTTCTCATATAGTCTCTTATAAAAAAGCCTGAACAATAAATAAGAAAATGAAAGTTTCTTCCATATATCAAATAAACTACAAAATAGGTTTTAAACAGACACAAAAAAATGCTGAAAATCTTATCATCAAAGAAGACTAATTAAGAACCAGATATTTCTTACCTATTTACATAATGGACATCTGTAAGCTTTGGTCTTGCTATCAGTAAATATAAGGTGTTTAAAATCACTTATATTTAAAAAACAAGAAGAGTTTACTTAGATGAAACCTTTTATATTAAAAAGGAGTTTTTGCTTGAACTATGCTTAGAAATGTTGTACCTCGAAATAAACTTCTACTTGGCATGAAACATATGATATAAACTGTTTTTAAAAACAGTTTTCATTTTAATATGAGAAAGACTTCTTTTTCATTAAGAAAGATTTCTGGTCCCGGCGCGGTGGCTCGTGCCTCTAATCCCAGCACTTTGGGAGGCTGAAGTGGGTGGATCACCTGAGGTCGGGAGTTCGAGATCAGCCTGACCAACATGGAGAAACTCCGTCTCTACTAAAAAATTCAAAATTAGCTGGGCATGGTGGCATATGCCTGTAATCCCAGCTACTCGGGACGCTGAAGCAGGAGAATCGCTTGAACCTGGGAGGCGGAGGTTGTGGTGAGCTGAGATCACTCCATTGCACTCCAGCCTGGGCAAGGACAGCAAAACTACATCTCAAAAAAAAAAAAAAAAAAAAAAGATTTCCTTTTGCTTATTAGCATTTGACTTAAAGAAAATAATAAAATTGAATATACATAAAGTTTAGAATTTTACATGCTACGTATTTATCTTCAAGTATCCCATCTAAACACTATACAATATTTGAATATCTTTATTATATCCACAAATAATCATTCATAATTTTATTAGATCTACAGAGACAAGAATCTAACCTATGTTCTCAGGAAGTTTACTGATGTTTGAACAATTCTGTTGGAAAAAAGATTAGTTTTGAGTCTCTTGTAGCTTTCCTCCATTAATTCTTGTTATATCCTCTGAATCCTTACCAAAAAAAAATAATAATAATAATGAAGTGGCCTTCCATATGATAGCCTTTAGTATAAATGTAGACTACTATCAAGAATCCTTAGTTTTACCATCTCTGTGTCTTTGAACCATGCTATATAGCTCTTGGCTTCCATTTTATTTTTGTTTTATTTCCCTTTGTAATTTTATAGTTTTTTAGAATTGCTTACTAGCACTGAATTCAGTTTTCTAGGATAAGGAAACATACAATGGTGTGATTTATGTTCCTTAATTCTCCACGAACTACCCAAAATTGTATACGAGCTAGTATATTCATGAATATTTCTTCTGGGGATAAAGTAGATAACTTGAATCAGGCTCCAAAACCTCATAAGCTCCCCAAGTTTGCCCAATTATCAAGGAAGTAATCACTAACTTTCAGATACTCAAATAGTAAAAAAGAAAGGTAACTATGAACATATTTTCTTTCATAAATCCTACATTATCAACATAACATTTTTAAAGGAAATTAGACTTTAAAAATTATTTGTACAAATATGGCTAATCCTAATTATTGGGAAATTCCATATTTGCTATTGAAAGATATTTGTGATCCCCAAATCAATACTCATGGTGCTTTCACTTCATGTCATTTATGGACATGAGCAGAGCAGTGAAAATTTGCGTCATCCAATATTCAGGTTTGCAACTGAGGCTGAATAAGGTGATGTCTTGTCTTTTTGTTTCAGCTCTCTTCCCTAGAATTAACTATTATATATATACATATATACACACACACACACACGCATGCACACATATGCACACATATATGATATAACACTCTTAAACAATTATCACACATTATTTTACCTCCATTTTTTCAGTGATTGCTGTTTCGGAACAAAGCATACTACCTTGACATTATTTCTATGACATCTTAGCCCATTGTTTCAGTGTAACAAAAACTTTTTAGAACAAAAAATTATGTCTCCTATTGTATGTTTATTCAATTGATTAAAAGCCCATGTAAATATTGTGGCCATATATTCTAGTCATGTTTTAAAAATGTCATGACAAATATTATCAGTTTGTGTGAAATATACACCACTTATTTCAAAACTGTTTATTGACATTCTATTTGAAAGTATTTCGTCATCGATTTTGAGGATACAAAGAAAAATAATGGCAGGGAGTTTGTTTTTTGTTTTTTTTTGTTTGTTTGTTTGTTTAGTTGGTTTTTAATCAGAGTATTTTGCAGAGAAGTTGAATGAACTAGGTAGGAAGAGATGCATCATTGTATAACGGAAAAAAAGGAGTACATGTTTTATAGTCAGAAAACCAAATTCAAGTGCCAGTCGTGTAACTTACTAGCTGTATGATTTTGGTCTTATTAATTTAATGTTTGTGAGCTTCAGGTTTTTCAGTTATATAATGAGAAAAATAAAATCTGCCTAACACAGCTGTAGTCATGATCAAATGAGCTCATATAAGGAGAAAGTGTGTAAAGTACTAGCAAATATAACTATTGTATTTTTTATTTTCATACAATATTAAGATTTTTGTTTTATTATATATTTAAAGAGTAAAATGTGTTTTTAAATATGCACATACATAGTGTAATAAAATGTTTTTTAAATATGCATACACATAGTGAAATGATTCCTATAGTCATGAAAATTAATGTGGTCATTATATCATACAGTTACCTCACTTCTTTTTGTGTCAAGAGCACAAAATATCTACTCTTTTAGCAAAAATTTGGAATACAATCATTATTATTAACTATAGCACTCACATTGTACATTAGATCCCTAAGGTTATTTATCCTACATATCTACAACTTTTTACCCTTGTGCAAATTATCCTCATTTCATCTTTCATTTTCCCACCCCTAATAACCACCATTTTGTTTTCTACCTCTGTGAATTTCCCTTTATATTTTTCTTTTTTTTAAAAAGAAATTCCACTTATAAGTGAGATCATGTGTTGTTTTCCTCTCTGTGCCTCATTTAACATGTCTTCCAGATTCACCAGTAGTTTTCCAAATGGCAAAATGTCCTTTTTTAAGCAGAGTAATATTCATATATATATATATATATATATGCACCACATTTTCTTTGTGCATTCATCCATCAACAAACACTTGTAGCCCGTTGTTTCCATAGCTTGGCTAATGCAAATAATACTGCAATAAACAGGGGACTGAAAATATCTTCAGGAGGTGGTGATTTCATTTCCTTTGGGTATATACCCAGAAGTGGACTGCTGAATCATGGCAGTTGGATTTGTACTTTTTAGAGGAAACTTAATACTGTTTCTGTAATAATGGCACCATTTAACATTTCCACCAACATTGTAGAGTTCCAGTTTCTCCATATGCTTGCCAACACTTACTTTATGTTTTTGATAATAGTTTTACTTAACAGGTATGAGGTGATATGTCATTGTGGTTATGACTTGCATTTCCCTGGTGATTAGTGATATTGAACATCTTTTTATATACCTGTGAGCCAATTATATGTCTTTGGAGAAATGTCCATTCAAATTCTTTGCACATCTTAAAAATTAGTTTACTGTGTTTTTTCCTTACTGAGCCATAAGAGTTCCTTAAAATATTAACTCTTTATCAAATATACGGTTTGCAATAATTTTCTCGCAATCTGTAAGTTGCCTTTTCATTCTGGTGATTGTTTTCTTTGTTGTCCAGAACCCTCCTTAGTTTGATGAATTCCTATTCATTTGTTTTTGGCTTTGTAGTATGAGCTCTTGGTGTAATATCTAAAAAGTCTACCAAGGTGAATGTCAAAGAGCTTTGCTCCTGTATTTTCTTCTAAGAGTTATATAGCTTCAGGTTTTACATTTAGGTCTTTTATTAAGTTTGATTTGATTTTTGTGTATGATGTAAGATGTGGGTCCAATTTAATTGTTTTGCATATAATCCATTTTTCTCAGTATCATTTATTCAAGAGAGACTCTCCTTTCCTCATTGTGTCGTCTTGGTGCACTGGTCAATCATTAGTTGTTTGTATGTGCTTCAGTTTATGTCTGGGCTAGGTATTCTATTCCATTGGTCTTTGTGCCTGTTTTTATGCCTGCAAAATACCCTTTTGATTACAACAGTTTTGTAACATAATTTGAAATCAGAAAGTGCCATGGCTACAATTTTGTTTTATTTTTCTCAGTATCACTCTGTCTATCAGGGTCTTTTGTGGTTCCGCAGAAATTTTAGATTTTCTTTACTATTTTTATGAAGAATGCTGTTGTAATTTTGTTGAAAATTGAATTGAATTTTGTTATTGCTTTGGGTAGTATAAACCATTTAAAATATTTTTTTTCAATTCATAAATGTGGGAAATTTTATTTATTTGTGTCTTCAATTATTTTCATTCAAACTGTATAGTTTTCAGTGTATAGACTTTTCATCTCATTTAAATTATTTGTAAGTATTTTTCATGCTATTGTAAATGGGATTACTTTATTTTATTTTATTTTTATTTTTTGGATAAGTCCTTATTTATGCAAAAAATGCAACTGATTTTTGTAAGTTGATTCTGCAACTTTACTGAATTTATGTATTGGTTCTAACAGTTTTATTATTTACTCTTGGGAGTTTTCTTTCTTTTCTTTGTTTTTGAGATGGAGTCTCCCTCTGTTACCATGCTGGAGTGCAGTGGTGCCATCTTGGCTCACTGCAATCTCCACCTCCTGGGTTCAAGCAATTCACCTGCCTCAGCCTCCCAAATAGCTGGGACTATAGGCACTCACCACCATGCCCAGCTAATTTTTCTATTTTTAGTAGAGATAGGGTTTCACTGTGTTGGCCAGGATGGTCTCGATCACTTGACCTCATAATGCACCCACCTTGGTCTCCAAAAGTACTTGGATTACAGGCATGAGTCACCATGCCTGGTCTGGAGTTTCCTGTATATAGAATTGTATCATCAACAAGTAAACATCAGCAAGTAATTTTATATTTGTTCGCCTTTTTTTGTGCGTTTATTTGTTTGATGGCTCTTGCTAGTACTTCCAGTACTGTGTTGAATAAAAGTGATGAAAGTGGGCATCCTTGCATTGTACTGGATTGTAGAAGAAAAGCTTTTAGTTTTTTCTCATTGATTTTGATGTTAACTGTAAGATTTTCATAAATGGTCTTTATTATGTTGGGAACATTTCTTTCTCTACCTAAATATTTATAGTTTTTGTAAAGAAATATTGCTAGACTTTATCAAATGTCTTCTTTGCATTTAGATTATCAGGTAATTTTGCTCTTTCATTTTGTTAATGTGATGTATCACATTGTTTATTTGCATACGTTAAATCAGTTCTGCATGCCTGGGATAAATTCCACTTGGTCATGGTGTAGAATTATTTTGATGTATTGTTGAATTTGGTTTGCTAGTACTTCATTGAGGATATTTGCACCTATATTCATCAGAAATACTGGCTTATACTTTTCATATCTTGCAGTGTCTTTGTCTGGCTTTGGTGGTGTATTAATGCAATGTTGGCCTCATCAAATGTGGTTGGAATTATTTTCTCTAGCTCTATATTTTAGAAGAGTTTAAAAAGGAATAGTATCAATTCTTTTCTGAATGTTTGGTGAAATTTAGAGGGAAAAGCATCTGGTCATGGGCTTTTTTATGTTGAGAGGTTTCTAATGACCAGTGCAATCTCTGTGTTTGTTGTTGGTCTCTTCAGGCTTTCTATTTCTCCCTGAGGCAATCTCAACGAGTTTGTATTTTTCTAAGAATTTATTAATTTTATCTAGTTTATTCGATTTGTTGTATTTTAATTGTTTGTGATAGTCCCTTATAATCATTTTTATTTCTTAGGCATTCATTACTATGTCTCCACTTACATTTTATATTTTATTTGTTTTAGTCTCCTCTCAGTTTTAGTCTGGCTTATAATTTGTCATTTTGTTTAGAAAAACAATGTCAGTTTTATTGATATTTTTCCTACAGTTTTTCTATATTTTTATTTGTTTCTGATCTGATCTTTGTTATTTCCCTCCTTCTGCTAACTTTGGCTTTACTTTGTTTCACTTTGTTAAGTTCTTGAATGTGTGATACTGGGCTACTTGAGATCTTTCTTCCTTTTTAAGTTTTTAAAGGGTATTGCTGTAAATTTCCCTCTTAAAATTGCTTTTGCTATATCTTACAGGTTTTGGCATATTTTGTTTTCATTGTCATTTGTCTCCAAATATATTTTATTTCTCTTTTGATTTCTTCTTTGGCCCATTGGTTGTTTGGGTACATACTGTTTAAGTTCCACATAGTTGTTAATTTTACAAAATTTCTCCTGTTATTAATTTCTAGTTTTATAACATTGTGGTTGAAAACAATGTGTGATATGATTCCAGTCTTCTTAAATATGCTAAGACTTGTTTTGTGGCCTAATATATGGACTATGTTAGAGAATATTTCATGTGTGTTAGAGAAGAATGTGTGTTCTACTGCTATTAGATTAAATATTCTAATATATGTGTTAAGTCTATTTAGTCTAAAGTGTTGTTCAGGTTCATTATTTTCTGCCTGGTTGATCAATCCACTGTTGAAAGTCAAATATTACTGCTTATTTTAAAAAGGCAAGGTTTAAAATATATGAATATTTTAAAATCATATATTTTTAAAGATAGAGATATAAATTTGTTTTAGTATCAGAAAGGTTATTTCGACTCAGATAATTACATATGATTAAAAATAGTGATGTATCTATTACTAGAGACCGCATAGGAGATACAAACTTGATTGGAAAAACAAATTCCTAAATTTTATTTTGGACACAGAATTTAGTTTTTCCATAAAGGAAAGTAAAACAATATAATTGTAAGTTGGAATATTTAGGGTTTCATTTATAATATTATAGGTATTATGTTCATCTTTGTCAACAATTTTGTAGGCCATAGAGTGAGTATAAGTTTTAAAATTGAGTTATATAAAGATAAATCTAGGAAGTCTGCAGGGTGGACTAAAATGATAGGGTACTGAAGGATAGAAAAGAAAATATATTAGTTCAAGGATGAGGGAAATAGATACTGAATTAAAATGGTAGTAAAAAATAAAAACGAGACTTTAAAAAATTCAAAAGATTTTATCTTTAAATTTTCTTCATTTGATTTCAAAATTATAAAACAAATTCATGCATATTTTAACAATTAAAATTTAGCATGGAATGTAGAGTTGCAAATTTAATTTTCTTCCTTGTTTCTTCCTCAAATACTACATACACACAGATATACACTTGACAGTCTCATATCCTCGAGGTAATCAATTTTTGACCACCTAGTGTATAACTTTATATTCTATTATTTCTATATAAGTAAAGATATAAAAACACTTGTGTCCATATATTGAGGATTATTTGTCTTGTCTCTTTTCAAAAGAGATTTATACTATATATATAGATGTTTTAGATGACTTCATTAGAGCTTGGAAATCGATTTGATAATAGATGACTTGAGAGAGGAAAGTAGATCAAGGACAATAGGAATTTTCAGCCTATGTAGGTAAAAAATAGATCCTTGCAAAGAGAAGAAAAAATGTGAGAAAGAAGTACTCTTTGACAGGAAGGGGTAGTTTAACAATACATAATCATTTTAGTACATGCTCCTAAAATGCATGATTCAGATTAATATAATGGGTATATTAAGAATTTATCTTCATATGTTTGTCTTCAGAAAAACCAATACCAGGTTTTAAGCCTCATTTATTTTATTTACTCAGCATTTATTTAACAACCTCTGTGTCAAAGATAACACTTGTTGCCAACATGATGCTTACTTTCTCTTGGTGAGAAACAAAATGTACAAACAAAAAAGAGAAACAAATAAATAGAATAAGTGATATTCAAAGGTAATAACTGACATGTGTATTAGTAAACCAGGAAATATAAAGAGAGTGAAAGGATGCAGATAGGAGAAGTTGCAACTGAGTTGAAATCTAAACAATTCAGTGGAAACCACTCTTTTCTTGTACATGCCTCTGAGTATTGGTGACTATTGTGTTTGTGCATGTGTAATTATATATATGTATATAATTATTACACACCTGAGGTTGTGTAAACAAATTACCACAAACTTGCTGGCTTAAAATAGTAGAAGGTTATCTTACAGTTCTAGAGGCCAAAATCTGGCAGGACCATTCTCTATCTGAGGTTTCTGTGGGAGAACTCATTCTTTGCCTCTCATCTTCTGATGGTACAAAATGTTTCTTGACATGTAGCTGCATCACTTCAATCTCTACCTCTGTTGTTCCATTACCTTGTGTTCTCTTCTGTAAAATTTCCCTCTGCCTCACTGTTGTAAGGTTGTTGGTCCTTGGATTTAGGATTTACTTGGATGATCCAGTGTAAGCACTTCCTTCCAAAATTCTTGATGGATCACATACCTTTGCCATTATGCTAAAATCTCCCTTTACCATAGAAATTAATATTCATAGGTTCCAGGAATTAGTATAGGGGCATATCTTTTTTGGGGGGCCCCATATAGCTTAATGGAATTTATGTACTATATTAATGTGCCATAATTTTACATACATTCTTGTCATCCAATAGTTTATGAGAAATTTTACTCCTTTTTTTCCTAATTATACAATGGCTGTCACAAAATAAGTGAGTCATAAATAGGCATTTGATTTATCAAGTGTTCCATTAAAAAATCAATGGTATGGTTGAGGAAGTTATTATTGAAAAAATATAAATGTTTTGTTTGAGAAGAGAAGAAAAAATAGAAAAGGAGAGGAGATCGAGTATTAGGTTTGAGCCTGTTAGCCAGTGAACATTATCTTGTTTATTTGTGAAAAGTGTCATATATTTTTTCTCTCGAATATTTTAGTTTTGTTATTTCTATATCCTAAAATTCATAAAATACTTTATGTGGTAGTTCTTACTTCATATTTACTTTAAGATCACTTAAAAACTGTTAGCAGGAGAGGCTTCTAGGATGCATCAAGGACTTCAGTCAGTGTTATGAGCCTTCATTTTCCGTGATTTAAAAAAATGGCTTAACAAAACTCAGTGTCTGCTACCTAACAGATGTTTCATATGTGCTGTAGATAAATAAATGGATGAATTAGTGAATTAAAGTAGCTAACTGATAATTCATGGCCAGTATAGCAATAGAGGAAGAAGAGCTACAGTTTAAGGAAAGGAAGGCACCTAACGTAACAGCAATTATTTTTTTGCCTAAACAAATTTACTAAAAATTACATTTGGTAAAACTACAGCAACAATAGAGAACATTCTGGCAGAAGCACTATCTTCTGGGAGTATGTAAAAGTGACAGGAATGACTAAGAAATGTAAAGAAACTTTAAAAATTCTGCCTTTAAATTTATTTCCTGGAATTTGTAGTCTATAGGGTGTCAAAACATCCTACTTTCTAAAGATTTATTTAAGACACAACTTTATTTGATTTTTAGGCATCAATGTTAATTGGACCGTTTTGTTAATTAATAATGTGTGTTGTTATTTATAGGAATTTGAGGACTGCTACAGATTTAAATTGAATTCTTTTGGCTCTAGGCATTATTACATTTGAGTGGTGTAAATGTAATAAGGGCAACTTATACATTTTTAACGTTTTCATCAGTATCATCCTGAACTGTATAGCACATATGTCAGAATCATGAAGAAGGAAATTAACATTCCTGATAGGGATATGAATCATATGATACAAAATCTTAATTTTAAATATTTATAATTAGGATAACACTAGAAGGAAGTAGATACGACAGATAGTTCCAAAAGCTCTGCTTTAAAATTTATGAATCTCATTTGCATATAGATATCTAATCAATTATATCTGGGGTTTTTCAACTCTTACTAACATAGGTAAGGCAACTATGTGTCACATTTTATGCATTCAGTACAATACAAAGGTTGCATATGCCATGATGTAAGTTGTATTTTAAAATATTGCCCAATAGATTAAAAAGTTTACTGTATTGTGGTCAGTCTGTTAATATATATATCATTTATATAATAACGATATACAGCCTATAATGTAGTTAGTTATCAAAAGAAGTACAACAAAGAGATTGAAATGAAGAAAATAAACTAGAAACCTGTTGAAAACTATGTCCACATGAAAATGTATATAGTAGCACCAGTCATAATAGCTTAAAGACAGAAACAACAGAAATGGTCATCAACTGATGAATGAATAAATAAAATGTGACATAAGCATACAATGGAATATTTTTGTACCATAAAAAGATGAAGTACTATTACAAGCCACAATATGGATGAAACTTTAAACTTGTATTCTGGGTTAAATCATTGTACGTGGCCCACACTTAATGAAGAGAAGTTATGAGCCCCTCCTTAAAGGTGAAATATCGACATGTATTATCTGTATTTTTATGAGAGATTTATTTAGTTATTTAACCATTTATTTGTATCAGTATGGATTCATTGTTTTTTAATACTTTGCATTATGATTCCATAATACCTTATTTATTTTGTTGGTAAATTATTGCAGCTTGGTCAAATGGGAGCAATTTCGGTTGCTTTCATATTCCTTAGATATACTTCTGTTATCCAGGATTTTCTTTCTCTTTTTCTGCTTTTTCATCAGTGTTTTCATCCTATCTGGCAATACAAGATTTTTTGTGCTCATTTTGTATATTCACAACCCCTCCAGATCTTAGTCGTTTCTCCAATAAGCCATGGTTTCTTTTATTGGAAAGTTACGTTAGAAACCAAGATTTGTGAGTGAGGTGTGCTTGTTGCTTCTGGGATGCAAGTAGGTTCTGCTAGCTGACACAGCAACAAGAAATGTGTATGAGTACACATATTTCTAAACATTTCCATGTGTAAGCAACTGTATCTAAAGTAAATGGAGCATAAATTCATACTGATGTCTCAAACTTGAATCCATTATCCCATGGATTTTTCTAGCTTCCTCCCCTTGTTTATTCATAAATTCCCAGTCTAACAATGAGAAACCTGGTTCTAAAAATATGCCGTCAGTTTATGTAAATGTTCATGTAAAGTACACATGTATAATAGTTTCAGAATGGTTAACATGTACCCTCATACCATCATTGGAATGACTTAACACTGCAGTACAGTATTAAGTATAGTTTCTTTTGCCTTTACTCTTATAGACCTCACCTATTTCCAAAATTACTCATTAGTCCCTTATTCCCCCACCTTTCAGTGAGGTTGTTTTATACATTTGTAATGTATTTCGATTCTGTGTCACATTTGTATTCAACTCAGGAAATCTCTGTCCTCCTACATGTCTTTTTAAAATTATGTATAATGGGGTTTAATTTCTATTCTATAAAGTTCCATAGGTTTTGACAAATGCTTAACCTCTTATATTCACCATTACAGTGTAATATAGAATAGCATCAGTGCCCTAAAATATTTCCTGTGCTTCATCTATCAATTCTTACCACCCAGGTTCCTGGCAATCACTGATTTGTTTACTGTCTCTGTAGGTTTCCATAATGATACATAATTGGAATCATAGAGTATTCATCTTTATTAGCCTAGCTTTTCCTTTACATTAGCAATAAAAATCTAAGATTTATCTATGTATTTTCATCATTTGGTATTTTATTTTATCACTGAATAACATTTCATTTTACAGAAATAACACAGTTTGTTTACTCCCCAGTTGAAGCATATTTTCATAAATAAATGGCACAAGTCATTTATTGACAATTGTTAATAAAGCTGCTAAAACCATTCACATGCAAGTTTTTTTGTTGTTGATATGAATTTTTAAATCAGTGTACAAATTCAGAAATTAGTAGATCATATGGTAAGATTGTTTCATTTTTGTAATAAACTGCCAAACTGTCTTCCCAAGTGGATTTACCAGTTTTCATTCCTACCTGCAACTGATGAGACTTCCTGAGGCTCTCCATTCTCAGTATGCATCGTTTGTATTTGTTATGATTTGTTTTCCATTTTAGCCATTGTAAAATGTGTGTAGTTGTAACTCATTACTCTTTTAATATTTAATTCCTTAAAGCCAAATAATTTGAATATTTTTATGTAGGCTAATTGGTCATCTGTATGTAATTTTTGGTGAGGTGCCTGTTTAGGTAGTTGCTTTTTTTAAAAAAAAAAAATCTGTTTTGCTTTTATTATTGAGTTTTAAGGGTAATTGTGTAGTTTGGATACTAGTCTTATATCAGATACATATTTGCAAATATTTTCTCCCAGTCTGTGATTAATATTTTTATTCCATTTACAATGACTTTCAGATAGAAAGTCATTCATTTAATTAAGGTAAACTTAATTTTGATAGAGTCTAACTCTTTTTTTCCTTTAATGGACATTATTTTGGTGTTGTATATAAAAATTCATTACCAAATCCAAGTTCATGTAACTTTTTTTGTTATCTTCAGCAATTTCATAGCATTGTGATTAGCATTTAGGTCTATGATTACTTTTGAGTAATGTTTTGTGTAATATGTAATGTCTCTGTTAAATAAAATGTATGTTAATTTTTTTGCACAATTGGTATGGTTCTAGCACTTTGGATTGAAAAGGTTATCTTTTATTGTTTTCCGTTTGATATATTGTCAAATATCAGTTGACTATCTTTGTAGTCAACTTTTTTTGGTAGTCAATCTGTTTGTCACAGTCAAAATGCATGAGTATTTTGGTTTTGGGGTGTGACTATAAATATTTTAAATTAAAAATTCTAGTGGTTTACTGCTACTTTGTAGGTGAACGACTAACATCCATGTATCACCCTTGTATCTTGTAACTTTGAATAACTTATTTGTTCTAGGACTTTCTAATTGTGCTAGTTAGGGATTTGATTATGATATTTAATAGAACTTGTGAGAGGAGACATTCTTATCTTTTCAGTAGTATGAAGAATGTGATCAGTGTCTTTAAGTTAACTGGCAGCTGAAGGGCTTCTTTATAGATTTCTTTTTAAATCAAACAGAAAGATCTCTTTGATGCCTGGGTTTCTGATAAGTTTTTTCATGAATGATTTTTGAATTTTGTCAAATGCTTTCCTACATCAATTCTTATGAACTTATATTTTCTTCTTAGTCTGTTGATGTGGTGGATTAGTTTGATTATTCTTCAAATGTTGAACCACTTTTTGTATTTGAGAGACTATTCCAGTATCATACAACACAGGAATAAATCTCACTTGGCCAAGGTTTATAATTACTTTAATTTATTGCTGTATTGACTAAAATTTTATTGAGGATGTTTGTGTCTGCGTTCATGAAAGATATTAGCCAACAGTTTTCCTTTTTAGCAACGTCTTTATCTGATTTTGGTATAGAGATAAACGTGCCTTTATCAAAGCATTTCATATGTTTCTGTTTTTGTTTTGGTTTTGTTTAGAGACAAGGTCTCCCTCTGTCTCCCAGACTGGAGTGCAGTGGTGTGGTCACAGCTCACTGCAGACTTAATCCTAGGTTAATCGATCTTCTCACCTCAGTCTCCTGAGTAGCTGGGATCACAGTCACATGCCACCAAGCCCAGCTAATTTTTCTATATTTTGTGGAGTAAAGGTCTCCCTACAATGTCTAGGCTGCTCTCAAACTCCTGGGCTCAGCGATTCTCCCACCGTGGCCTTCCAAAGTGCTGGGATAACAAGCGTGAACTATCATGCCCAGAGTCCATCTATTTTTACTTGTTGAATGAGATTGTGGAGATTTGGAATCATCTCCTCCTTAAAAGATTGGTAAAGTTAACCTGTGAAAATATAACAAACTAATGTTTAATTGTTTTGGAAAGGTATTAGTTACTGATTAAATTTCTTTAACAGATATCACACCATTTAAATTATCTTTATCTCCTTGTGTGAGTTTGGTAATTTTTGTCTTGTGATTTATTGTTTATTTTCATTTAATTTATCAAATACGTACTGAGTTGTTTGTAATATTATTTATTATCTTTTTAATTTCTGTAAGTAGTGTCTCATTTCTGAAGTTCATCTTTTGTGTATTTTCTCTTTGTATATTTGCTATCCTGTGTAGAAATTTACCCATTTGGAAAGAAATTGCTTTTGGTTTGTTTGAAATTCCCTACTGCTTTCCGGTTTTTAATTTTATTTATTTATTCTGTAGTGTTTATTATTTATGTTCTTCTGCTTACTTAAGACTTAACTTATGCTCTTTTCTCTAGTTTCCTAATGAAAGATTGTGTTATGAATTTTAGATTTGTCTTTCTTTCTAATATAGGCATTACATCTTAAATTTTGTCTAAGCACTCTTTTCACTACACCCCACACTTTTAAAAAGTTGTATTTTCACCTTCATTGAGCTCATAATATTTAAAAATTTCTCTAGAGATTTTATGTTTACATCTTCTATTATTTGGAAATATTTTGTTTCATTTCCAAGTATTTAAGAATTTGTCTTAGATGTGCTGCTGGATTTGGTTTGCTAATATTTGGTTGAAGATTGTTGTGTCTACATTGATGAGAAATATCAGTCTGAAGGTTTTTCTTTTCCATTGCTTCTCTGTCAGATTTTGGTATCAGTCTGATGGTAGCTTCATAGAATGCGTTAGGAAGGAGTTTCTCCTCCTTAATTTTTCAGAAGAGTTTCAGGAGGATTTGTATCAGTTTTGGTACATCTGGTAGAATTTGACTGTTAATCCATCTGACTCAGGCCTTTTTAAATTGGTAGGTTCTTTATCACAGATTCAATTTCAGAAGTTTAAATTGTGTTATTCAGCACTTCAATCTATTCTTGATTAGATCTAGGGAGATTGTGTCTTTCCAGGAATTTATCCGTTTTCTCTAGATTTTTCTAATTTGTGCGCATAGAGTTGTTCATAGTAGTCTCTGAGGATCTTTTGTATTTCTGTGGGTCAGTGGTAATATCAACTTTGTTGCTGCTGATTGTGCTTATTTGGATCTTCTCTTTATTTTTCTTTGTTAATCTAGTTAGCAGTCTGTTAATCTCATTTATTTTTTCAAAAAAAAAAAAAAACTCCTGCTTTCATTGATCTTTTGTATGGATTTTTGCATCTCAATTTTATTAATTTCTTCTCTAATTTTAATTATTTCTTTACTTCTGCTAGCTTTGGGGTTGGTTTGTTCTTTCTTTTCTATGTCCGTTAGGTGTAAAGTTAGATTGTTAATTTGAGACCTTTCTAACTTATCGATGAAGACACTTAGAGCTACAAACTTTCCTTTTAAGACTACTTTGGCTGCATCTCAGAGATTTGGTAAGTTTTGTTCCTATTTTCATTAATTTTCAATAATTTTTAAATTTCTGCCTAAATTTCAATGTTCACCCAACAAAGGTCTAATATCCAGAATCCGTAGGAAGCATATCAGCATATCAACAAGCTAAAAACAACCCCATTAAAATATGAACACAGGACTTGAACAGATATTTCTTACAAGGAGACATATAAGCAGCCAATAAACATAGAATAATGGCCAGCATCAGTAATCAACAGATAAATATAAATCAAAACCACAGTGAGATACATTCTAGCACCAGTCAGAATGGCTATTACTTAAAAATGTGAAAAGAAGTTTGGGGATTTTTCTAAGAACTTAAAACAGGTACCATTTGGCCTATCTATTCATCCCTGGGTATATACCCTAAGGAAAATAAATCACTCTACCAAGAACACACATGCACATGGGTGTCTATTGCTGTGCTATTCACAATAGCAAAGACATGGAATCAACCCAGGTGCTCATCAATTGGATAAAGAAAAACTATTGCGTATACACCATGGAATACTGTGTAGTCATAAAAAGGAATGAAATCACGTTCTTTGCAGCAACATGGAGGGAGCTGGAGACCATAATCCTAAGCCACTTAGTATAAGAAAGAACAGAAAAACAAATGCCACATGTGCTCACTTATAAGTAGGAGCTGAACATTGAGCATACATGCTGCTTAATATAGGAACGAACAGAAAACAAAATCCCACTTGTTCTCACTTACAAGTAGGAGCTAAACACTGAGCACACATGGACATAAATATGGGAACAGTAGAAACTGTGGACTACTAGAAGGTAGAGGAGGGAAGTGGGTTGAAAAGCTACCTATCTGATACTATGCTTACTAACTTCATAATAGGATATATATCCCAAACCTCAGGCAAAAATCCCATGTAAGAAGAATATAAGTTGAAATTAAAATAAAAAATAGTTGATTAAAAAAAGAAATTTTCAACTATTTTTCATTATATACTTCTAATTTAATTCAAATGGAGTCTGATAACAAACTTTACATAATTTCTATTCTTTTAAAATTGTTAATATATGTTTTATGAGCCAGAATGTGGTTTATTTTGGAGAAAGTTCTATGCAAGCTAGAAAACAGTAAGATCTTCCTGAGGCTGGATGAAGTTTTCCGTGAACTTCAATTTGACCAAGCTGATTTACAGTGCTGTTTAGATAAATTATATTCTTATTGATTTTGTGCCCTCTTGATCTATCAATAACTGATGGGGAATGTTGCTGAGGTTTCCAACACTCATAGTGGTTTTATTTACTCCTCTGCTCAGTTTTACTTGTTTTCACTTCATATATTTTGACATTTTGCTGTTAGATATATACAGGCTTAGAATTGTCGTATATTATTGGAGAGCTGATTCTCTAATCATAGTGTAATGACCCTCCTTACTGTGATAACTTTTTTATGCGAAGTGTGCTTTTTATGAAATTAATATGACTCCACCAGCTTTGTTTTGATTAGCACTAAAATGGTACATCTTTTTACTGTTTGATTCTTTATATGTAAAGTGGGTTTCTTTTAGACACCATATCACTAGGGCTTCTTTCTTTTTTACTTTTTTCTTTTGTGTGTTAGGGTCTCACTCTGCTACCCAGGCTGGTGTACAGTAGTACAGTCATAACTCACTGCAGCCTTCAGTTCCTGGGCTCAAGGAGTCCTCATACTTCAGCCTCCTGAGTACCTAGGACTACATGCATACAACATCATATCTGGCTAATTACTTACAATTATTTTTTGTAGAGATGGGTCTCTCTATGTCGCCCAGGGTGGTCTCAAAATCTTGGCTTCAAGCTATTCTCTTACCTTGGCTCTAATGTGCTGGGGCTACAGGAATGAGCTGCCAGGCCTGGCCTAGTTAAGCCTTTTTATAATCCACTCTGTCCGTCCTTAACTTTTAATTGGTGAATGTAGACTATTCATATTTAAAGTTATTATCGATACAGATAGTTGGATTGATATCTACCATGTTAGGAACTGTTTTTATTTATTGCCAGAGTCTTCTTTTTCTATCCTCTCTTATATGATTAAAATATATATATATAAAATATATATGTCTTATCTCATCTTTTAATGTGTAAGCTATGGTTACATCTTTAACTTTTGTTACTAGAATTAAAAATATTTATGTCTGACTGATTTTAGTTTATTTTTAGTTGAAACCAGTTTAGCTGTAAGTTTAGTGCAGATTCCTTTTAACCCAGTATTTTCAATTCTTCCTTCCATTTTGTATGATATTACTTTGATTTATTTCACTTAACTATGTGCTATAATAAGCTAACATTGCTGCCATTATTATTTTGAACAGTTATCTTTTAGATAAATTAAAAGTTAAAAAAATAAAATATTTATTGAGTTTCTTTTTCTTCTTCTGATAGTCTTCCTTTATTTATGTAGAGTCAAGTCTCTGCCCAGTATTATTTTTCTTCTGTCTGATGACAATCTTATTAATTTCCTCAGATATTTTTTACTAAGAATGTCTTCATTTCTCCTTTAATTTTATTTTGTTTTGTTTCTTTTTCTTTTCTTTTCTTTAAATTTATTTTATTTTATTTTATTCAGATATGGCGTTTCGTCATGTTGCCTAGGCTGCTCTCAAACTCCTGAGGTCAAGTGATCCAACTGTCTCGGCCTCTCAAATTCTGTGATTACAGGCATAAGCCACCCCACCTAGCCCTCTCCTCTACTTTTGAAAGGTAAATTTGCTATATATGGAAATCTAGTTTAATAGTGATTTGTTTTTCCCTTTCAAGACTTTGTAGCTCTACTATTTTCTTGCTTTCACGGATTCTTATGAGACACCCTTTGTAATACTTACCCTTGTTTTACAGTAGTTAAGATGTTTCTCCCTACCATACACTGGCTTCTTTAATTTTTTTTGCTGCCTTAAGATATTCTAAAGTATCAGTATGATTTGATAATATATGATTCTTAAGGTATTAATTGTGCTTTTTGTTAGCTGCATCTGTGTTTTAGTGTCTGTCACTAATTTTGTGAAGTTGTAGGTCATTATTATATCAAATATTTCTTCTCCATTAACTCTTTCTTCTGTGGGTATTACGATTCCATGCAAGTTGCATTTTGTAAATTTATCACCGTTTTGTATTATACTATAACGATAATGTCTTATATCCAATATGATAATAGAAAACAACCTGGAAGAGTTATTTTATAAAAGGCGACTTACAAATGGTGAATAAGCACAAAAATACGTTTAGTATTATTAGTCATGAGGAAAACTAAAATTAATCCACAATTATATTTTACTTTCAACCCATTAAAAAATGACTGAAGTTATAAAGACCCACAATATAAAGTTTTTCTAAGGAGTTTGAACAACTGGATCTCTCATGTGTCATTGGTGAGATTAAAAAATGGTCCACCCATTTTGGAAAATAGTATAGAACCATTTTCTAAATTTAAACTGTACCTCAAGACCCAATAATTGCACTCCTAAGTCATCATCCAATAGGAATTAACACATAGGTCCATACAAATGTGCATACACACAAACACACTCTCAATTAGCAGCATTATTTATTAAAAAGTGGAAGCAAAATATGCCCTAATTGTGAAATTGATAAACTGATGGTATTGCCGTAATATGTTCTACCACTGAGAAGTAACAAAACACATAATATCAATGTGCAATGTATGGCTAGATCATACAACATCACGTTAAGTAATAAAAGTAAAATTTTAAAAACCGTGTATAATTTTATTCTTGTTAAATTGTACTAATGAAAAATTCAGGTTACATAAAGCAGAGTAGTAGCTGCCCAGGCTTTCAGCCAAAAGGTGGAGGGGGTTACAAAGTGTTAGAAAATATTTTGGAGGTGGGAAATGTCCTAGCTCCTGATTTTTGTGCTGTTCCTGCAATTGTATGCAATTATCAACTTTATCCAACTATATATTTAAACTGGATGAATTTGATTCTATGAAATAATCCCTTAATAATGATAAAGAAAAAACCTTATGTATTACATTCTATATACTGGAAAAAGAAAATTGCTTTGGAATGTCTTTGGATAAAGAGTAAATAAGGCCAACATTTTTTCCATTTAATGCAGTATATGTCTTGTTTTACCTGTAGGAACTTGATTCCAGATTGAAAACAGATTGTTAATTTTGTGCCACTATGAACAATGTAGTTTTTCTTACTCTGAAGCTCAGAAATTTTCAACTGACAAACTCTATCTTTGCCCCAAAGCTGGAAACTTTGGCCAAAGTAGCACTTTCTATTTCATTTGAGGTTTTAAAAAAAGTTTTGTGTCAGACAAAAATCAGTCTATATCATTTATCACTTCAGAATTTTTGTCTCATTAAAATAAAAAGTCATCAGAGAATAAAAGAAAACAGTAGTTCCTAAATCATAGTAGTTTCTAAATCACATGTGCAATATAGAAACTTTTAGATACTGACCCAAAACTAGTTAAGTATTTTCAGTAGCAAAAGTGTTTATAGGATATTTTTTAGTAGATTCACTTTTTAAAAAATTATTGCTGAAACATGGCCTTAAGAAAATGTGGAAAAATATAGATTGCAAACAGAAATGATACATAAGGAAAAATGCATAATTTCTTTTTTGTTGTTGTTATTTTCACCATTTTCCCAATAATACATAGGTGACTGGTAAGGTCTGTATTTGAATTTTGTTTTGTAATCATCTATTATTATAATTAGAGTTCTATATTTTATTCTTACATTAGTATTTTAACTTTGTAATAGGTGCCACATACTACCTCTATAAAACCAAACATACTTCAAATCTATGCCCCTGGCTATCACTATATTCTCCATCCCTATAATTTTATCATTGGAAGAATGCAATAGAAACTGAATCATACAAGGACTTTTGAGACTGACATTTGGCCACTAAACAAAATTCCCTTTAGATTCACCCAGTTTGTATGTATCAGTAGTATGTCCTTTTATATTTCTGTGTAGTAGCCCAAAGATAAATTTACAGCAGTTTGCTTAACCATTCACCCACTGAACAACATCTGGGAAGTTTCCCGTCATTGGCTATTATATATAAAGCTACTATGAACATTAATTTTATGTTTCTGTCCAAACAACCACAAGTTTTTGTAAATAAGGTGTTTTTTGGAAACAGCCACAGTTAATTTACCTGTTATCTTTGGCTGCTTGCATGTTGCGATTCTGTCTATTTCATAATTGAATAATTGCATGATTGAATAATTGCAATTGAATAATTGTAGGGCTTACAAGTTTGAAATATTTTCTATCTACTGTTTCTTTTAAAAATTTGCTAACGCCTGCTAAAAATAATTGAAATAAGAAAGTATACATTCATTAATTTAATTAAACATATATTCATACTGAAGAAGTTATTTTTGTATAGACTAGGATTCAGGAAACTTAGTTTGTGAGCCAGATATGGCCAATAGAAGTTGCTTGTTTTATGCGTTTTTAACTAGAAATAATTTTTGTCATTGTTTATATTGTAATCAATAAAATAGAAAAAAAAGAAAAATTGAAGTATGAAAAGAAGGAAGGAAGGGAGGAGGGAGGGAAGGAAGGAAGGAAGGAAGGAAGGAAGGAAGGAAGGAAGGAAGGAAATGTAAAACCAAATGAAGAAACAGGCACAAAATAAAGTTTTAAAAAGTTCACTTAAGTCATTATAAGAATGGTTGCCTAGAAGACTCAGACCTAAATAACCTTAGATATGAACTCCATTTAGCCTTTTTTATACATTAAGTTTTTAAAGACAAAAAGTCAGACGAGTGGCTTGATGCAAAATTGTTTGTTAGAAATTATCATTGGTTTATAGAAATAATATTGATTAGTGCTTGGCTATACATGAGTGAGCTATAAGCTATGGGCAATGGTGTGTGGCAAGCAGCATTGTTCGGTTAATCTGCATCTACTTGCAGCAATAGTAAGCAGCTTCAAGGATGATTACTTAGCTCAAAAGGGAAAATGAGACGTGATGACTGTCTCATTCCTATATGTCTCCAGGCCAGATAATTTAGAGGATGTTTGTATTCCTCAGATAAAAGTTTGTTTTCTTTCTCATTTTCCCCTCTTGATCAAAATCTTTCTTTTTAAAAGTATTGATAATCAAAGTCTGAGTGTTCCTTTGTTGCCAGGAAGGCTCATTTCCAGATAGTCCTATTCCACATTGGAGGAAAAGAGGAGACATCTCAACGAGAAAGTTTAAGAGTGCTCAAAAACCAAATTGGAATGACATCACAGAGTGATAAAAATGGGATTATGGTCAAGTCATTGATTTATGCAGCTGTTGTCATTTGTTGAATCATCTCTATTCTTCAGAATACCAGGTTTTTAGTTTTCTTGGAAGGTGTAAAACAACAAGGGATGCACAGCATTAATAATTTGAAGAGTAGAAATATAATGCATATGAGGATAATCAAAAAGAACCTGTCTGCCAGAATTTAAAAGGGAATCTATTCCAGGTGCCAATTAAAAATATTATGAAGAAAAGTAAATCCAGATTCTCCTTTAGAGACTTGTTATAACCAAAAGGCTTCTTTTCTAATTTGTCTTAGATGAGTTTCCACTTCATGGGAAGTTTTATGTATACACAACAGGAGGTATTTGCCACCATACGTACACCTTTTTGCCCAGCTAATATACAATCTAAAGTGATGTGATTGCCTGCTACAACCTTAACCAGTGAATCAATGGCTTTTTCTGAATTGTGATGGAGGCAGTAGTTTCATTATCAATAGTTTCTAAAGTTACAGAAAGTTTTCTGATCGTGTGTTCATGGGAAGTGACATCTCACCAAAGCAAAACTGTTTCCTAATAAAGTGCATGGAGTTATCTTCTTGATGGCTGCATAGATAATTGGCAGGTTTTTCCCAAACAAAATCTTTGGGTTAACTAAACCAGCAATCACCAATAGAGCAATAGATCTATTGACCAATAGATATAGAGAGCAATAGGCTGGCCTAGAGAAAAGTTTGAGGGAACTAGTCCAGTTTGGGATTTCTTTAAAGCTATATATAGACAGAGGGATGATCAAATATCCTGAGACATTGCTCTTCCTTATTCCATGCTCTTAGATATTTATAGGCTTTTGGACGGCAAACTTCCTTACAGACAAAAATAAATCCATTAGAGCACAGGTAAAGGTACTATAATTTGAGTTCATCCATTTGGGGATACTATTAATCAATGGCTCAGACACATTAAAGCAAGAGGGCTGGTTGGATTCTAATGACAGGAGACACTGTTTTCCTATTAACTTCTAACAGGATCATGCATTTTAGCATGATCTTTTCTATATAAGGCTGCAATCATTTTGACAATAGGACTCTGATGAGGAAAACTGAAAGATGGTGCAAGCAGATTAGGATGGGTCAGGCAGATCCCATAAACAGATTTCGTTTTATGTGACCCCTAAGTTGTGCTGAGAGTACAATTAAGAATACCTGTGAAATTTAAACCAGGACGTATCAACATATCACTGTTGTAAAAAGTGTCTGTCAGTTTAGGGTGGCAAGCCAACATCTTGTCAAATTTCTGGCAGTGGCAATGGTCTGTAAGATTATAATCAGAGAATTATCCCTCCATGTTATAGTCAAATGTATCAGAGACAGCAAAAACAGAAACCTGACTATAGGCATTTTGTTAAATTGTGTATGGATATGTACTTTAACATATATGAATAAGACTAATATTGTGTAAAAGAGTATATTATATATGAAACAATTTTAACAAAACAGCCAAGAGAGGATCCTCACAGTGTGAAGGAGGGCTAAAGGCATAAATACTCCAGTGAAGAAGGAAAAAAGGACCAAATATTTCAGGTGCAGTAATCATTAGAGTCATTTAGAACTGAGCTTACATGCCTGGTCCTGTTTCTTGGGTGAAATTAGAGTAAAACAGATTTCGCCTACTTGATATCGTGGTCAAGAAGACTGAGGGTCAGTTTCAAGTGAAGGTCTCAGTGATGCAAGATTTCCACTTTTCTGGGGATGCCTTTTTTAAATGAGAAACATGAATCCATGAGTAAATGTCCTCAAGTTTGCAGCACAGAGATTGATCAGCATTATCTGATGTTATCCCTTTTAAGGAAGTCGGAGTTAATCTTTTATTTGATGTTTTTCCCAGTAAACACAGTCTTCACAGTGTAGGCCATAATCTTTGATGTTTTCATCTCCTGGGAGCTTGCTATGAAAGGAATCCTTTATCCATTTGGAGTTCCTAGAGAGATGTTTTGTGAGGCTTTGGCAACAATGAAGAATATACCTTTAACAAGTGCAGCTTCAGAAGCTCCTTCATCTAGTCACACGGGCATTTCTGTTATCATTTCAAAAAGATAAAACTGGTATTTTCCAAATTCAGTAGAGCACAGGTTGGGCAGAACCAAAGACAGAACTTTGAGCAGAGAAAGTTTAAAAACTTCAGTTACTTTTGCCAATTGATTTTTTTTTTTTTTTAAAACCACTGGTCCATTCTGCCAGTCCAGAGAATTGGGGGTGATAGGCACAATGGAAATGTTGGAAATTAGGCCAAATGTTGCAAATGAATCAACTTAATAGACAAGTAAGATGTGCTCCTCAGTTGCTATGGAGATCAGATGGAACTCCTCATGAAGGAATTATCTTTTCTAATAGTAATTTGTCTAATATTCAGACTATAGATCCTCAACATGAAAATGCTTCAACCCAATGAAAAAGCATATAAACTAGCACCAGAACATATATGTAACTCTGAGATAGAGGCAACTGGATAAAATCCAATTGCCATATCTCACAAGGTCCTGAAAGTAAAGGAAAATGTCCATGTGAACTATAAAGGGATTGTTCACAGTTGTATTTGGAACATAGAGTGCAGTGAGAATAAAAACTTGTGCACAATAGAGAATTATTTTCAATAATATTGCTTTCTCCATACTATCATTTTGTCTGAATTCCAGTGAGTCAGTTCATGAACATATTGCAAAAACTGTAACTGAAGCCATAGGAAAGATCAATCCATTGGTTCAAAACATAAGCCCGTTTCTGGAGAAAACTTGCCTCCTTTATCTTTCTAGAGGTCTATTTTCTTATTGGGAACTCCTGTTTATGCCTCTTTTAATGAAGTTCTAAATGAGCAATAAGTCTGTAAGGACATTTCAAGACATTTATTCTATGATGTAACCTTCTGGGATATAGTCTATGCTATGACACCAGTGAAATAGTTATCTTTACTCTCTGAAATATCTAGTTTTGAGTGACCACAGATTTTGATGATAGCAATCAATTTGGGTTTGGAAATTGCTTTCAAGTGATCAGAGAGTTTTTGACATTTTTGATGGGTTAACCTGCTGAGGTCCAAAACTGTGTTGCTTCCAATGCATGCCAAAATCATGGAATACTCTAAATGCATATCTATTATTATTATGAATGTTAACCATGTTTTCCTTTTCTAGTTGACAAGCTCAAGTTACAGCAACAAATTCTGCCTGCTTAACTTATTTTACATCTGGAAAAGTATTGTTCTTTATTCTCATTTAGAAGCACTATGATATAACCAACCTGATAACTCACAAATAGATCTTTCAAATAAAAACCATTAGTGAATCAAATTACATCAGCATTATCTGTGGATTTCTCTTGTAGGTCCTATGTAGGTGTGAGAAGTTGGTTGGTCCGAGTGCTGCCATCATATGACATCTCATCAGTAGACAAAAGCAAAGGAATGGGTGGGTAAGATTATTACAGCAAGAGATAATAACACAGTATGAGGACAGAAGGAGAACTTCAGAGGAAATAAGTCAATTAACAAAGTAATGTTGTGTATGATGTGAGTTCAGAAGGGTTTTCACCAAGTGGGAAAAATAGATGGTAAGAGGGGATCCTATAACTATGTTTTCAATAGTTTTAAAGAACAAGGTGGTGCCAGAGGTTGCTCTTTTAAGCCCAGTAGCATCCTTCTGTCGACTGCATCAAGTTTCTGGCTGTACTATCATTTTTTCTGAGTTAGGACTCCCAAGCCATTTCCCTGGTCTTCATGAATGAACAGGGAAAACAGAGGCTATAATTGGGATGCCCTAAGGCAGGGGTAATTGTAAAATTTTTCTTGATAGTTTATAGGGATTTGAGTCCCTCTAGAGTCCAAACACTAAGATCAGGCTGTCCACATTCAGTAGGGTATACAAAAGCTGAGTTATTAAAGAAAAATTAAGTATCCAATTCTGTCAGTATCAAGCCATTTCCAGAAATCCTTAAAATTACTTCTTTGTCAAGGGCTTGGGGAATGCTGGAATGCCTTTAAAACTTTCTGCATTTATAAATGATCCTTAGCATTTTACCTGCATCTGGCAAAAATGGAGTTTCTTTCTAGAAAGTTTATATCCCTGAAATGCCAATTGTTTTCAGAGTTTCATGCTGTCATCCTTTGAGATTTGCATAGTCAGGCGACAAAGGAGCTTATCCACATATTAGATGAGCAGAGGTCTCTCTGAGAAATGTATTATCAGCCAAGTCTGATTTCAATATATGATAAAAATACGTAGGACTCTCAGTGTTACCTTGGGGTATGATGGTACAGGCACTTGGAGGGTCACCCAAGTTAAGGTAAATAAGTATTTACTCACTGGATGTACTGGAATATTTAAAAAGCACTGCATACATTTACCACAGTAAATATCTTTCTTTAAGTGGTGACTGCTGTCAAGAGTAAGGAGGTTCGGTAACACCAGATGTCTTGGGACCAAAATGTTGATAGCTCTCAAATCTCATAAGAAATGTCAGTCATACTCATTTGATTTCCTTATGGAAATTATCAGAGTACCATATGGGCTAGAGCAATAAATAATTAGACCCATTTAAATAGAGTCTTTTGTTGTGGGTCTGATTCCTTCCATTTCTTTGGGCATTAGGGAATATTATTGATATTAGATAAGGGTTTAATCAGGTTTATTTCCACTTAAATGGGGTGACTGAATGTATTTTGCCAATGTCAGTGGAAAATTGAGACCCTAAGTGAGACAAAGCCATCAATACCACTCATTAAAACCAGTTTAGAAAAAAAAAAATTGTTGAGTCTGTATTTTCATAGTTTTAATAGTTTTATTCTTGTTCTGTAGTTGTTCTGTTTGCTCCTTTTGTTGCAAATTTAAAACATTTCTCCATTTAGAAAGAAGAAAATGTGTACATTGAGCCTAAGAAAGGTATGGGAACTGAGAGAACCAGAAGAAAAGAATGATGGCCACTGAGTGAGCTTACCTGGAATTCTAAGGGTTTGAACTTGTGTACGTAGTCATAGGTCAATTAGATACTCCTTCCATTTGTACAAATTCACTACTCTGAGGATGGGTACAAGTTAAATTGGTAGGATTTAGGACAGAAAGAGCAGCCCCAGTGTCTCTTAGGGAATATATCTGTTTCACACTTATGGAAATTTCTATTTCTCTTAAGGCACTCATCAGGAGAAAGGGGAAAGCCTCCTTTGGATCCTATGAGCAATCTTATTCATCTCATGGCATCCTGTCTTTGTACTGGTCCTGCTGTCTTTTATGTTTTCTACAGTCCCTTTTGAAATGGCCAGGCTTTTTACAATAGAAGCAAACATCCATTTAATAGTTAAAATGAGGCACCTGTCTTTTCTTAAAAGGCTTGATTTTACTAGTCAGTTGTAGTTGTGCATTTATAACCTTTGAGGCCTTAGTTTTGACTTCTTTCTGAACAGTTCTAGAAAGTTGATCTGCCATGGTTACTGATTTGTGGGTTTATATATTTCCCCAATTAAGCTGGTGTCTTTTAACTAGGTAATTAAGTCCTCATTTAAGCCACTGGGGCATGTAGAATTTATAACGGAATCACTCTGATGATCATGCTAATCTTAGCCATTCTAGAATATCATTTAAAGATTTGTTTCAAATCATTCAAAATAAGCACAGATTTGTCTGGCGTTTTAGTATATTGTTGAATTATCTTCCAATCTACATTTTTTTAGAAGAGACCTATGGAATAACATCATAAAAGCCTTGGCTAAGGTGCAGACCATTTCATGGTTGGCTTCTCTGTTTTTGAAAATCTACCAACAGATTATACCAGCTTTCTTTTTTGAACCATTCGGTGGCCCTGCCTTCTCATACTGGCATATGAACTAACTGATAAACATCATAATATCCAGGCTCGTAAGTACAGACGATTAAATTAAGTTATTTTGCAAACCTTACGGGATTTTGAAGCAGATGTAGGAAGTCTTTTATGATATTCTTAGGTTCATTCTTTGTCTAAGGGGTATACACAATAGCAGCCTCACCTCATTTTGTGAGTTTTAGCCTGAAAGGAGCTGCCAAAATAGGAATTTCATGGAGGGGTGTCAGAAATCTACGAAGTTTTCTTAGGTGATGGTGGTAGTTACAGAAGGGAAGGCAAATCAGAGCAGGAAAGTCCACATAAGAGAGGACATACATGCATAGTGTAGGAGGAGGAGGAGGAATAGTTGGAAAAGGAAGGGAGAAGGCTTCTGAAGCCTTTGAAATTTGGATATAGTTTCAGATATATTTTTGTGTGCTTCTTGAAAGAAGGCAATTTTCTCAGAATTTCTTCTAGAGACTCCTAGGTGGCAGTAAGTATCCCACTCAATTTGTCTGTTTCTAAAACCAGAAAAATTCCAGTTGTGCACACAAATAATTTTAGCCATTTTAAAGGACTCTCATTTCAACCATTGCTGCTATGACTATCCTGGGGAATGTGAGTACATTTTCATAAGTATTTACAAGAAGATGCTCCTTATGTGTTGTACATAAAACCAGCTGATGTTTCTAAAGGAGGTTGTCCCTTAGAAGAATGTTTGGATTCTGAAACTTGATATCCCCTAATTTAGGAACTTTTTGAAAGTGATCAAGGCTGGAAATATGTTTTGGGTCAAAGTGTGCTGCCTATGAGTGTCACCTGATACGGTGTCATCTGAGTCATGAGTCACTCTCTTATATGTCTTAGAATCTCTAATTACCTTGCAGCAGCAGAATGCTCAAGGTGCCAACCCTGACATGCACCTTGAAGCTGAGCTAAAAGTCTTTGCAGGTGTTCTTGAGGACAGGCTCTATGAAACTTACACATGTCGTGAATAAACATCCTGATACCTCCATAAAGTATCTTGCCACCTTGAATGCTCAATCAAATTTGGAAGGGATAAGTGTCTCAACTTCTGGAAGAGAGAGCTCACCCTCCTGCACCTTTAGTTTGAAACAGGAATTGTTTACAAGTGCAAAAACAAGTGTGAATTATAAGCAATAGGAAGCTGACCTCTGGTGATCTGCCCACCTCAGCCTCCCAAAGTGCTGGGATTATAGGTGTGAGCCACCGCACCTGAACTATTCTTGAGGAACTTAAAACCAAATGGCAGGTTTACAATGTTTCATTTAGATCATCTGTGGACAGATGCTTTATTGAATATCAGGTAAACTAACTTTCAGAGTTTTTTTTTCCATACTGTTAAATTATAAATTCCATTGTAAATTTATCATTAAAATTTCCTTCTTTGAAAAATGTTAATTTTGGTCTCTAATTTTTTTTTTGCTTGAATTCTTATGTTATGGCTCTCAAGTTGTTCCTCATTATGTTTCTAGTATGTTACATTACAAAGTTTTAAATGTTTTGTAATTTTCTTTTAGAAAATCTTTATTGTTCAGTTATCTGGTATATTGATAGTTAATGTAGTTACAATTATCTGCATAGTACCCTATTTCAAATGTCTAGCTATATCTTATAAAAAATAGTTAATTATTTGGAGTTTAAGACATTAGAACAAATAACAGTTGTAATGTTAATTTTAAACTTTTATTGTTGTACTTAGTAAATATAAAGTTTATATCAAAAAACTACTTGATTAACAATATGTAATTTTAACATTAAATGTTATTTTATCTAGCTTTGTTATTACAACATAAAATATTTTTGAGTTTGGGAAATAATATATTCTACAAAACATAATTAAATTATCATACTACAGTACTATATTAATCAAACTTCAGAGATATGTTAGAGCTAAAAAGTAGGTGTGCTTTCCGCGTAAATAAGAAAAAAAGGTGAAACTTGGTGAGAAATCTGTATGATGATTAAATGAATAAAATATACTAGAACTTTTTGAGATCACCATCAATAAAAAATTTTTAAGAACTCAATGAATTATCTATGATGTCAAATCCCATAATACTGTCTGTCTTTTCTTCTCACTTCTGCTTTACAACATTTTATGAGGATAAAATGACCCACTATAGTATAATTTAATGATGGAAATGAATGGCTCTCTGGGAGGCGCAGAGAAAGAATCTTACTACTTCAGGAAAATAAAGTATAGCTTTCATTTTATTAATATAAACAGCATAGTAAATTGCAGGGGCCATTGAAAATAATATGCTAAGAATAAATAAGGCTCAAGGACAGTATCTCTAGCTAGTTGCACTTTTAATGAACTCCAGTAGTCAAGGATACTATCTCTAGTTGAACTTTAATGAACTTTAGTAGGCGCCAAGAAGGCGGACAAAAAAGATAAAGTTTAGAGACAAGGAACTAAGCCGAAGGTTACATCTGGGTGCAGAAAGTTTGTTTTTCATTGTGTTATTTCTGCTGATGTGGGGTTTATAGGGTATAAATAAAGTGAGGCAGAGGCTCTAGGCGCGGCCGCCATGTTCTCTGTTTGTCTTTGTCTCTTGTGTGTCTATTCATTCTCCACCACCCCCGGCACGGGCCCCAACAGTAAATAGTGTCCAGCACTTTCAAAAAGACACAAGGATACGCTTGGAAATTTGACCAACTTTTAAAAGGATAATTTTATCTGGGTTCCAGATTAACCACCAGAAAAAAACCACATTTCCTGTCCTTTCTCCAATCAGACCCGCCGCATCGGAATAGATATGATCACTTCTCCTTTTTTTTTTTCTAGGCAGCAATTTAGAATAATTAGGGTAATTCATACATAAGACTTGGCCGGGCACGGTGGCTCAAGCCTGTAATCCCAGCACTTTGGGAGGCCGAGACGGGCAGATCACGAGGTCAGGAGATCGAGACCATCCTGGCTAACACGGTGAAACCCCGTCTCTACTAAGAAATACAAAAAAACTAGCCGGGCGAGGTGGCGGGAGCCTGTAGTCCCAGCTACTCCGGGGGCTGAGGCTGGAGAATGGCGTGAACCCGGGAGGCGGAGCTTGCAGCGAGCTGAGATCCGGCCACTGTACTCCAGCCTGGGCGACAGAGCAAGACTCCGTCTCAAAAAAAAAAGACTCTGCCCCAGATCTTATATAATAGATCTTGGAAATGACCATTATCTTAAAGGTGACATTTAAATTAAAAACAGTAGTGGTAGGCATGAAGTTTAAAAGCACAGGCTGTGCAGTCATGCATATTGGCTCTGTTAGGGATTTGTGTCTCCCACTACATGTTTTGCAGCTTTAGAAAAGTTATTAATGCCCCTAAGCCTCCATTTGCAAAACTTGAATGAACAAGAAAAGATTGTTGAGAGAAATAAAAATTTAATCCATAAAAACTCTTTGTATGATATCTGAAATAGACTAAGAAGTTAAATATTTCTGATTATTAAGCTGCCTCTGAAGTAATTGCCTCGAATGACACTGAGCCTGTGGTCTGAATTTAGGTTTGCTGTATATATGGCTTAGAGGCAACTCTAAAGTGAAAATTAAAAATAAGTAAATCTGCAGCATCAAATCTTTGAGCATTTCTATTGATTTCGGTTTGGTATGCCTATGAAACTTTAGCTTACCAGCCACTTGCAGTGAATGCTACTCTTAATTAATGATGTCATCATCACATTTCTTTATCCTCTCACACCTGCAAGTTTTGCTTTCAAGCTAAACACCCACACTATCTGCTGCTTGATTACATTTTTCTTAATTAAATGGTGTGTACAGTTTTCATTTTCAGTTAACACAGCAAAAGGAGCCTGCATTCTCATAAGTCATTTTTATGAGTTAGGCCCCTATCATTTTAATGTGGTAATTAATTAAGTGCTTAATAAAACTGTGTTTTATTATAGCAAAGCCTGGTTGCAGGAGCCTAGTTACGGATGTGTCAGCATATTTTGTTACTAACTCCTTTATATCCTCTCGATAATTGTACTGTAAAAATTTGCTTTGGGTACAAATCTTGAAATGGTGTGAATTGCAACAACAAGCTGTTCTTCAGATATAAAAAATAATCAATTTTAGATGTGACCCTAAGTATGAAGAGATGGTTAACTGAATTATTTTCCTGCTCCCCTGGAGTATTGTTTACATTACATCAAATTATATATTCTAGCTGACTATACATTAATGACATTTGGTCATGTTGATAGATTCTTTTAATTCTTTTGATTAAATCGTTACATCTCTAATGAGGATATGCTCCTAAATGTGATTTTTCAATATGGGATAAAGTTAGGATTATAATTTAGTTATATTTCAATTAGAAAAATACTTATACACTCCTATGATTGCATGAGTCTTCCTGAAATATAAAGAAATGTCCTTATGGCAATGTTTTTCAATGAAAAACATCCAAATACAATAATTAATTTTGTTACATTTTAAGAATTATATCATGAGCAATGGTTCAGAAAATTGAGCCTTCAGGAATGCCCAGTGAAATATTTATTATGTAATGATATAAAGTGACTCAAAATATGAAAAATTAACTCTCAAATATAAATATTTATGAAGATATATTTCTATCTAGTTTGTCAGCATGGGCATTTCAGTAAAATGATGGGATTTTTCAGGAATTTTTAACTATTGGTTAAGTAAAGAAAAGTAAAGAGCACATTTAAATAACAAGGGAGTTAAATATAAAATTCTTGCTACTCTTCAGAAATAACTGAAACAAAGTGATACTTTTTTTTGAGAGTGGTCTGTGTTGGAAAAAGTTGAAACATAACAATACAGTAGAATTATTCAGTGCATTTTAGAATGTCTGTTTCTTTTTCCTCTGCCTCTGTGTAAGGCACTCAGCTGTGATTAGATAAGCATGAAAACATAGAATTTGTTGATTAAGCACTGATGAGACACAGAACAATTTATGTGATATTGGTAATATCTAACAGAAGAATATGTATGAATGCAGGTGAGTTTAAGGGATACTTCTACCCTCTGAGCTCAAGAACTATGAAATCATACCCATAATAGAAAAAGCTGGAAAAAAATACATGGATGGAGATGATATGTATAGCAAGTAAACGTTTTTTTTTGTTGTTGTTGTTTTTTTTTTTGTGCGGGAGACTGAAGCTTTATTAGTACTAAAATCAGTCTTTTATTTGTGGATCAGAGTTTTTTTTTTGTTTTGTATTGTTTTATTATTATACTTTAAGTTCTAGGGTACATGTGCATAACGTGCAGGTTTGTTACATATGTATACTTGTGCCATGTTGGTGTGCTGCACCCATCAACTCGTCAGCACCCATCAATTCATCATTTATATCAGGTATAGCAAGTAAACGGTTTTAAAAAAATTACCCCAAATTTCAATCTCTGGGCCATATTTACAAACCAAGTTTTAAAATATGTAATTCAAGTCAATTAATTCAGGTGCAAAAATTTTGACTGAGTGCAATTGACCAATATTCTTATGTCTATTTATGAGTGATTTTGTCCAAAATGCTTTTAATTTAGAAAAACTAGTAGGTGCTTATAACTTTAGGCTAATGGGACATGACGTGCAATTTAAGAGGCTAACTTATTACCACTATACTAACTAGTAATTTTGACATTTTAATAATTATTTTTCTTTTTTTTTTTTTTTTTTTGAGACGGAGTCTCGCTCTGCCGCCCAGGCTGGAGTGCAGTGGCCGGATCTCAGCTCACTGCAAGCTCCGCCTCCTGGGTTCACGCCATTCTCCTGCCTCAGCCTCCCGAGCAGCTGGGACTACAGGCGCCCACCACCTCGCCCGGCTAGTTTTTTGTATTTTTTAGTAGAGACGGGGTTTCACCGTGTTAGCCAGGATGGCCTCGATCTCCTGACCTCGTGATCCGCCCGTCTCGGCCTCCCAAAGTGCTGGGATTACAGGCTTGAGCCACCGCGCCCGGCCGCAATAATTATTTTTCAATATAATTTGTAATAAACTGTTATCAGGTATGTAAATAGATAAGAAGAAAGCATATATGTATCTGTACTCAGATATTGATAGTTTATGTTAAAAGTATAGCAGACAAATGTATATATTTCACAATACAATTTCATATCACTCAATTGTACTGTGATCCTCCAACAATCATCAAATACCTGAATGACTATAAATTTAATGAACACAAACAAAAAGAAAACAAAAGTATGTAAAATATTTATGTAAATATCAGAAATTATCAAACATTATCAAAATTATTTGATTAAAACTTATACAATTTTAAGGTGTCAGTGTAAAGAATATGTGTTCATTCCTTTATTTGAAAATCATTAAAAACAAAAAAATTCAGAAAAAAATTTATATTTCATGAGACTATACAAGAATAATAACTTTAAGGCATAATAGTTGGAAGTGGAGAGAGTTGGCATTGACTTTACTGCATATAGTTAAGTGGTAACACAGTGAAATGGTAGTAACCTGCAGAGAGGGAGGCTGATTAGAAACAAGACAGTTTTCCCTGAAGAACTCCTGAAATATGTAGAAAGCAGTGACATGGGGTACTGTGGAGTAGAGGGATAAAAACAGGTATGAAGGCCGGAGGCTGTTCTAAAGACTAGATACAAAGAACAGTTGAACTGTCAGAGAGCTAAAACAGTTCTAAAATCAAGATATCTTCTCTACCCAGTTCATTCTAGGATAGGGAAGTAGATAAATTGGAAAAATTGAAGCAAGCATATCTGAACTGAGAGGCAAAGTAAAGGGCAGAATTAAACTATGAGAGAGAAAGCAAGCTAGTAAATAAAGATTAGCTAAATAGCGAGAACTCAACAGGACTGATTTCCCGTAGTCTGTCAGTTAGATGATTGTTATGTGGAAAAATTAAAGTCTCAGAGAGTAAACCTATGTATACAGCCATTCAGAAGAACTCCACAAAACTTTCTCACTCCCTGAAAATCCTATACTTAATTTCATCAGATAAGGAAACCTTTCCTTGCCAGTCATCTTTTTTAGCATTTAACTCTTAACATATCAAATGGCAAAAAGAATCAGTAGAATTTGTTGAAAGACTCCATCAGGAAAGACAAAGTCGAAACCAAACCGAAACAAAAACATTAATATAGAGCAGAAAAGACAGTAAAAACTGTAAAATAAAGTGTCAAAAATTAGACTATGATTACTGTATTCAGAGAGAAAAGTTATTGGATCTATGATCCCCCAAAAAACAGATTGAAAAAAAATTGAATGTGAGAAAAAACTATTATGGTCAAAGTAAATAATTTAATAGACATATTAGAACATTGAATGATGACATCACTGAAAATAGGAGGAAATTTGAGACATAGAAAAGAGAAAAAAATATATAAAATTCAAGAGATTTGACATCAAACTAACAATGTATTCTGAAAAAGAATGTATAAAACAAAAGAGAAAATAGTCAAAGAATGATACAAGAAAATATTTTCAGATGATAAGTAATAAATCCCAAGAGTGAAAGGACCCAGGAAAAACCCTGGAAGTAAGCAAAAGGAAAAGCTAGTCGGAAGCATATAGCAATGTGAATTTTCAAAACACCTGGAATAAAATAAAGATTTTAAATCCTTCCAGCATGAAAGAAATAGTACACAAGAAAAATAAAACATCTAATTCAAACATGAAAAGGGAGAAGAAAAAGGAGCCACAGCTTCAAAATTCTTAGCGAAAACAATGCATAGTGTATATTTCTTTTTTTTTCTTTTTAAAATTTGTATTTGTTTAAATTTGGAGTACAAGTGTAATTTTGTTACATGGATGTATTACATAGTGTTGCAATCAGGGCTTTTAGTGTATCCATGACCTGAAAAATGTACATTTTACTCATTAAGTAATTTCTCATCATGAATCCTCCTCCCACCTGTACCAGTTCAAATCTCCATTGTCTATCATTCCACCCTCTACGTCCATATGTGCACAATATTTAGTTCCCACTTATAAGTGAGAATATGTGGTAGTTGTGAGAATATTTGGTATATTTCTTTCTGTGTCTCAGTTATTTTATTTAGGATAATGGCCTCCCATTCCATCCATGTTGCTGGAAAAAAACATCTTTTCCATGGATAAATAGCATCCTATTGTGTGTATATACCACATTAAAAAATCAAAATTTCCACAGGTTGAGTCTTAGATTGATTTCTTATCTTTGCTAATGTAAATAGTGCTGCAATAAATATATGGGTGCAGTTCATATATTTTGGGTACAATACTTTCTTTTCTATTGGGTAGATACCCAGCAGTGGGATTGCTGGATCAAATGTTAGTTCTACTTGTAATTGTTTGAGAAATTTCTGTACTTTTTCCATAGAGGTTGTACTGATTGACGTTCCCACCAACAGTGTATGAGTGTGTTCTCTTTTTTCCACGTCTTCCCAAACATTTTATTTTGTCTTTTTAATAATAGCCATTTTGACTGGTGCAAGATGATATCTCATTGTGGTTTTGATTTGCATTTCTCTCATTATTAGTGGCACCGAGCATTTTTCCATATGTTTTTGGGCTATTTGCATATCTTCTTTTGAAAAATGTCTACCCATGTCCTTTGCACAGTTTTCAGTAAAATTATTTGGGGTTATTTTGGTTGTTTTTGTTGAGTTGTTTTTGTTCCTTGGAAATGCTGGATATTAGTTCCCTGTTGGATGTATAGTTTGGAAATATTGTCTCTCATTCTGCAAGTTGTCTGTTCATCCTTTGATCATTATTTTTGCTGTGCAGAAACATTTTAGTTTAACTAAGTCCCGTTTATCTATTTTTGGTTTTGTTGCCGGTGCTTTTGAGGTCTTAGTCAAGACCTTTTGAGGTCTTGTCTAGACCATCGTCCAGGAGAGTTTCCCTAGGTTTTATTCTAGCATTTTATAGTTTGGGGTTTTGAATTTGAGTCTTTAATCCACCTTGTGTTGAATTTATATATGGTGAGGCGTAGGGGTCCAGTTTCATTATTTTGCATATGGCAATCCAATTTTTCCAACACCATTTATTGAAAAGGGTATCCTTTCCCCAGTACATGTTCTTGTTGACTTTCTATTTTAATCATGTTAGATTGTAGAATAAATTCATTTTCTGATGGACAGCAACTTCAAAGAGATACTGCCCATGGATCCACTTTTTTGAATTAGCTGGGGAATATTATTCCCCCGAATAAGTATAAACCAAGGAAAGAGGGAAAATCCTGCTCTATGAATGAGAAAGCAATGGGAAAGAGGAGGAGAAGAATGTGGAAAGAAAAAAAGAGAGGGACGAGGATAGAAATGCTACTAATGATAACTAATATTTAACACCTGTTGTGAACTATAACAATATATAAATAAAATATATAATTAACATTTAAAATAATTATCTGCAATATGGATAAATCCCACATGTATAGTATTAAATAGAAAAAGCTCACTAAAGAGAATACAAACTGTTATTTGATTTTCTATAAACTTAAAAATCAGGCCAACCAAGACGGCAATCTTTATTCCAGTAAAGACTGTAAATTACGATAATACAAAGTAGATAATAAAACAATTAAAAGCCTATGTTTGCAATCCATAACTAGAGGACCGTAACTTTGTAAACACAGGGAAATATTCGTTGGTTTGTTTTCAGAAGGAAATTTTTAGGTCAAAATGAGGATTTGGGGTGCACAAAATTGCATATGCAAAGAAACAGGATAATTTTAAGAAGTATACATAAATTGCTTGCTCTTACTGGAAATCATTGCAAGTCTTTGGGTACCACCGCATGAACCTAAATGATTACTCCTAATTTCATGAACCATTTTCCAAACATTAAGAAAAAGAATACTTTGTATGCTCACATTTTTGTGGACTAATTCTTGCTGTCATTAACATACCTACCCCTTCCAATTTTTACTCTCACTTGAAAGCTGTACAGTTTTTAACAATTCCCTATTTTTTTAATTCAAATACCGACCTTTGTATTTCAAAAGAAAATTCATTGTAGAGAAAGCTTTTTATTTCCTCACAAAGCAGAAGGCAAGTGATTGTTTAACATAAACTTTGAATGTTTTTATCTCTTAGTTCACATTTACTCTACTCACAGAAACTTATTTTTTCTGTGAGTAAGACGCTGGGATGAAGATACTCCTCACAATTTAGAATAACCCTTTAACTGACTAATTTAGTTGTAGAGATAATTTCTTTTATTCTGCATTATTATACATATAAATTGTATTTTAAGTATTATTTTATTTAAAGTTGATGCATAATGTGCATATTTATGAGGCTCAGTGCGATGTTTTGATACATATATACAATATACAATGATCAAATTAAGGTAATTAGCATCTACATCACCTCAAATATTTATCCATTTATCATTTATTTGTAGTGAGAACATTAAAAATCTCTCATTTAGTTATTTCAAAATACATGATATTATTAACTATAGTCACCTTTCTATGTCATGGAACACTACAACATATTCCTCCTACCTAACTATAATTTTGAATCTTCTGACCAACCTCTGCCTATCGCCCTCTCCCCCTTATACTTCCTAGCCCTTGGTAACTACTATTCTATGCTATACTTCTGTGAGACCATCTTTTTTAAGATTCCACATATGAGTGAGATGATAAGATACATACCTTATAGATTTTCATAGTAGCTCATGTTATTTCTCATTTTATGAGTATCATGGGCTACTGGTGAGGTAGAAATGTCATTGTAAGGGTGACTCAATACTGTATTTACTTGCATTAAACATAGTAATGATGCTGTTTTATTTTTGACATATACATTTTATGGAAAACAGAATTCACGCACCTTAAGTTTGTTTTAATTTACAAGAGATAAGCATATGATTTGTCAGCCATGTATATATAGTCTTTATTTCTGCAATGTTTAGTTATCTCTTTAATGCACTTTTTGTGATTGTAGTTACCTTTTTTAATCTGTAAACACCTTAATGCCAATGTCATTTTGATAATAATAGTAATAATTCTCCAAAGTTAACAATCTCTTCAAAATATGATTGTAGAAATGGAGAACAACACATTAAAACTGTGTACTCTCCATAATTAATATTTTCTTAACCATTCACATCTATCACCTCAGTTAAAGAACAATCTGTCCTTATAACTCTGTTGGAAATGTGCTTATATGTTTAGACAGATGGGCATGCCCTGAGGTTCATTTTCTAGCTTAAATGCACAATTGGCTTTATGCTTTTAAGAAGCAGCTGATGGAAAAGAATTGTATACACAAGAGCTTGTTTGGAATGTACAACAACAGAAACTCAATGTGACAAATCATTCAATAGTCTTGACTCCTAAAAATAGTTTTTGTATTAAGAGTGCATTGTTTATAATTCAATTGCAATAATTAGACTAAACTTTTCAAAACTTATGAATGCAAACAACTAAACTGTTGACACTCAAAATGCCACTCAAAAGAAGAAAATGCACAGCATCATTCAAAACTGAGTAATAATAATACTTGTGACTACTCAAATTATAGTAGTTTCTTAACAGCAAAAATTGAATTGTCTCATGCTAAGAAAAAAATAGCTTTGTTGCTATTTATACACCTTTCTAGTGATTTTATATGGTAATAGTTGTGAGGCCAAATTTTTCTTCGTATGTGCACGAAAAATCAGTAATGACAGAAGTTATATAACATCCTTCAGTGAATAACACCTAAAACTTAAAGAAAAGAAGTCTATGTTTTACACTTTTTTTCTCTCTGACTTGCTCTGAAGGGAGGCCCCATAACTTCTCTATTTTCTTGTTTCTTCTTGGTTTACAGGGAAAAATGGTACATACATATAAGGACAATTTGAAAAATGTTACATTAAATTCTGGAAATACAAAACCCAACCTTTAAAAAATGAATAGTTAAGCTATTCAGAATTTGTGTTTCCAGCTATGAAAACTACCCTAAACCTATTCTCTGGAATGTTGAGTCGACACTACTGCTGAGATATCGAAAAAGCACATTTCAAAAATATTGCAATAGAGCGATAGACATTATTTCTTGCCCACATTTTTCCAAGATTTACTGGAAATTCTAAAGGTTACTTATTTAAGGCTTCTTCTTTTCCAGGTTAATGTGTATTTTTATATTTTAAGGTATTGTCCAAATATTTGACTGTCCACTTGTCTTCATTGCTGTAATAGCAATTTTTAAGGCACAGGCCTGGAGCTCTTAATCATTACAAATTTTATTTTGATTTCAACAGATTCTTGAACTACCTTTTCATGTGGTTAAGTGAAAAGGATAAATGCATCAAATACAAGACTGATTTCTGCTTCCCTTTAACCACCTTTTCATGTGGTTAAGTGAAAAGGATAAATGCATCAAATACAAGACTGATTTCTGCTTCCCTTTAATCTGAAAATGTATTTGGAGGTGGCAGAGGATACAAAATCCAAGGTATTTGCAATTCTTGCAATGTATAAAATTGATACATTGTATAGTTAAATTAGGCTATTATTCTAACCATTAGCATCATCGTTGTCACCATGTTGGTGAGAGTTTGGTATTGAAAATAAATTTAACGAATACAGAATAGATTGTGCTAATCATTACAAACTGTCTAAGGCACATAGTTTTTTGTTGTTGTTGTTTAAGCTTCTAATGACTCTAAAGAAAATTTGTATTTTTTATCGTAATTTTAGGGAAAACTCTTTCATATGGTATTTCTCAGAAAAAAATGAATATTCTTGGTTTTATTTTATAACGTTATTCAAATTTCATACCCATGTGTCAACGACTTACAGCACAGAATGCCAAGACCTTATCATTTCTGACAATGAGCCAGTGTTAGTTCAGTTAAGTTTAGAAAACGTAAGCAATATAATTATCTAAGCTGTCACCATCCTTACAGTCCATGGTTTTCTTATTGTTACTGTTTTTTGTTATTTTTCAAAAAATGCTAAGAGTACTGAAGTAATTTCTTAAGAGGAAATAGCCAAAAATTTGGTTATCTTTGGTTTTCTTTGCTCAAGGTGTCACTCTGTGTCTAAAATGAGTGGTGCCAAATCACAGTGAATATATTGACACTCACTCCAATTTTACCCATCGAGACTCATTTGATCATTTACAACTCAGACAAGAAGTATACTCTCCTATGCACACAAACCACATTTCACTAAATTGACAGAGGTCATGTTTATTAACATAGAGCACTATTTATTCATTTGCTGGACCCATATCATGTCAGTTAATTTTTAATTACACTTACATTTACAGATTATACAATACAGAGAAAACTCTAGAATCAGAGCAAACTAAAGACCACAAGTACAACCCAGTCTATGGCCTGTTTTGTACAGCACATGAACTACAAATGGTTTTAACATTTCTAAAGAGCTGTAAAAAGCAAGCAAGGACAAAACAAAGCACAGTGAATAATACACACAAGAGACTTTAGGTGACTTGCAAAGCCAAAATTATGTACTTTATGGCCCTTTAGGGAAAAAAAAAAATGCTGACTTCTGCTTTAAATAGTAGTGTATTTTTCACTCATAAACTCGTTTGTAAAAACATTATCTGTTTAGAACAATCTTAGATCCAGAGAAATTGAGGCAAGGTACAGAAATTTCCCATATCACGCAATGCCCATTGTAGTTTACATTAGGGATCACTCTTGGTGTTGTACATTCTATGGGTTTGGACAAAGGTATAATGACATGCATCCATTGTTATAGCATTATACAGTGTATTTTCACTGTTCTAAAAATTCTTCTGTATTGTACATTTTCATTTCTCTCTTATTCCTAATTCCTGGCAACCACTGCTCTTTTCACTGTTTCCATAGTTTTGCCATTTCCAAACTGTATGTAGCTTTTTCAGATTGGCTACTTTCACTTAGTAATATGCATTTAATTTCCTTCTCATATTTTCATGATTTCATAGTTCATTTTTAGCACTAATATTCCATTGTCTTGATGTAAGCTTTGACAATTATGAATAAAACAGCTATAAACATTTTTTGTGCTGGTTTTTATGTGAACATAAGTTTTCAGTTCATTTTAGTAAATACCAAGGAGTATGATTATCAGATCCTGTGTTAAAAGTACTTTAAGTTTTGTAAGAAACTATCAAACTACACAAACTGTTTTTTTGTGTGTGGTTTTGTTGTTTTGTTTTGTTTTTAATTATTCTCAAGTTTTTTGATGGTTACTAACTGGTTTGGAAAGAAAGAATACAACAAAAAGTCCTTCCACTGAAAAGATGAGTGAATAAAATTTGCAGTACCTAGTTATTTGTATTTTTTTGGAATATGTTTTTCTTGGTCCTATTCTGTCTACCCTTAGGTTTCCATAAGCAAGGTGGACTCAAATCCACTATCTATCGATCATCTGTCTATCTATCTATCTATCTATCTATCTATCTATCTATCTATCTATCTATCTATCTATCTATCTACAATCTATCTATTATCATCTATCTATCAATGTATCAATCATCTCTCTATCAATCATCTCCCTACCTATCATCTACCTATCTTTCTACCCATCTATCATCTGTCTATGTATCTCTATTTATCTAATCTATCTATTATCTATCTATCTATTTATGTATCATCTCTCTGTCAACCATCTATGTGACTATCTGTCATCTACCTGTTTATCTACCCATCTATCATTTGTCCATCTAGATAGCTATTTATCTAATCTACCTATCAGGGTGTGTGTGTGTGTGTGTGTGCGCACTCATTTGTGTATTTTGGGAAGCAAATAATGTATATCTTCTCTCACTCAAATTGTTTACTCTCTGTAAATATTTTGATTACATGGGAATAAGGAAAATAAAATCTTCCTTTTTCCAAAGAGAGTTCTTCTTATCAATCCTTTTCTTGATTTTTTTGGAGATACTAGTACCACAGAATAGGCTTAACAGATCTACAATAAATGTTTTGCTGAGTTGTTGGTACTATACTATAGAAGGTCTCATGTGCCAAGGACATGAGCATCCTTATATTGAACTACAGAAAAGAGGAGCTATAGAATAACAATGACATCTCTGAGTTGTGCTCTTAAAAATGATTTACATGTATTATTTTATTTATTCCTCACAACACTCTTGCAAGGACTATTCTGCTCATTTAACTCATAAACAAATCAAAATAAAGTGTTGTAATTGCCATAAGTATTAACTCTTCAAAACAAGCAAACAAAAACCTGGGAATAAATGAAAAAGAAATATAAAATATAAATTAATAAATGAAGAAATCCTGATCACTTGGAAGGAAGGGAATTTCAGAAGTTTTCTGCTGAACTCTGCTGGCATAACATTTCCTGCTGATATAATTCAAGGCTCATTTGGACTAAAAAGTAAATGAAGCAGAAAATCTATTCAAGACACTGAAATCATATATAGACCAGAAAAATTGTACTTTGCCTACTAGTACAGCATCTTAGGACAATTTCCCTAGGAAATGAACTGTGAGGCAGAGATTTGCAAGTCAGTCAGTTATGTAGAGTACTCTTAAAAACAATGCATGTAAGAGGATAAGTGGAAAAGGTTTGGAGAGGAGACATTGATTTGTGACTGAGTAGTACCAGAGGCCTCAGCCAATTTCACCAGGAACTCTGGAGATGAGATGATGCCTCAAAATTGCTGAGAATTTAAATAAGAAGCATAGGCCACTGTATTAGTTCGTTTTCATGCTGCTGATAAAGACATACCCAAGACTGGGAAATTTACAAAAGAAAGGGGTTTAATGGACTCACAGTTCCATGTCGCTGGAAAGGCTTCACAATCACGATGGAAAATGAAAGGCACATACCACATGGCAGCAGACAATAGAAGATAACTTGTATGGGGAAACTCACCTTTATAAAACCATGACATCTCATGAGATTTATTCACTATCATGAGAATAGCATGGGAAAGACCAGCCCCCATGATTGAATTATCTCCCACTGGGTCCCTCCCACAACACATGGGAATTATGGGAGCTACATTTCAAGACAAGATTTGACACAGTCCCCACCCATATCAGCTACTGTACCCTGTATCAACCAATCAGTAGGTATACTTCTTCTTAGCCGTGATATAATTTGACTTGTTTGTCCCTTCCAAATCTCATGTTGAAATGTGATCCCCATTGTTGGAGATAGAGCTTGGTGTGAGACGTTTGGGTTGTTGAGGTGGATCCCTCATGAATGGCTTGGTTCCCTCCCCTCAATAAATGAGTGACTTCTCACTCTATGGGTTACTGTGAAATCTGATGGTTTAAACAAAAAATGGGCATCTCTTCCTCTCTCTGTCTCTTGCTATGTGTCATGCCTTCTCCTCTTTTCACCTTCAACCATGAGTAAAAGCTGCCTGAGGCCTCTCGAGAAGCCAAACAGATGTTGGTGACATACTTGTACAGCCTGCAGAACCATAAGCCAAATAAACCTCTTTTCTAAGCCTTAGATATTCCTTTATAGCAATGCAAAATGAACTAATATGAGCTGGTTAAGGGCTATAACCTTATCCCCACTGAAGGTCATATTCCACTGAAGGGCTCAACTAATTGTTATCAGTAAACAACAGTGTATCTGGGAATGACTAAAGGGGAGACTAGGTTGTCAAATCACAGCATACACTGCAGTCTACTCTTTGCTCCGTTCAAATCTTCTCTCTTCACACAGTAATTTTATCCCATCTGGAAACAGTTTCTTGAGGTTCTGGAGTTTTGTCATTGTACATTTTTATTTCCCCTCTAGGGAGTCATACACTAGAAAACTTTGTGACAAAAATACAGCACTAGTGATAAGGCTGCCACTGTTGTTTACCATTTATTTCCTCCTCACCTCTACTAACCATTCTAAATTTCCCTTCCGTTTGACCTGTGCCTCTGCAGATTTAGGCTGCTCACTTGTTGGGGTAATCAAGACCCTCATGCCTGAGGGGTTTGAGTCATCAGATAACATGAATGATCAAGAAGCTGAGGGAAGTGGTAGCAATAAAAGGCTATGATCCTTTGTCCAGTCCAGATCTGAGCCAGTTTTTAGACATAGAAACCTTTGAGGAGAGGCTTGATCCACAGCAGAAAAGAAAAAAAGAAACTCTGGAACAACAAAAGTTTTTTGATAATGAATCTCATGGTTTTTTTTCCTAAGGAGAACTAGATCCCTGATTTAAGTAACCATACACTGGGAAAAGAATATTTAGATGTATTGAGAAAGTCACAACACAAAACTATGTATCAAAGATGCTCAGAAAATTAATAGCAATATATTTTGTGTTAATAGCATATGTAAGAAATGTATGACAGCACTAAACCAAAATATGGGAGAGAGATATTAGGAATACACAATTGTAAGGTCCATATTTCATATGAATTGTGTCCTTCAATTTACTTTCTATTACTTTCCCTTTTGCTTGAGTTATAGGAATGGTAAGTAAATAGAGAGATATAAAAGAGAACAATTAAAATGAAACAAAGGCAAATCAAGATAGAAAAATGTGGGAAATTATTAGTTACTTTGGGATATCATTTCTGTCGTGATTGTAAAATGTAAAAATAGCTGTCAATTTCTGAACATTTATTCTCATTTATACTGTATAACAATCAAGTCATACCTATGTGATTAATTATACTTCACTACAGTAATTCAGCACAGCCATCAACTTTGTCTACTCCATATCCTATGCTTATTGTACTATGCCATGCCATTTCCCTTTAATATTTCATTTCTTAGTGAAGTCCTTTCAATGCATTATTCTCTTTATGTTGCTTGAAACAAAAACTATTCTGGAAAATGTTCTTAAGATGAACATAATTTTAAGAGTTACTATGCTAGCCTTATGCAATCAAACACATGAAAATATACATTCTTCCAGATGTACTGATGTGCATTCTAAATCATAATTTAACCAAATGTTTTAGTCTCCTTTGGAAAGAGATGAAATATAAAGTCAACAAAATGATAAGTATCTATAATCTATGATACTCTATTAAAATATTTATTGGAACACTATCAAAATTCCATACCAAAATGTCTATGACACAAAGCATGCTTTAGAAGATGTGAACATTTATGAACTAGGAAAATGTAGTGCCTTATTTAACAAAAAACAACATACGCTGGAGCTTATAAAAGTGTATGTCCTTTAACCCTTAACAAGGCAAATGACTCATACATAATAGATAAAATATATTTGAGTAAAATGTATTCCTCAATTAAACTAATTGTCAGTATTAAAAAGAATAACAGTTGTTCTGATTTGTTAGCATTTTACAAGGTATCGTAGGATCTTTAAAAATATAAATACTTATGCTTGAATTCGTAAAAACAATTTCATGTACACTATAAACCCATATCAGCATTATAGTAGTGGATTGTCAACCAACAGTGCTTAGGAAAACATTACTGATAAATATCAATATAAGTATCAACTTCCCAATGCTAGGTCCAGAGTTAGATAACATTTTATGAATGATCTGAAACAAAGAAGAGCTTTTTAATAAGATCTTAATAAATTTATAAAATAGGAATATAGAGTAGAATTGTATGTAATATATTACAAAGTAAAAAGATCAAAGAAATACACTTTACAGTGATAAAGGTATAATCAGTTGAAGTGGAACATATGGAATTACAAAATAAAGCTTTTGTGAAAAAATAATCAAAAGCATGTTATCAGTGAGACGGGTTATTTGGAAAATTTTAATTTATTAAAATCTATAAAGGCTGCTGCTGATTTGTAAATTAAATGAGAGAATATTGTGCTGTGGCACCAGAAAACATCAGTATATGTGTGACTCAATATTCAGAGTTTGTCTCTCATTATAGAAAGCATTTCTATTTCTTTTAAAGTGTTCCTGGTGAGAACTAAATTATGTATTTTTAAAAGTGGAAGCTGTTATGATCATGAAATATAAACAGCATTAAACAGCTTTACATTAAGCTGATCTCATAGAAGTAGACAGTTGAATCGTGGTTACCAGAGCCTGGGATGGTTGTTGGGGGAATGGAGATATTGGTCAAAGGATATATAATTATGGTTCGATAGGAGGAAGATTCAGGAGATCTGTGGCATAACATTGTGACTCTAGTTAATGACAATGTATTGCATTCTTGAAAAACACAGAGTGAATGTTAAATATTTTCACTAGAAAAATGATAACTATGTGAGTTAATACATTTCTAATTAGCTGAATTTAACTGTTCCACAATGTACGTATATAGTTAGAACCAACATGTTTTACATAATACATGCATACAGTTCTGCCAATTAAAAAATTTAAAAAGAGAAATAGCACATAAACATGAAATAAATCATATATCAAACAATTTTAAAAGATTGTTAGTTTTGCCTAAGCAAAATCTTCACGGTAACAATATTAGATATTAAAAAATAATGTGCATTTCAGTATTTGATTTGTGTACTTTTACCACTACAAAATAAGTACATATTGTCTCCTCATTTATTATTTACTTGAAAATTAAAAATAATTTTGAGGTGACTCAAACATTCACTTTTATGGGTTTATTTGGAAACAATTTACAAAGTGGACTAAAATAATCCTGCTGGTTGACACAGCTTGACAAAATATAAATGAACCATTAGGAATCTTAAGTGATGTGTCTTTCTTAAACTCTCCATCTATTTTTTCATTGGAGTACCTTCTTACCAGAAAGAATAAATACATATTTTCTCTGGTTTAAGCTGTTACCCCAAATTTACTGTTCAAAATATTAGCTAATTTTTAGTATGCCTTTAGGTTATCTTTTTCACGATTAGTTGATTAGTAGTTGCAAGCACAATAGAGCAGAATCAATGGCTCAAAGCAACAGCTAATCCTGATGTAGTATACTTCTTGTTAGAATATTGAGGAATAGCTGGCTTTTTTCTCCATGGAAGCACAAGGAAGCTAGTGTAAATTTTATATAATTTCATTTTAGTCTTCAGTGATTTTTTAATCCAATGATATTATCTAATCAATTGAAAATGTCTGACTATGCATATAATTACTCCATTTCCAGATCTATGACCTTATTCTCTGTATATTACCTTTGCTAGAAATACCCATAATTGTTTTGTATGGAGCATTTCAATTCATAGCACAAGAATAAATTTGAATTAATAGTCTAATTAAAGATTATAAAATTAAAACCATTTTTGACACGTATGGAGCATGTCAAAATTTATGTCAATGAAAATTTGGCACAAACCATTTAGAGTATTTTTTCAAGTTCTGAAAACAAAATTTGAAAGTTTAATAGTAAGTTTTGATTAAATTACCATAGCTACACTTTGATTTCTGTGGGAATAAAATATATTATAAAGACTTTTCTTTCCCTTCTGACTATGAAACATTTTTCCAAGTTCTATTTATTAGAAAACGTAATCAAGATGAAAGTAAGGTAAGTTCAGTTTGGTCACAAATGCAGGACATCTCATTTTCAGAGCTAAATAAGAGTGAACTCTCCTAAGTGTGAAAAGCTATTTTTCAACTAAAATAGGAAAGGATCAGATCAGACCACCTGTGACCATTATCCACATCTAGCACAAATAGCCCTGGTGAGAGAACAAAATCAGTTCATTTTCTTCTTGAGAACAAGGTATATTTGCCAGAGAAGTTTTGTTGTTTCTCTGCCTCTCACAGACAAATAGAAATAATAACCAGATTCTCCCTAGTGCCTAAGTCACTCATATAGTAAGGTTAGACACTAAAGGAGAGTATACCTCCTTCTGATCCATGAACTTAGAGTCAATACATTGTTACAAAAAGGGAACCTTTAAAACAAATAGTGTAGCTATGAAATATGTTTGTTTTCCAATTGTTTCTGTGTTTATACATATGTACACATATATCAAAAGATGCTAGAAAATTAATAAAATTGTACATAGTGGTTTTTTTTTTTTTTTTTTTTGCCCTAACCTCTATCTCTCATATACCCCTTACCCTTCACAGGCCATGCTAACCACAATTCGACTCTGCTCCTATGAGTTCAAGTTTTTTGACACTTCACATATAAGTGAGATCATACAGTGTTGGTCTTTCTATGCCCCACTTATTTCACTTAACATAATATGGTCTAGGTTCATTAAATTATACATAGTTCTTTATGAAGAATTAATTCTCCCATATTTCTTATGATTTTTGTTTTATTTTTAAAGAGTTTATTTTATTTTATTTTGATAAGACATATATTGTATACTCACTTAACAATATATATTCACTTAATAGAAGTTTAAAAAACAGAAAAGGTTAAAAATAATACAGTATCACTGTAGTATTTTGTTACATTTGCATGTCTTTTAACTATGTACTTTATATATTATTTTAGACTTTACTTAGCATTATAAGTAGTTTCCAAGTTCAGTTTTTGAAAGTAGTAATTTAAATGCTTTCATCATATGCCATAATAAGACACAATAAAATATTTTGTATACTGAATTTAATAATTTAATTCCTATTTCATGTTAGTAGAAGACTAGAAATAAATATCTTTATTCATGTAATATTCATATGTAATTCAAGTATTTATATTGCAATATATTTTTTCTTACACTTTTAGTTATCAAAAAATGTGATAACAATATTCATAACCAATTATATTTTCTAATTACTCATTATGTCCTATCAGTACATTTCATTTAGTAAGAGTCTCCAATTTGTGCCAAACTACCTCCTGAAAGCTTCACATGTCTGCCTATAAAATTTGCAATTTCCTTTTCAGCCCATGTGACTATCAATTTCTCCAATATACCCTTGTAACTGAAGAAAAATGAAATTATTTTACAAAAGCACAAAATGTTATTTACATATATTTTTTCAAATATCTTCAGTGGTTCTTTATCTATTAAAGTAGGAAATATGACCCTTCTGACTGATATTCAAAATGCTCTTATAGGTTGCCTATATTATCTTTCCTAGTCCTTCATGGACTTCTCTGACAAGAAAATTATATTACCTCTACAGAGGCCAAAGAATCACAGTTTTTTAATTATACGTTAAGTTCTGGGATACATGTGCAAAACGTGCAAGTTTGTTACATAGGTATACAGGTGCCATGGTGGTTTGCTGCATCCATCAACCTGTCATCTACATTAGGTATTTCTCCTAATGCTATCCCGCCCCTAGCCCCGCACTCCCCGACAGGCCTGGGTGTATGACGTTCGCCTCCCTGTGTCCATCTGGTCTCATTGTTCAACTCCCACTTATGAGTGAGAACATGAAGTGTTTGGTTTACTGTTCTTCGGTAAATTGCTGAGATTGATGGTTTCTAGCTTCATCCATGTCCCTGGAAAGGACACGAACTCATCGTTTTTTATGGCTGCATAGCATTCTACGGTGTATATGTGCCACATTTTCTTTACTCAGTCTATCATTGATGGGCATTTGGGTTGCTTCCAAGTTTTTGCTATTGTGAACAGTGCGGCAATAAATATATGTGTGCATGTGCCCTTATGGTAGAATGATTTATAATCCTTTGGGTATATACCCAGTAATGGGATTGCTGGGTCAAATGGTATTTCTGATTCTAGATCCTCAGGAATCGCCACACTGTCTTCCACAATGGTTGAACTAATTTACACTCCCACCAACAGTGTAAAAGCATTTCTATTTCTCCACACCCTCTCCAGCATCTGTTGTTTCCTGACTTTAATGATCACCTTTCTAACTGGTGTGAGATGATATTTCATTGTGGTTTTGATTTGCATTTCTCTGATGATCAGTCATGATGAGCATTTTTTCACGTGTCTGTTGGCTACATAAACGTCTTCTTTTGAGAAGCGTCTGTTCATATCCTTCTCCTGCTCTTTGATGCTTTTTTTTTTTTTCTTGTAAATGTGTTTAAGTTCATTGTAGATTCTGGATATTAGCCCTTTGTCAGATGGATAGATTACAAAAATTTTCGCTCATTCTGTAAGTTGTCTTTTCTCTCTAATAGTAGTTTCCTTCCCTGTGGAGAAGCTTTAATTTAATTAGATCCCATTTGTTAATTTTAGTTTTTGTTGTCATTGCTTTTTGCTGTTTTAGTCATGAAGTCTTTGCCTATGCCTAAGTATTGAATGGTATTGCTTAGGTTTTCTTCTAGGGTTTCTATGGTTTTAGGTCTTATATTTAAGCCTTTAATCCATGAGTTTATTATTGCATAAGGTGTAAGGAAGGGGTCCAGTTTCAGTTTTCTGCATATGACTAGCCAGTATTTTCAGCACCATTTATTAAATAGGGAATCATTTCCCCACGGCTCATTTTTGTCAAGTTTGTCAGAGATCAGATGGTTGTAGATGGGTGGCATTGTTTTTTAGGCCATTGTTCTGTTTTATTGATTTATATCTGTTTTGGTACCAGTACCACGCTGTTTTGGTTATTGTAGCCTTGTAGTACAGTATGAAATCAGGAAGCATGATGCCTCCAGCTTTGTTCCTTTTGCTTAGGATTGTTTTGGCTATGTGGGATGTTGTTTTGGTTCCATGTGAAATTTAAGGTAGTTTTATCTAATTCTGTGAAGAAAGTCAATGGTAGTTAGATGGGGAAAGCATTGAATACACAAATTACTTTGGGAAGTTGGGCCATTTTTATGATACTGATTCTTCCTCTCCATGAGCATGAAATGTTTTTCCATTTATTTGTGTCCTCTTTTATTTCATTGAGCAGTGGTTAAGCTCTCCTTGAAGAGGTCCTTTACATCCCTTATAACTTGTATTCGTAGTTATTTTATTTTTTTGTAGCAATTGTGAATGTGAGTTCACTCATGATTTGACTCTCTGTCTACTATTGGTTTATAGGAATGCTTGTGATTTTTGCACATTGATTTTGTATCCTGAGACTTTGCTGAAGTTGCTTATCACCTTAAGGATATTTTGGGCTGAGACGGTGGAGTTTTCCAAATATACAATCATATCATCTCCAAACAGAGACAATTTGACTTCCTCTCTTCCTATTTGAATACCCTTTATTTCTTTCTCTTGCCTGATTGCCCTGGCCAGAACTTCCAATACTATGTTGAATAGAAGCAGTGAGAGAAGACATCCTTGTCTTGTGCCAGTTTTCAAAGGGAAGGCTTCTAGGTTTTGCCCATTCAGTATGTTATTGGCTGTGGGTTTGTCATAAAAAGCTCTCATTATTTGTAGATAGGTTCCATCAATACCTAGTTTATTGAGAGTTTTTAGCAAGAAAGGGTGATGAATTTTATCGAAGGCCTTTTCTGCATCTATTGAGATAATAATATGATTTTTGTCATTGGTTCTGTTTGTGATGGATTGTTTATTGATTTACATATGTTGAACCAGCCTTGCATCCCAGGGACAAAGTCAACTTGATCATGGTGAATAAGCTTTTGATGTGCTGCTGGATTCAGTTTGCCAGTATTTTATTGAGGATTTTTGCGTCCATGTTCATCAGGGATATTGGGCTGAAATTTTCTTTTTTTGTTGTTGTGTCTCTGTCAAGTTTTGGTATCAGGATGATGCTGACCTCATAAAATGAGTTAGGGAGGAGTCCGTCCTTTTCTATTGCTTGAAATAGTTTCAGAAGGAATGCTACCAGCTCCTCTTTGTACCTCTGGTAATTTTCGGCAGTGAATCCATCTGGTCCTGGACTTCTTTTGGTTGGTAGGCTATTAATTACTGCCTCTATTTCAGAACTTGTTATTGGTCTATTCAGGGATTCGACTTCTTCCTGGTTTAACCTTGGGAAGGTGCATGTGTCCAGGAATTTCTCCATTTCTTCTAGATTTTCTAGTTTATTTGCGTAGAGGTGTTTATAGTATTCTCTGAGGGTAGTTTGTATTTCTGTGGCATCAGTGATGATATTCCCTTTATCATTTTTATTGTATCTATTTGATTCTTCTTTCTTTTCTTCTTTATTAGTCTGGCTAGCAGTATAACCATTTTGTTAATCTTTTCAAAAAAACAGTTTCTGGATTCATTGATATTTTTGAAGGGCTTTTCGTGTCTCTGTCTCTTTCAGTTCTGCTCTGATCTTAGTTATTTCTTGTCTTCTGGTAGCTTTTGACGTTTTTTGCTCTTGCTTCTTTAGTTCTTTGTATTTGATGTTATGGTGTCGATTTTAGATCTTTCCCGCTTTCTCCTGTGGATATTAAGTGCTATAAATTTCCCTTCGAACACTGCTTTAGCTGTGTCCCAGAGATTTTGGAATGTTGTGTCTTTGTTCTTACTGGTTTCAAAGAACTTATTTATTTCAGCCTTAATTTTGTTATTTACCCAGGAGTCACTCAGGGTCAGGTTGTTTGTTTCCATGTAGTTGTGTAGTTTTGAGTGAGTTTATTAATCCTGAGTTCTAATTTGATTGCATTGTGGTCTGAGAGACTGTTTGTTATGATTTCCGTTCTTTTGGATTTGCTGAGGAGTGTTTTACTACCAACTACGAGGTCAATTTTAGAACAAGTGCAATGTGGTGCTGAGAAGAATGCATATTCTGTTGATTTGGGGTGGAGAGTTCTTTAGATGTCTATTAGGTCCGTTTGGTCTAGAGCTGAGTTCAAGTCCTGAACATCCTTGTTAATTTTCTGTCTCATTGATCTGTCCAGTATTGACAGTGGGGTGTTAAAGTTTCCCACTATTATTGTGTGGGAGTGCAAGTCTCTTTGTGGGTCTGTAAAGAACTTGCTTTAAGAATTTGTATGCTCCTGTATTGGGTGCCTATATATTTAGGATGCTTTGCTCTTCTTGTTGCATTGGCCCCTTTAACATTATGTAACGCCATTTTTTGTCTTTTTTGATCTTTGTTGGTTTACAGTCTGTTTTATCAGGGACTAGGATTGCAACCCTGTTTTGTTTTGTTTTGTTTTGTTCTGTTCCCATTTGCTTGGTAAATATTTCTCCATCCTTTTATTTTGAGCCTACGTGTGTCTTTGCACATAAGATGTGTCTCCTTAATACAAAACACTGATGGTTCTTGACTCTTTATCCAATTTGCCACCCTCTATCTTTTAGTTGGGGTATTTAGCCCATTTAAATTTAAGGTTAATATTGTTATGTGTGAATTTGATCCTATCATACTGATGCTATCTGGTTATTTTGCCCCTTAGTTGATGCAATATCTTCATAGTGTCAATTACAATTTGGTATGTTTTACAGTGGCTGGTACTGGTTTTTCCTTTCCATATTTAGTGCTTCGTTCAGGAGCTCTTGTAAGGCAGACCTGATGGTGAAAATATCTCTCAGTATTTGCTTGTCTGTAAAGGATTTTATTTTTGCTTTGCTTATGGAACTTAGTTTGACTGAATACGAAATTCTGGGTTGAAAATTCTTTTCGTTAAGAATGTTGAATATTGGCTGCCACTCTCTTCTGGCTTGTAAGGTTTCTGCCAAGAGATCTGCTGTTAGTGTGATGGGTTTCCATTTGTGGGTAACCAAACCTTTTTCTCTGGCTGCCCTTAACCTTTTTTTTTCTTTTCTTCATTTCAACCTTGGTGAATCTGATGATTGTGTGTCTGTGGGTTGCTCTTCTCGAGGACTATCTTTGTGATGTTATTTGCATTTCCTGAATTTGAATGTTGGCCTGTCATGCTAGGCTGGAGAAGTTCTCTTGGATAATATCTTAAAGAGTGTTTTTCAGCTTGATTTCATTCTCCCTGTAACTTTCAGGTACACCAATCAAATGTAGGTTTGGTCTTTTCACATAGTCCCATGTTTCTTGCAGGCTTTGTTCATTCCTTTTCATTATTTTTTTTTCTCTAATTCTGTCTTCTTGCTTTATTTCATTAAGTTGATCATCAGTCTCTGATATCCTTTCTTCCACTTGATCGATTCGGCTATTGATACTTGTATATAATCCATGAAGGTCCCTTGCTGTGTTTTTCAGCTTCATCAGGTCGTTTATGTTCTTTTCTAAATTGATTATTCCAGTTAGCTTCCTCCAACCTTTTTTCAAGTTTCTTAGCTTCCTTGCATTGAGATGGAACCTGCTCCTTTAGCCTGGAGGAGTTTGTTACTACACACCTTCTGAAGCCTACTTCTGTCAATTTGTCAAACTCATTGTCCATCCAGTTTTCTTCCCTTGCTGCCGGGGAGTTGTGATCCTTTGGACGAGAAGATGCATTCTGATTTTTGGAATTTTCAGCCTTTTGGTGCTGTTTTTTCCTCATCTTTGTGGATTTATCTACCTTTGGTCTTTGCTGGTGGTGACCTTTGGATGGGGTTTTGTATGTCCTTTTTGTTGATGTTGATGCTATTCCTTTCCATTTGTTAGTTTTCCTTCTAACACTCTGGACCCTCTGCTGGAGATCTGCTGGAGGTCCACTCCAGACCCTATTTGCCTGGTTATCACCAGTGGAGACTGCAGAACAGCAAAGATTGCTGCCTGTTCCTTCCCCTGGAAACTTCATACCAGAAGGGCACCTACCAGATGCCAATGGAACTTTCCTGTGTGAGGCGTCTGCTAATCAAAAGGCATGGGGGACAGGGACACACTTGGAATCAGTCTGTCCTTTAGCAGAGCTAGAGCACTGTGCTGGGAGATCCATCACTCTCTGCAGAGCCAGCAGGAAGGAAGTTTTCAGTTTGCTGAAGCTGCCCCCGCAGTCACCCCTTCCCCCAGTTGCACTGTCTCAGGGAGATGGGAATTTTATCTATAAGGCCTTTACTGGGGCTGTTGCCTTTCTTTCAGAGATGCCTTGCCCAGAGGGGCAGAATCTAGAGAGACAGTGTAACTAGAGTGGCTTTGCCTAGCTGCAGTAGGCTCCACTGAGTTCGAACTTCCTGTCTGCTTTGTTTACAATGTGAGGGGAAAATCGCCTACTGAAGCCTCAGTAAAGGTGGACACCCAGCTCCTCACCAAGCTCTAGCATTCCAGGTTGGTTTCAGACTGCTGTGCTGGCAGCAAGAATTTCAAGCCAGTGGATCTTAGCTTGCTGGGCTCCGTGGGGGTGGGTTCCACTGAGCAAGACCACTTGGCTCGCTGGCTTTATCCCCCTTTCCAGTGGAGTAAACTGTTCTGTCTTGCTGGCATTCCAGGTGCCACTGAGATATGAAAATAAACTTCTGCAGCTAACTCAATGTCTGCCCAAAAGGCCACCCAGTTTTATGCTTGAAACCCAGGTCCCTGGTGGTATAGACACCCGAGGGAATCTCCTGGTGTGCGAGTTGTGAAGTCTGTGAGAAAAGTGTAGTATCTGGGTGGGAATGCACTCTTTCTCATGGCATAGCCCCTTATAGCTTGCCTTGGCTAGAAGAGGGAGTTCCCCAAACCCTTGCATTTCCAAGGTGAGCCAACGCCCCACCCTGCTTGACTCGCTCTCCAAGGATTTCACCCACTGCCTAACCAGTCCCAATGAGATGAGAGGGGTACCTCAGTTGGAAATGCAGAAATGACTCACCTTCTGTGTTGATCTCGTTGGGGGCTGCAGACCAGAGCTGTTCCTATTCAGTCATCTGGTCAGCCACTGCATTATTTTTGATACTTACATATCTATGCTCTTGATACTGTCCTACAAATTTGAATTTCTACATCTTCCCAAACCCAGCAACAAAAGTGACCTTTTCTCATTAGAGTTCCTGTGGCATTCACTGACACAACTATGCATTTAATGGCTACTTATATCAAAATTCCTTTTAGTTTTTAGGCAAAATTTTAGTTTTACTCTTTATATACTAGCTCATATGAAGCTCTTTGGAAATGATTGCATTATGCGGCCCTATTTCTTTGTCACAATAGCTGTGGATGTGCATAACATGCAGCAGAGGCTTGATAAAACAGTTGTTTTTGTACTCACTAATTGTTTGATTCACCTACACAAAAGCTTGTGGTTATATAAAATGATGCATAAGAGAAAGGATATTTGTCAACTCTATGAACAAATACACTTTTAACTTTGTTCCAAATTATTTGTCACAGATATTTCTCATAATCTTTATTAATCAGGTGAATAGATCCATGTGAAATAAATTGAAGGCATACTTAGACATTTTTACTTATACAGAAACGTAGAATAAATTTACATATTCTATTTTATATATAATATTAGAAAAAACTCTGAAATTGCTGTAAAAAGCCCCTTTTCTAGATTAACCTCTGCCTCTCATAAGCTAGGGATTCAACTCACTTCATTGAGACTGCTTTATTATCCTTAGAAAATAAAAGGCTGTATGTCCTGCCCATTTCTCATGGTTATTCTGAGAACAAATTAAATAATGAGTATTACAGCACTTTGAAAATTGTCAAACACCTATTAAATATCAACCAATATTTTTCCTTATACTTGCACTTCTACCATGTTCAATATTATTTTACATGTTCCTAATAATACACTTAAAAATTAGTTACATTTGTGTTCGTAATATAGACAAATTATCAGAGAGAAGATGACATAACAAATCTACAATAGTTGTGCATCTTTTTTTTTTTTTGAGATGAGGTCTAGCTCTGTCGCCTAGACTGGAGTGTAGTGGTGTAATCTCAGCTCACTGCAAGCTCCGCCTCCGGGGTTCCCGCCATTCTCCTGCCTCAGCAGGAGACTACAGGCGCCCGCCACCACTCTGGTTAAATTTTTGGATTTTTAGTAGAGACAGGGTTTCACCATCTTAGCTAGGATGGCCTCAATCTCCTGGCCTCGTGATCCGCCCGCCTCCGCCTCCCAAAGTACTGGGATTACAGGCGTGAGCCACCTCGCCCAGCGGCATCTAATATCTTTGACTATCCTATTAGTTCCAGTTGCTGGAAAAAGTGGTGTCATGAATTTCAAAACTTCCCCTACAAAGAAACACAATTTCAAAAGATAATAAATGAATCACTTCCAGGATTTTTCTCTGTGTTCAAAATTCTAAAAGGAGTCATAGGTGCTAGTAATTGTTTAAAAAATAAATAATCACCCAGAAAGTGAAATTAAGTACTTGCTATTCTGTTGAAATTGTTTTGCAGAAATGTTGCCAACTGTTTAACAGATCTTCCACCTCTCTGGTTAGCTACTAATAACTAAATTGCTGTTTGCTAATAAAATAATTGTGTTTTCTATATTTGAAAAAGAGAAAAAATATAATCATACTTTCTACAAAGTAAAGAATTTCAGAATGCAACAAAAACAGTAACTTTTTAATTCTCCCTTTAAAGTTGTGAACATTAGAAGGGATGGTATCTTGTAATGGACAGTCCAGTCTGTAATTTCCAAACAGCTATGGCTTCCTGAAAACTGAGTTTAAAAAATTAGGTTATTAAATTGATCCAATTCTATCGGGGGTGGAGGGGGAAGCCCTAACTAGCTCATGTCTGGATTAGCACTTGTGTGTCTTCTAATCTGTAGTGGGATGACCTCAGGACAGACATCTGTTTGGACGTCTTGGATGAGTTCACATACAACCATCTGTTCATGGAAGAGTAGCTCCTCAAAACTGGTCAGAACCTTTGATAAACAGAGACTGACGGCACACATTTTTTTCACTATTGATGTACTCTCCTATTATTTTCCACTGAAATAAAAACACGAAAAATGCTGTGTTCTAAGGTATATCAACTCATTTTAAAATAGCTGAAAGAGTCTGAATCCTACTACAGTTTATCCCCAATATAAATGAAAGCCCCAAAAAGCAAACAATTTAAAGCTGATTATTCAAGTTTGAATAAATATTATTTAGAAATATATAAAAATAGCAAATACATTATGAACGAGCAAACTACTGATTATAAAATGGCACTAATTGTTACATGTTAAAGAGAACGGGGTAAAAACTAAAATAACAAGTATAGCATGATAACTCTAGTATACAATACTGTATTGTATACTCGAATTTACTAAAAGTGGATTTTAAATGTTCTCGTCACAAAAAATAGGCATATAAAGTGATATATATGTTAATTAGCTTGCTTTAATCTTTCACAAGTATACATATCACCGAAACATCACATTGTATACCATAATATATACATTTTCCTTAGTCAATTAGAAATATTAATTTAAATAAATATATATTTTAAATAAGTTGAATTTGCTGTGATTGAGAAACAAAAACAACATAAGACCTACCATTTTTTCAACAGGCAATAATAAATACAAAGAATACAAATGACCCACAACGTGATCAGAATCACGAATATTTTAAATTTTCCATAAACTAATACAACCATAATAAACAGTATTTATTTTTTAAAAAGCACACATTTTGTTAGAAATATGTAATTTTTGAATTACTTGAAACAGCACTGGCCTACTGTTAAGCTGTGTCCCTAGTGTATTATTTTAGGGGCTTTCAACATGCTTAATGAAAGAAACACTTGTGATAATCATTATATAAGTCACTGTAGGTCATTTGTTTTGTATAAACACAAAACCTCAGTAGTTAACACAATAAATGTCATTTTTCTACGGTGAAGTTTTATCTATTTGCTTGTACTGTTTTTGCACATTTTCTTTGCTCATACAAGCTCACTGCATGTCTAGGTAATTCAGTAAGTGAGCCAACTTCCATATTGTGACTTCATCTCAACCCATCCTTACATGATAACCACATATATATGTGATTATATATATGCATACACACATACATATATATAAAATCTCATTTACATATATGTATGTACATATGTATGCTCACATATGTATGTGCTGATTTATATATGCTATGTGTATGTATGTATGTGTGTCTATATATTTGGAAGAAGGTTAGGCATTAACCAATGTGCCAGCTTTTGGATGAGCTTGAAAAATGTTTTTAATTTTAGCATCTCGTATCTTCTGTCAATACCTTTTTTACTAGTCGTAGTTAAGAAAGTAAAAAATAGATTAAGTTCTAATTTACTTTTCTGAGAACATTTTTCTCATACTATAGATGACTTTCACCTTCTTGGAAAATATATAATTTGGGCTTTATGCCTTTTTAAATTATTAAGATATTTAAGCTCATATAACTTTTATCATCTAACTATGGCAATTGAAGTGTGGTGTTTGAAAGAAACAAAAAAGATTACTTTAAATTTGGTGATTACATTATCAGATTTGTGAGTTCTTGAATACATCTTTTATATGCCAGGCACCATACTAAGCATGAAGCTCTTGTTTCATTATGTGTCTTTCTAAATTATTTCTACAAAGAAAAATTTGTGATTTGTTTAATTTTACTTCTTTTCAGGAAACTAAGCTCCTAAAATAATGAGGTTTTTTCTACCCCCATATTATGCAGGGCCAGATATTTTAGAAAAAAAGATGTACAAAAAAAAATACAGGAAACTCTAAGATTTAGATAATATCTGATGAATATAATCTTAACTATATAACTTCCATAATCGTTATATTACAGATAAGGAGATCAAAAACAAATGATAGCTGTCTATCACATTCTTCATTTTATTTATAATAGTAGGTACAGTTTTACTTTTTGGTGGCTATTTGGATCTAATCTTCTTATGTAAGAAATGAACATAAAGAGAAAACATTCTAAATTAACTAGTTTTGTTTTTCTTGAGATTGCTAATCCAAAATAAAACTTTGCTAAAATTTTACTATGGTGTTCTGAAGTATCCATATAAAATACTAATCTAAATAATTTTAGCAGAATTTATCTTTGCAAATATCTGTCAAATGGCAATTATTGTTAATTTGTCCATGTTTTTCTCTATTAAAAACGATCATTAAATTTGAAATAATAAAAATTTTCCACTTTTTACCTCATCGTTTATACTTCTGGGTTTTACGAAGTAGATATTCTTAACACTTGAGGGACAGCAATAGTTTTTCTTTGTCCTAACTCGGTTTCCTTAACTCTCCATCTTCTAAACTTTTCATACTTTTCTCATTAAATATGAGGAAGCGAAATGGATTGAGGAATAAATAGATATGTAGATATTTTGCCTCTTTATATTCAATTCCAATGTAATTTTTTTTTTTTTTTTTTCAGTTCTTACATCAGTCCCAAGCTAATAAATATCTGTAGATTCTTACTACTTGGTAGAGGAAACTCTCCTCACTGTTTTTCCTGTTATTTTGTTACATTTATTGTTTTTAATAAGCACACTTAGTTATTAGAGATCTGTTAACTTTCCATATAGTTTTTTACATAAGTTTACCAAACTCTTTAAAAATCTAGATGGAAATTTGATTAATATCACATGGAGTTTATTAGCATAATTTGTCATTTAGCCACGCTATTATAAATATGCAGACCTTATTTCATGTTCCTTAATAGAGGTTTTGTATATATAAAATATATAAAACAATATGTTTTTAATTTTATATATATATATATGCGCAGTACGGAGTGTGCAGTGGCGCGATCTTGGCTCTTGGCTTACTTCAACCTCTGCCTCCAGGGTTCAAGCGATTATCTTGCCTCAGCCTCCTCCCAAGTAGCTGGGATTACAGGCGCATGCCACTAGGTCTGGCTAATTTTTGTATGTTTTAGTAGATACTGGGATTCCTCATGTTGGCCAAGCTGGTCTCAAACTCCTGACCTCAAGTGATTTGCTTGCCTAGGCCTCCCAAAGTGTTGGGATTATAGGCGTGAGTCATCGTTCCCGGCAGAGGATATAAATATTTTAAGTGAGTTTTAAATTCTTTATATTTTCTGCTGTCACTATAAATGGTATCTTCATTTTTGCATGACCGTTTCTGTATTGAAACATAGCTAAATGCATACGTCCTAAGTGTATATTTGTTTCTACTTTGAACAACATAAACCTGTGTAATCCACACATGTGTCAATATATAGACTTTCTCTACCCGAGAAATCCTTCTCTTGCCTCATGCCAATCAATTTCCATTTTCGCTGATGCAAGTATTTTTCTGATCCCTGTCAATATAGATTGTTTCCCTATTCTAGCACTTCGTAAAAGGAAATTAAGCAGTATGTACCCTTATGTGCCTGAAATCTTCCATTTAGTTTAATATTCTTGAGATTATCCATATTATCATATCAATAGTCCATTCATGCTATTACTGAGTAGTATCTCATTGTATGACAAGGTCAGTTTGTTTATCTTCCTGTTGAAAAAAATATGGACTGTTTCCAGTTCTGAAAAAGTTGAAGTAACTGAACATCTTAGTATAAGACTGTGTGGACTTCTCCATTTTCTTCCTCCCTTCTTTCTTTCCTTCCTTCTCTCCCTCCCTTACTCCATCTCTCTCCTCCTTCCTCCCTTCATCCTTCCTTCTTTTTTTCTTTCTTATTTTCTTCCTTCCTCCTCACTTCCTCTTTTTGTCTTTCTATATTTCTTCCTCCTCTCCTTTCTTCTTTCTTCCTTCCTCACTTCCTCTCTTCCATCCTTCTTTGTTCCCTTTATTTGATAAATATTTAGAAGAAAAATTGCTGAGTGATTGCATAAGTGAATGTTTAACTTCAAAATATTTTTTCCAACAGTTAAAAAATAAGTTTGTCCCATTTTCTTCTATCATCAGTAAGGAAATTCAGATGGCTTCACATTCTTATCAAGTTTTGTGACTGCCAGATTTTTGTTTTAAATTTGTTTCTTTACTATTTTAGAAATTTAAGTATGTAGTTACCTTTAAGAATTGCCATTGCTATACCCACAAATATTGGATTTTGTGTTGTTATTATTATTAAGATGCATTTTAAAATTTTTATTTTGATTGTTTTCTTTGACTCTTGGATTACAAATATGTTTTGTCTAATTTTTAGTTTTTTGAAGATTTTCTAAAATCTTAACATTTGATTAATAGTTGATTTATAATAATATACTTTTAGTGAACATATATTTTGATTCTTTGAAATTTGCAGACTCTTAAAAAATTATAGATTCAGGGGCTACATATTCCAGTTTGTTACATGGATATATTCCATAATGGTGAGGTTTGGGCTTCTAATGTCTCCATCACCCAAATAGTGAACACTGTACTCAATAGATAATTTTTCATCCCTCACCCTTCAAGCTTTTTGGATCACCGGTGTCTACTATTTCTACCTTTATGTCCACGTGTACCCTTTGTTTAACTTTTAGTTATAAGTGAGAGCATGTGGTATTTGATTTTCCATTTCTGAGCTATTTCACTTAGGATAATGGCCTCCAGTTCCATCCATGTTGCTGCAAAAGACCTGATTTCATTCACTTTTTTTGCTACAGAGTATTTCATGATGTATATATGCCATATTTTCTTTATCCAGCCATTCATTCATAGACACTTAAGTTGATTCCACGACTTTGCTATTGTTCATAGTGCTGTAATAAACATATGAGTGCAGGCTTAATTTTTATATAATAATTTTTCCCTTTGGATAGGTATCCATTAGTGGGATTGCTGGGTCAAATAATAGTTTTATTTTTAGTCCTTGAAAAATCTCCATAATGACTTCCATAGAGGTTGTACAAATTTACATTCCCATCAGCAGTGTATAGGCATTGCCTTTTCCCCACAGCCTCACACACCTCTGTTGTTTTTTCACCTTTTAGTAATAGCCATTCTGACTGTTGTAAGATGACATCACACTGTAGTTTTAATTTTTATTTATCTGATGATTAGTGATGTTGACCGTTTTTTATATGTTTGTTGGCTGCTTGTATGTCTTTTTCTGAGAAATGTCTGCTTACGTCCTTTGAGTACTTTTTAAGGTTATTTGCTTTATTTTTCTTGTTGAGTCATATGACTTCCTTGCAGATTCTGGATATTAGTGCTTTGTAAAAAGTTTTGTTTTGGTCCTCCTTGATGAATGTTTTTTATAACAATTAGTATTTGCCTACAAAGTAACCTCCAAAGCATTATTGCCAGGTAGGCAAATCTTGTGTGTTTTTTCTTAAATAAAAGTTTTATATTGTTGAGATTAGATTTAGCTTAGATTTAGACTAGATTAGATTTAGATTAGGTTTAGACTGGCAATAATTTCCTGGGTATGTTTTCTTAGCTTCTCTGAATGAGGCAACCTTTTCTCTGTGCTATATGATTTTTAAAGACATACTTAGGTGTTTATCATGATTTTTGCTATATTATAAATTAAAACTGGACTCGATCATTTTACATGTTTAATTCAAGGTATACTTTATTTTCATATAAGATTTTTATAACTACAATTAGTCTAGTTTCCATTACTCTTCAGATGTCTAGATTTCTTTCTCCCATTATTTTCTCTTTTCAAGACAAGTTTCAAATGTTAGTTCAGTATCTTGGCTGCTAAAAACTCATCATTAATTTTGTTTCCCTACGAATTTATAGGAAGCTATTAACCTTTCTGTCTCATTCCCTTCAGCTACATTTGTTGCCTGCACTTTTATTTACGTTCTTCCTTATTTTCCTTTGCTTTACAAGTTTTAACCAAATAAATGTGTGTGAACATGTATGTGTATGTATATCGCATCTTATTACTTTTATTTGGTGCCAATTAATGATTTTTGAGATTTTATATTTTTCTGACTTCATGTTGTCTTTTTATTTTAAATATTATTATATTTTATGATGTGGAATACAGCTATAAATTAAAAATTGCATCCTAACAGTGGCATAAAAGGCATTCCCTCTGAAGGATAATATGTTCTCCCTTTCCGTTTTGTTTCTCATCAAACACTGTAACAGAATTATAAAGCCACGTGTTAGAAGATAAATCCTGGAAGTGAACTCTGGATAGACTGTTATGACAGTGATAACATAGTATCAAGAAAGTCGGCAGATTGTTGGACAGGTAAACCAAAGTATCTACATAAGTAGCCTATGTAGAGGTGAGAAGCGAAGATAGTGGCTTATAGCTTCAGCACGATGTGTACTTGTAAATAAAAATCACATACCAGGAACTATTAATGTGCTTTTGTTTTGTTTTGTTTTGTTTTGTTTTTTTCTGAGGCAGTCTGCCTCTGTCGCCCAGCCTAGAGAGCAGTGGCGAGATCTCAGCTCACTGTAAGCTCTGTCTCCTGGGTTCAAGTGATTCTCCTCCCTTAGCCCCTGGAGTAGCTGAGATTACAGGTGTGGGCCACCATGCCTGGCTAATTTTTGTATTTTTAGTAGAGACTGGGGTTTCACCATGTTGGCCAGGCTGGTCTTGAACTCCTAATCTCAAGTGATCCACCCACTTCAGCCTTTCAAAATGCTAGAATTACGATCATAAGCCATGGTGCCCAGCCTGTGAATATGCTTTTCAATGACTGCTTATGATTTGCTTTATTATTTTGGTCAAACTGAAAAGCAATTTTTATTCACATCTTGCTTCAACATCATGGCATTTTTTTTCAGTTTTCTGGCTGATTGACAAGTAACACAAAGGATTTCTGAATGACAGCAGTGATTACTAAGAAATCATATATACAAAATATTAACATTCATTTTCCAACTTTGCTTGAAAGCACACTAATTTATTAGATATCTTTTAGAAACCATTATTTGATAATTCAATAGGAGGTAATGGATAAGAAATTATATTTTATGAATTAGTTACTCAAATCTATACTGAATTTGAATATAATAGGATTGCGTTAGTGGATAAGGAAAGACCAATGCATACCCTACATTCCTCTTAACTTTGTTGAAAAACAGATTCTGTTTTCTATTAATTCTGTATAATTATTACACGAATGAGGAAATTACATCCTTCAAAATGTTTGCAAACCAGAAAAGATCACATGTATGTTCAAGTTAGAGGAAAAAGTGGAAAGAATAAGGGAATTTCTAGAAAAACAAAGACACTGTGGGAGTGCAGTCGTGAATTGGATTTGCCATCCTAAACAGCAGTATTTATGACTAAAAACTGTTCAAACATTTAAAAACTTTTAGAAGATATTTTATTTAATCTAGAAAATAAGGCTGCAATTTAGCAGGATTTCTGCAGATTTTACTAGAATTCTATTTGTGTGATATTTTCATTGCCTTCTGTAGAAAAGAAAAAAAAAAAACTCTTCTGTAAGAATTTTACAATTGAAAACTGGCAACTGAATACTCAAACAGAGCAAATACAAACTCTGTGGAATTAGGTGGTGAATATTTGGAAGGAGTGTTTCTTTTAGCCAAGACCAAGTTTTGCAAACAAACTGACAACACTAACCGCGTTTTAATAAAAGTCATTTCACTGCCTCAATATGCGTGGCAAACGGCTGCGAGTGTCAGGTTCAGATAAGCTGAAAGCAAGATGGCTGAAAGGTACATTTTCTAATCAACTTCCTGAATTATCTTTGACTCCTGGTACGGCCTCACATGTGACCTAATTATGAAGCATAACATGCCAATATTTTCATAACAAAAAATGAAAATTGGTCTTTTAATTCTTTGGAAATGGTTCATGATGTTATCCTTGCCCTGTTACTTCAATGAATTTCAGATATGTTCTTCCCCTTAAACTTTGTCTTCTGACTAAAAAGCAGCAGACACCAATTTTTGGTGACATCACTTTATTCTGTGTCCATTATGCACATTTTGCAATTTTTCAAAATTATGTACTTCAGTAGCTAACACATTTTTTTTTTTTTTTCCTGAGGCCATAGTTCAGTAAAGTTTTTTAAATGCATTTTATCTGGTGCATGGCCAAAGTGGTTTACTTTTTTAAAAAATGGAGAGTAAAGACATAGAACTTCAAAATAACATGCAGAGGTGTGTTTCTTAAGAGTATGATGGAAAAATATGGTTTAGATTATGCTCCTTTCCTGCTCTATATGGTAAAAATTGTAGAGGCTTCACATTTATTCTAATCTTCCTTTGCCTTTATTTGTTCCACTTCATTCTATTCTTCCTTCTTTGGACCTTTCTTTCTCTTTCTGAAAGACATATTTAGACCAAGAAAATATATAATATAGAATCTATATTTCCAGAGCTGGACCTAGTACTGAGAAATTTATGCACAAAAAGATGACTAATAGCATTTTAGGAAATAGGTATGAGTTCAGAATTTAAAAAGCTTGGCTAGTTCAAGAAACTAAAAGAAGGCCAGTATAAATGAGAGTTTTTACTGATAAAAATTTAGCCATTAGATTTTGATGTAACTGTAAATGATAAAATATGGAGAGGAGAAAAAGAAGTTTTGCTCTGATGGCTTCTGTGGTTGCTTGTGGTCATGTCTTTTAGGACACTAATAATCCAGATGTGGCAACTGTGGTATACCACTTTACCCTCCAAATACTGGTATATGAAACAGCAGAAATAGTTTCAGACTGATGGGGTTATAGGAGAAGTATTGCCCAATGGACAGCTGTTTTCCATAAAAGTAAAGAAAGAAGATGTAATTTAAAATATTATAGATCTAGACATATAGAAAAGTTTGCTATAATAATAATAAAATAGTGAAAGGTATGAAGAAAGCAGTGAAAGATGGAGCATTGGATTGGATTGAGAAATGTTTAGAAAAAAGTATTTTAGGTTGGATTGAAGGGATAGTTCTTCTGTCAAGGACTGGGGTTGGCATAACTTTGAGGAAAAATAAACTAATTTTGACAGTCTGAGATGATAAAGGATAAACAGGCTGATTGCTATGTCCCTAATAAATTCCCTCAGCTATAGAGGCATCTATATAACGGCTCCTAAAGCTTCATGATACTCGTACACAGAAAATAACTTCTTAATGTTTTTTGTTTCCGAACTGGTTATTTCAGTGAAGGTAAAATGCTGATAAGTGTTATTTATAACAATAAATAAATCATAGAAATCAAAAGACTCAAAGCAGTGGATTACTCATGATGTATATTCACAGTTTAAACAGGCAGTATATTGATTTTCTAAGGCTCACATGACAAAATACTGAAGATTATGTGGATTAAACAATGTGTTTATCATAATTCTGGAGTCTGAAAATCTGAGATCAAGGTGTTGGCAGGGTTGTTGGTGTTTTCTGTTTTTCTTTACTTGGCTTGCAGATGGCTATCGTCTCACTGTCTCTTCACATGGTCATCTCTGTTTCTGCACGTGTGTCTGCTGTCTCTCTGTGTGTTCAAATTTCCTGTTTCTATAAGGACATCAGTGGCATCGACAAAATTGACAGACCGCTAGCAAGACTAATAAAGAAGAAAAGAGAGAGGAATGAAATAGACACAATAAAAAATGATAAAGGGGATATCACCACCGACCCCACAGAAATACAAACTACCATCAGAGAATACTATAAACACCTCTACGCAAATCAA
>NW_012115833.1:2104343-2123673 GCF_000951035.1 Colobus angolensis palliatus | reverse complement strand
ATGAATTGATGGGTGCTGAGGAGTTGATGGGTGCAGCACACCAACATGGCACAAGTATACATATGTAACAAACCTGCATGTTATGCACATGTACCCTAGAACTTAAAGTATAATAAAAAAATAAATAAATAAAAAAAGAAGTTGTTTAACATTTCATATTATGTAGAACTTTTCACCTAAATACAATGTTTTTATTTAATCTCCAATGGCATCAGTATAACATCTGAATTGAAAAATACGGCATATGCATCACCTCTTATATAATAAAGCCATCAGTGGGTATTAAATGTTGCTGGACTAATAATGGCTAATTACTTAAAAAACTATTTCCTAATATTGGTTATCTAGCATATACTTAAATAATTTTAAGAGACACCTCCAAATTATTATATGTACCTTTGACCTATTTTGATGAATTAGAAGTTGTTTCTTTCATGACTGAAAATATATCTTAGTAACTTCTTGATATTGACTCTAATTATTTTTATCCATCAGTATCATACACAAAATGTATAAATTTTCGACTTGAAAATTCTTAAAATGCTTTTGAACATCTAGTATATATCCCCTAGGCTTTTCTTTCTGAAGATTAAACACTTTCATCTTTCAAACAAATACAATTTCTCCCCCCAAAAAACTTCAATAGGTTTATTTATAATTGTTATAAAGTTGAAGTGCCGAAGCTTATTCAATGAAACATTTTGACTTGCATTAATGTTTTAGGTCCTTGAATGTATATTAAGTATATTAGATAAGTATATTAAGTATATTAAATAATTATATTAAGAATTCAAACACAGAGCCAGGAGTGGTGACTAGTGCCTGTAGTTCTAGCCACACTCAGGATGTTGAAGTAGGTAGATTGAGCCCAGAAGTTCCAGTCCAGAGGGGGGCAATGTAGGGAAACTGCTGTCTCAAAATAAAATAAAAGGAAAGAAAATAAAGAAAACGAGAAAACTGTCAATGTCTTATTTCTTTCCTCTGTTTATCCACTCACAATCATACGCTCAGGTACCTTTGACCCCGTTAGTAGGTACATTTTTGGCCCTATTTTAAATTCAATAACAGGAAGAATTTTTTTTTTTTTTTTTTTTTTTTGAGAATGAAACGTTTCCCATCATAGTGGATTCTTAAGCATACTCTCGAGGTATGCGGCATGCTAGCCGGATGTCTTTTGGCATAATCGTTACATATTCAGCATGGATGTTATACAGCTTGATGTCTTCAAAAAGGTCAAGCAGATGGCCTTCCTTGCCCCGCCTGCAAAGCAGCTGTTCTCTGGGAGCACAGATCCATTTTGCAGTCCTGAGCAATTTCTGTCATTGTAGGCTGGAAAGGAAAATTGCTAACCAGAAGTTCAGTGGACACCTAATAATGTCTAATTCTATAGAATTCCAAAGTACCAGGCGTGTAAGTTACAGATATAGAAAAAAATACTTTCTACAGATATAGAAAAAAATACTTTATTTTAATATTAAGTCAAAATTATTTGGAGACAAGCTACATACTACAATTAAGTGTCCTATAGCATCACTCCGAGAAAGAAAATAATCACCTTTAATAGGTTTTATTTAAAAAAAAAATTTCTTCAAGGAATCAGCATTATGTTATACTTATTGGGTGAACTTAGAACAGTTATGTTTTAAAACTTCCACAAGTAAGTCCTTCTGCAGGCCAGGATTGAAAATTGAAGCTGTGAATAAACTCTGAAGAGCCATCTTGATCACTTTGAAGTTGACAGATGTGCCCTCAAATGAGAGAGACTCTCCTCCCTTACGTCTCCTCTTATTTCTGTCCTCCTCGATTTATCCTTCTACAATTATTTCCTCCTAACTCTTTCTGAGAATGCAGAAGTGGCTGGGAGGATCTTACTAAAATCTGAATTTTCAAAGCAAGAGATTTTTGGAGAAACACAGGCCTCGTTAAGGCTTGCCACACACAGAAAAATAAAATAAAATAATAAAAACAATAAAGCAGGTGAATGTAGTCACTACTAAAGCATTCAAAGAGTACCACAATTCCAGGTTCTTCCAGAAAATTAATTGTCTACCCCACCTAGTTATAATTTAGCATCTCAAGCTTTTCCTTAAGTCCTCAATATTATCTCACTTTTTACTTTAAGAGCAGTTGTGAAACAATTTTTTAGGCCAAAGTGATCTGTCCCTTTGTATTGCATGGATCAGCATCACAGAAAAATTATAGAAGGAAATACTTTACAATTTTCAGAAGACTGAGACATTCCTACACACTCTTAGAAGTATTATGAAAATTGTAGAACATTATAGCTTGTTGTTCATTGGCCATTTCTGTTTGAATCTCCCAGGCACATCAACATTCATGGCCAAAATTTAATGCATTATATTTAGTTCTAAACTGAAGTCCTCCTCTCACAATAAATAATTATATTTTCAAAACTATTTCCAAAATTAATAACCTGGAAAGCACTTGTGATTTCTCTTTTGCCTTTGGTGACACTATTAAGACACTGAGTACTGACAATTTATTTCTGAAACATCTCACAAATTCATCTATAGTCATCTTTCTGATAAAGACAATGATCAGATTATCTACTGCCTGAACTAGTACAACAAACTATTAAATGGCTTATCAAATTTGCACAGTGTAGTAGAATTTTCCCTTAAACCATGTCTACTCTGCTTTAATTCATTCATTAGATTCTCAAGCCCTAAGAATAAAGATGCCTGATGTATGCAGCCCTGAATTATGGAGGTCTGCCTTCTTTCCAGCATTGTCTCTTGCATTCATACATTCAGTGCCCATAAACTCCGAACTTCAGATGTACCGAACTATTTTGCCCAACAAAGTCACCAGCTATCATTTGTTTATAGGCTTTTGCACATGCAGGATTGTGTCCAAAAGCCAGCCTCTCAACATTCATTCCCCCCTACTACATGTCGTTCTCCACATTTTCCTTTTTTTCTGAGCAATGCTTATTTATCTTCCAAGTTTCTCCTTTAAATAGCGCTTCTTCTGAGACAAATCTGGCCCCGAGTAACAAAGAACTAAGTTAGTTCTTTTTCATGATTATTTTTATTTTTTGCTTCTGTTGAATCCACTATTTCCCCTATACTAATACCTGTAAAAACTTACTACAAATACCTATTTTAGTTATCTTTTCATTGCCCCTAAATTCTATGAGGACATAGTTGTGCCTAAGTGTCACCTACTAAAGAAAATGGGTACCAAATGAATAATAACTTTTTAAAATGGAATGAAATCCCACAGTTAACAAACTATCCTAATATAAATGCCATTTGAAAGATTCTTTATCTTAAATAAAGATGGGGCATTTTCTAAAATGAAATAACATAGGAAGAGGGATGTGTATTTGTAAGCGTATCAGTGTTTTAACGTGCTTGCAGGCAACTGGGATCCTGCTACATCTTAAAATCTTTTCTGTAAACAAAAACAACAACAACAAAAAAATCAGATATGGGAGGCCTTTGAGTGGTACTTTTTATGTAATTCCTGTGACTAACAGCTTTTTTATTAACATAATCACATTACTCTGAGACAAGTAGTTGTGGAACCCTGTGGAGCATAGAGGTGAAGGGCCAGTCATTCAATGTTTAAATTGGTAGCACCTTAGAAAACTGTAGGAATGTGTTTTCATAATTAACAAAGAAATGAAAGAGTATAATAATGCCATGTATCAATTTTATTAGGACTAGATTCCAAGCTCAAAAGCATAAAGTGAGTGCTAGGACAAGGAATCCTTACCTTCTTTCAATTTTATGGGTTAACTGCTCAAATAATCTAGGACGTCATTTTTTCTTAATATGATTCCATTAGCCTTATAATAGCTAGTAGATTTAGGTGCAAGATTCTGGCAAGATTATGGTTTCCTTCTTACACTTTGGAACCTGTACTTTTTTTTTTTTTTTTTTGCATTTGCTGGTTGAAAGGATTCTCTGCCTGCCTTTTGGTATCACTTAGTCATCATCCAGGAATCCGTTTAAAAACTTACTTCCTAGCAAGTAACTTTTTAGGTTGTGTAGAAATTAGTCAACTATAAATTAGGAGACTAAGTGAGAGGAAGAAAATGTTTTGGAATAAAATGTATTCTAAAGTAGTTAGAATAACTACGGGTAGTCCTATTATTGTTGGGATAATGGAAGAGATGAATAGATCTTCATTTTAATTCTCAAGGGGTCTCCTGTTTCGTGATTCAAAGGTTTTTAGCATTGGATTTGCCTGATGAGTATATTTTTAAGTTCTTCTTTTACTGGAAGTAAGATGAACAATGATATAATTACAGATAAAATAGTAATATGCAGATGAGTAGAGGTGTTCAGTTAAGGCATTTCACTGGGGAGAGGTTTTTGGCTCTCAGTCTTTAAATTAAAAGGTTAATGCTAGTTAGCTTCACATCGATATTATAATATGAATGCTGACAAGTTTTTGAAGTGTTTTAGGGATACTAGTTCAAGAACAATGGGTATGAAACTATGGTTAGACCTGCAGATTTCTGTGCATTAACTGTAGTAAAGGCCTGGTCATGTAAATGTTAAGTTTGTTTTGTTTAAACGTCCTGGAATTGTGTCTGTTTTCAGACCTAGTTATGATACGGCTCATGAATGTAAAACATTTGATGAAATTACTATACTAATTGATATTTCTATAGGGAGGACTATTCAATTACCTACTTCCAGTAATCATAGCTCTGCTGGCTCTACATCTATTGTAGGAATTATGTATAGTCAAAATTTACACTTCATAGTCTTGTATATTCACAGCTTCAGTATCATTGGTGGCATACAGTTTTGACAGTAAGGGAGGAGTTCATAATTTCATCTGTTATATGTAGAATACATAATGATGGGAGGGGCTTTCTTGACAGCCACTTCCCTAAAATGAATAGTCTCCCTGTCTCATATAAATTTCTTTTATGTATTTAAAGCACTTATTGCAATGTGTTACTAAACATTTACTAATTTTTCTCTCTTCCCTACTCTTCTATATAGGTCCATTATCAGAGGAATTATGACTTTATTTATTTTTTTCAATAGTATGTCCTCTGTATTTAATCTTATGTTTGAAACATAGTATGTACTTAATACATATTTGTTTCATTATTTTACAAAAAAAATCACTAATATGCGCAAAAACATAGCTGGAAGGAATGATGTTATTTTGGTAGTATTGAATTATACTTTTTCTTTCTTATATGCAAAGTTTATGAGACACATGAGAAATTTTGTTACATGTGTATTATGTGTAGACATCAAGTTAGGGTATTTAGGATGTCCACCACCTGAAAAAAATCTATTTTTGTTAAGTATAGTCACCGTACTCTGCTATATAATGCTGAATTTATACTTTTCTTTTTAATGTATTTTCATTGTTGATGTTTTTAAAATTATTATATATTTCTATTGTGATTAAAACATTTTGATATTTTTATAAACTTTTACAGTTTAAATGTGGCAGTAAATATGAACTGGGCCTTGTTATGTACGAGACACTGTTAAGAGAGCTCAAAACATAGTAATGTTTGTGCTTCATTTTACTGATTCATGAGAAGCATTTTTAAATGGTGCTTTAAGTAAATTTTATATGATATCTGTAAGTTATATTAGGAAAGCTTGTCTTTATAGTTTGATTTTTGTACAGTATGAATATAACAGAAATCTAAAGTTTTACTTGATGACAGAAGTAAATCAAGCTAGTGAATTGTGTATATTTACCATACTAATCACAACATTGTTATAAAATGCAATTTTGAAAAGTCTGTGGCTAAGTTACTCACCAACTTCTGCCAATTTTTTTAATTAACTAGTTTTTCTTTAAGCTTTAAAACCACATCACATATTGTTGAAATTGAATCAATTATAATATGTATTAGCCATTATTTAACTGACGCCAGTACCATGACAGTAACAAAATACTGATAAAACTTTTCTTTGCCCTACAATCAATCATTATGATTGACCTACTACATTTAAATGACATTATGTGAATTAATGTTGTAGTAGCCATGACATTTACATCACCAGTGATATAATAGTAAAGCCCTTATTAAACGATTTTACTTCATTAATTCGTTTACTCCAATCATTTTGCTCAAAGTGGGTAAAAGGAGTGGATAGATACAGCTTATAATGATGAAACAGGATGATTTTCTGTCTCCAAAGAAGATGTCAATATCTTGTGAATATTTTTCAAAGACACATTTAAAATGAATTCCAAATTATTTATCTGTTTTGGTAATCTATTGCTGCATAAAAATTATGTCAAAATTTTGTGGTTTAAAATAGTACCACTTGCTATCTCACAGTTTCTGTAAGTCAGATATCAGGTGATGGCTTAAATGTGTCCTCTACTTTGGATATTTCATAAGATACAATCAAGAAACCCAGCTAGATTTGCAGTTTTATATGAAGACTTGACCTGGAAACTGTCAGTTTCCAAGCTCTCTCACATGACTTGTGGCTGGATTCACTTTCTCCAGGGTTGTTGGACATAGGTTCTTGCTAAATGAAGCATTCACTCTGTAGGGCAGCTTACAACCTAGTAACTTGCTTTATCAAAAAAAGGTAAGCTGAAAAATCCAAAGGAAGTGTGTACCAGCCAAAGCTATGTCACAGTATTTTACAACCTAATACTGGTAATGATATCCCAGCATTCTAAGAATGTTGCTCCAAGCCATTCTTAAGACAGAAATTACTAGCCCTATTTAATACACAGATGGAGGGTGTCACACATGTATATGAATGCAAGGGAGTGGAGATTACTGGGAGCCGTTTCTGTTTCAGAAGTTGCCTATTACGACATTGGTGTAAGCACATAGCTCCTGTGATCTGTATGCTCTGCCAAACTACTTAAATTTGCCTGGATTCAAGTTCCAGCTCAATTATTTATTTTCTAGGTAACCTTGGAAAGTTGTTAACACTATGATTTCCTTATTAAAAGAAAAAGAATCACTAAACTTGTAGTAATAGCTACTTATCTCACAAGTTTTGTAAAATGAATATGGTTTCTCAGTATTGACACTATTGACATTGTGAATCATATATGTGTGTGTGTGTGTGTGTGTGTGTTTGTGTGTATAATTTTTTTTGCAAGAGTTAGTCCTTTCTATTCATTGCAGGATGCTTAGTAGCATTCCTGGTTTCTATCCTTTTTATCAGTAGCCAACTCCAATACTGACAAACAAAAAGTGTTTCCATCACAAATGTCCCCTGGGAGGTAACATAACTTCTAGTTGAGAACAACTGTATTAAATGACTTACTGCTCATGAAGTTATTAAGACAGTTTAGGTAAAAGCTGTATAATATTAACTATTTTATAATATTATATATGATTTTCAATTATTTTTTATTCACTTAAGCACTTAAAGAAAGAGTAAAGGATCCAGCAACAAAATTAAAACATCTTAGCTAGAAGTCAAATCAGATAGTTAAATGGAACATAGTATGACATGCCCCAGGCAGCATGGTTTATTGAGAAACCCTCATTGGGATGTCTACCCAATTAGTTTCCATAATGCTTAAAATTTGTGTTATTTCTGTTATTTACTTTATTTCTATTTATACTTTTGCTTTATAGACACTCAGGGCATCTTCTTCCAAAATACAAATAACTTTAAGAATAGGAATTCTTGAGTGACCTTTAAATATTGTTTTATAACAATCTACTCAAGTTTGACTATGAAATACTTTATTCATCTGTTTAAAGAATTTGAATAGTGTACTGAGGAACCATGAGAATTAGATAATTAAAGTCTAACTTGAAGTTTGAAGTTTTAACTCATTAATTGTGTAGGACAGAGAGACAGAAAGAGAGGGGCAATGAAAACTTCTGAAACATTGTTATAAGAAATAGTTTATGTCATCTTGAGGAAAAAGTGCTAGATGTAATTATAGACTTGTTTTATATTGCTTTTGAAGATAAATCCAACTTTATAAGATATTTTAATAAGGAATTTTTTTAAGTTACTCAATTCAATCAAATGTCACAATGTTTGTGAAAGCTTTTCTTTTCAAAATTGGAATATATGCCTATGTAAGAGTTTATGTTAATGCAAATAGTGAAAATGTCACAGCTAAAGCAGTTTTTACTAGTAATTTATTGTGTAGGTGTAAGAATATGGTTATTAAGATTTGCCAAATATTTGTTGCATCTGATATCTGTAATAAAATTGCCTTGCTTATTAAGATAGCCTAATTCTGAAGCAGTGATACCTCTCTTCACGTCTAAAGTCAATAAAAGGGGAAAGAATATAAACAAATGCCTTCTGATGGGGGCAGGTAATAAAACCGGTTAAAAAATAATAAGCTTCCCAGACCCATCATCATGAAAATCACTACCAGACCTTGGCCATCTCTGCATAGATATGAGAGCTATTAAAAGGATGTCTATTTTACTTTCTGCCTTGCTTACTTCAGAAAACACATGCTTTTGCTATAGTCAGTTATATGGGTCATTTTTTTTATTTCTTATATTTTTAAACAAGCTCTTAGCCTTCTTTTATTAGTGGTCTTTCTCAGTATTTTCAGATTACTGTAAACTCTTGATTTCATTTTTATTTGGTACTATCCCAGAAAGGTAGACTCTATCTCAGATCCCTTTTTAAATAATAATAATAATAATAATAATACTATCCCTGTACCATAAAATTTTACTTGTTTGTTCATGCATTTAATTGATTACAAATTATATTCAAAATGCTATGGTCAGTGCAGTAGAGATATGAAGATTGGCGAGACACAGTTACTGCTCTCAAAAATTATGGAAGAAAGTATTTTTATACATTCCACCATGTTATAAAGCAGAGTATAACTGTTTGCTTGTTGTTTTTAAAAGCTGAAACAAGGTAGCACATCCATAGTACATCTGATTGGAGTGGGTACAGGAGGGAGGATTTTGTCTTTGAAATGGGCTGTACATAATAGTTATTATTTAATCAGATAGAAGTGAGAGGATTGTAATTTCCAGCAAAATTGTAAACACAAAGAAAGGTGTGCATGTGTTCAGGTAAGTTGAAGGAAGTATAGTTATAATACATGAAAGACTGGAAATGGCAAATTACAAGAATATCCTGAAAGACCATGAACATCAATGAAGAACAGTCTAAAGAGGAGGGAGGAGGAGTAAGATAGCCAATCGTTCCCCTTGCAGGAAAACCAAATTGAATAAGTAGCCACACAAGAAAGCAGCTTACCAAGAAACAAAATTCAGGCAAAATCAGGTGAGCAATCACACTGTTTTCTTTTAACATTATAACAGGGAAGAAACACTAAAAAAGGTAGGGAAGACAGTCTGGAATCTCTGACACCACCCTTCCCCCAACCTCCAGCAGTAGCCACATGATATGGAATGAGAATCTGTGCTTAGGGGAGGGAGACAGCGAAGCCACTGGGGTACTTTGGGTTGGAACTCAGTGGTTCCCTGTTACAGTGGAAAACAATACAAGACAGAAGTCAGCTAATGCCTACAGAGGGAGCATGAAGATAAGCTCTAGCCAGAGAGGAATTGTCCATCCCAGGATCAGAACCTGAGCTCTGGCTACATATCGAACACAGGTTAAAACACTCTGGTGCCCTAAATTAACTTGAAGGGAAGGCTAGGCCATAAGAACTACACTTTCTGAGCAAGTCCTTATGCTTTGCTGGGCTCAGAGTGAGTGGATTTGGGGTGCATGTTGCCTAGTGAGACACCATCTGAGTTGGCCAAAAGAGTGCATTTGTAACCTCCACCCAACCCCAGGGAGAACAGCTAGCAGCTCCAGGAGGGACTCCTTCCTTCTGCTTGAGGAGAGAAAACAGGTAAAGTGGACTTTTTCTTGCAACTTTGATACTAACTCAGCCACAAAAGAATAGGGTGCTAAGGAGAGTCCTGAGGTCCCCATTCCAGATCCTAGCTCCCAGACAATATTTCTAGACACATTCTGGGACAGAAGGAAACCCGTTATCTCAAAGGGAAGGACTTCATTTTGGCAAGATTCATCACCTGCTAACTAAACAGCCCTTGGGCCTTGAATAAACATCAACAGTAACCAGGCAGTACTCATTGCAGGCCTTGGGTGAGACCCAGTGTCGTACTGGCTCCAGGTGTGACACAACACATTCACAGGTGTCACTCCAGACAATGAGGGCATTTCAATAACACAAAGAATTCAGAATCCCATCGAATAAATTTAATAAATATATTGAAATGCTTTTTAAAATATCAAGCATAGCTTCTGTAACTAAAAAATTCAATTGACATACTGAAGAAGGCATCAGAGTCTCTCAACAAAAGAATTCATCAAGTAAAAGAGAGAACTGGTGAGCTTGAAGACAGGCTATTTGAAAATACATAGGAAGAGGATATAACAGAAAAATAATGGAAAAGAGTGAAGCACACCTTCAAGGACTGAAAAATAGCTTCAAAAGAGAAAATCTAAGAGTTAGCCTTAAAGAGGAGGTAGAGAGATCAAGTTAGAAAGTCTATTCAAAGAGATAAATACAGAGAATTGTCCAAACCTATAGAAAGATATGAATTTTTAAGTATAAGAAGTTTATAGAACATGAGGCAGATTTAACCCAAATAAGGTTACCTCAAGGCATTTAGTAATCAATGGCACAAAGATTAAGGGTAAAGAAAGATTCCTCAAATAAGCAAGAGAAAAGAAACAAATGACATACAAAGGAGCTCTAATACAGCTAGGAGCAGATGGCTCAGTGGAAATCTTTTAGGCCAAGAAAGAATGGCGTGACATATTTAAAGTGCTGAAGGAAATAACCTTTTTAAAAGAATAGTATATCCAGTGAAAATATCCTTCAACTATAAAGGTGAAATAAAGGCGTTTCCAGACAAACAATAACTAAGGATTCCATTGACACCAGACATATACAATAAGGAAAGCTAAAATAATTTCTTCAAAGACAAAGAACTTTTCAAGACAAAGACAATATAATAAAATTTAAAAGAAACAACAAAATGTTAAAAAGTGGGGAGATGAAGTTAAAGTACAGCGTTTGTATTAATATGCTCTTTGCTTGCTTGTCTGCTTGTTGGTTTTTGCAACCACTGTTAAATTGTCATTAGTTTAAAATAATGGATATAGCATGCTATTTGCAAGTCTCATAATAACTGAAATGAATTTAAAAAAACCAACAAACGATACACAGGAAACAAAGAACAAGAAATTAAAACATACCACCACAGAAAATAACTTTAATGAAAAGGAAGAGAGGAAGAAAAGAAGAAAGGAAAAAAAACACAAAACAACCAGAAAACAACAAAATGGTGGAAGTCTTTAGCCATTAATAATAACATCAAATGTAAACTGACTAAATTTTCCAATCAAAAACCATAGAGTGGCTGAATGGATGAAGAAAAAAAGGCTCAGCAATTTGTTGCCTACTAGAAGTATATATCACCTAGAAAGACACACAGAGACTGAAAATAAATGGATGAAAAAAGATATTCCCTGCAAATATAAACCAAAAAAAGCAAGAGTACCTACAATTGCATCAGGTGTAATATGCTTCAAGTTAAAAACTATTAAAAGAGACAAAGCAGGTCTATAATGATTAAAGAGTTAATTCAGCAAGAGGATAGAACAATTTTAAATATACATGCACCCAACACTGGGGCACCCAGATATATATAGCAAATAGTGTTAGAGCTAAAGAGAGATATAGACCCCAATACAATAATAACAGGAGACTTCAACTCCCTACTTTCACATCAGACAACTCATCTAGACAGATAATCAAAAAATAAATATTAGATTTAATCTGCACTATAGACCATATTGACCTAATAGATATTTACAGAACATTTCATAGAGTGGCTGCAGAATACACATTCTTCTCCTCAGCACATGTATTATTCCTAAGAATAGATCATATCCTTTCAATGCTACAAAATAGTCTTTAAACTTCTAAAAAATTGAAACAAATATCAAGCATCTTCTATGACCACAATGGAAAAATCTTGAAATCAATTATAACAGGAATTTTGGAAACTATACTAATACTTGGAAATTAAACTTCATGTTCCTGAATGACTAGTAGATCAGTAAGGAGATTAAGAAGGAAATTAAAAATATCTTGAAACAAATGAGAATGGAAACATGACATACCAAAACCTACAGGATACACCGAAAGCAGTAGTAAGAGGAAAGTTTACAGCAATGAGCACATACATCAAAAAAGTAGAAAAACTGCAAATAAACAACCCAATGATGCATCTTAAAAACTGACAAGTAAAAAAAAAAATCAAATGTAAAATTAGTAGAAGAAAATAAATAATAAAAATCAGAGCAGAAATAAATGAAATTGAAACACAAAACGAAAAAATACAAAAAAATTAAAAGGAGAACTTTGTTTTTTGAAAAGATAGGCAAAGTCCACCAACATTTAGCTGGGCTAATTAAAAAAAAAAAAAAAGCAGACTCAAATAAATAAAATTAGAGATGGAAAAGGAGACATTACAACTGATACTAAAGAAATTCAAAGGATAATTAGAGGTAACTATAGGCAATTAAATGCCAATAAATTTGAAAATCTAGATGATATGAATAAATTTCCAGACACATACAACCTAGCAACATTGTTGCATAAAGAAATCTAAAACTTGAATGGACCGGTAACAAGTAATGAGATCAAAGCTGTAATAAAAATTCTCCCAGCAAAGGAGAGCCTGGGACTCGATGGCTTTACTGCTAAATTTTGACAAATATTTAAAGAAGAACCAAAAAAAGTCTTACTCAAAGTGTTCCAAATATAGAGGAGAAGGAAATGCTTCCATACTCATTCTATAAGGCTAGTATAACCCTGATACCAAAACCAGGGAAAGGGACATCAAAAAAAGAGAACAAACTGTAGGCCAATATTCCTGATGAAACTTGATCCAAAACACTCAATATATTACTAGTAAACCAAATTTAACAACACATTAAAAAGATTATTTATCATGACGAGGTGGGGTTTTCCCAGGGATTCAAGGATGGTTCAACATACACATATCATTCAATGTGATACATCATATCAACAGAATCAAGAACAAAAAGCATATGTTTATTTCAACTGATGCTGAAAAAACGTTTGAGAAGATTAAACTTTTTAAAATAATTAAAACACCCAAAAAACTTGGTATAAAAGAAACATTACTCAACCCAATAAAAGCCATATATATACATAGTATCATATTAAATGGAGAAAAATTGATAGCCTTTCCTCTAAGACTTGGAACAAGATAATAATGCCCACTTCCACCATTATTATTTCATATAATACTGGATGTTCTCACTAAAGCAGTTGAAAAAGAGAAAGAAATAAAGAGCATCCAAATTGGAAAGGGAAATTTCACATTATCTTTATTTGCAGATGATATAATCTTATATCTGGAAAAACTTAAAGAGTCTGCAAGAAAATGATTGAAGCTGATAAATTCAATAAAGTTGCATGATATGAAATCAACATACACAACATGTAACATTTCTATATGCCAACAGAGAACCATCTGAAAAAGAAATCAAGAAGGTAATCAATGCAAATGAAATAAAATACCTAGGAATTAGCCAAAAAGTGAAAGATCTGTATAATGAAAAAACATAAAATATTTATGCAACAAATTGAAGAGGATACAAAAAATGAAAGATATCCCATGTTCATGGATTGGAAAAATTGGTATTGTTAAGATGTCTATACTACTCACAAAAATCCATAGATTGAAAGTAATCCCTATCAAAATGCCAATAACGTTGTTCCTAGAAATAGAAAACAGAATCCTAAAATTTGTATGTAACCACAAAACACCCAGAATAGCCAAAGCCATACTAAATAAACAGTACAAAACTAAAGGAATCACAGTACCTAACTTCAAATTATGATAAAGAGATATTGTAACCAAAACAGCATGATACTGGCATAAAAACAGAAACATAGACCATGGGACAGAATACAGAACCCAGAAGCAAAGCCACACATCTACAGCAAACTCATTTTTTACAAAAGTGCCAAGAATATACATTTAGGTCGGCCGGGCGCGGTGGCTCAAGCCTGCAATCCCAGCACTTTGGGAGGCCAAGACGGGCGGATCACGAGGTCAGGAAATCGAGACCATCCTGGCTAACACTGTGAAACCCCGTCTCTACTAAAAAATACAAAAAACTAGCCGGGCGAGGTGGCGGGCGCCTGTAGTCCCAGCTACTCCGGAGGCTGAGTCAGGAGAATGGCATGAACCCGGGAGGCGGAGCTGAGATCCGGCCACTGCACTCCAGCCTGGGTGACAGAGTGCAGAGTGAGACTCCGTCTCAAAAAAAAAAAGAATATACATTTAGGAAGCTACAGTTTCCTCAATAAATGTTGCTGGGAAAACTGGATACCTGTATACAGAGGAATGAAATTAACCCTTGTCTCTTGCCATATGAAAAAGTTAAAAGGGATTAAAGACTGATACTCAAGACCTCTAATATGAAAATACCACAAGAAAACAGTTAGAAACTCTCCAAGATATTGGTTTGGGCAAAGATTTACTAAGTAATGCCTCAGCAGCACAGGTAATCAAAGCAAAAATGGACGAATGGGATCACATTAAGTTAAAAAACATCTTCACAGCAAATGAAAAAATCAATAAAGTAGAGAGACAACCGATAGAATGGGATGGGAGAAAATATTGGCAAACTATTCATCTGAAAAGGGAAGGTACCAGAATGTTATATAAGGAGCTCAAAAAACTCAATAGGAAGAAATCTGATAATTTAAGTAAAAATGGGCAAAATATCTGAGTAGACATTTCTCAAAAGAATATATACAAATAGCATCCAGTATATCAAAAGGCATGCAGCATCACTGATCATCAGAAAATGCAAATCAAAACTATATGGAGATTTTATCTCACCCCAGTTAAAATGGTATGTATCAAAAAACAGGGAATAAAAAATGCTGGTGAGAGTGTGGAAAAGAGGAAATCCTTGCACTCTGTTGGTGGGAATGTAAATTAGTACCGCTCCTATGGAACATAGTAGGAGGATTCCTAAAAAATGTAAAAATAGAATTATGGTATGATCAGGCAATACCAATGTTAGGTATATACCTCCAAAAAGAAAATCAGTATATCAAAGAGGTATCTGAACTTTCAAATTTGTTGCGGCTCTGTTCACAATTATGAAGATTTGGAAGCAACCTAAGTGTCCCTCAACAGATGAATGAATAAAGAAAAGTTTGGACGTAAACCCAGTAGAGCACTATTTGGCCATAAAAAGAAAGATATCCTGTTATTTGCAACAATATTGATGAAACTACAGGTCATTATATTAAATGAAATAAGCCAGGCACAACAAGATGAACTTTGCATGTTCTCACTCATGTGTTAGACCTAAAAATAAAAACAATGGAACTTATGGACATAAAGTTATGGGATTATTTATGGGATAAATATACACAATTGCTAAGTATTAATAAAAATAAAAAATAAAAATAAACAGACCCTAAAAACTGTTAGTTTTAATTGCTGTGAAGCCAATATTTACTATTTTATTTTAAACACATTTTGAAATACCTCTTACTCTTTGCATTAGTTTCCTAGAGTTGCCACAATAACATACCACAAACTGGGTATCTTAAAACAAGAAAACTTTATTCTCTTCTGGTTCTTAAGGCTAGAAATCTAGGTATTTGCAAGATCATGTTTTCTCTGAAGTTTTATAAAATATTCCTTTCCTTCTTTATCCTGTCTTTAGAAAGTCACTGGTACTCATTGGGGTTTGTGGCGGCATACTTTCAATTCCTATCTATGTCTTCACATGGCCTTCTTTCCTGGGTATCTGGGTATCTTTCTGCCTCTGTATCTGAATTTCTCTTTCCTTTCCTTTTATGACATAAGTTATTGGATTTAGTTTGCACTCTTATTTAGTGTGACTTATTCCTAACTTGATTACATCTAGGAAACATTCACAGGTACTTGGGATGGGAACTTCAACATATCTTTTGAGAAAACACAATGCAACTTACAACCCTCTTTTGAAATAAATTTAAAGACGACACAACCTATCTACACACATAATTTTTAACATAAATATAATTCCCTAATGATACAAACTACTAAATATAAATACTTTATAAGAAAATAATTATGAATTTTAATATGTTGCAGCATGACCAAGCTAAATGATATAATGAATGCTTGCACTCCCAGATGGAATCACAAGTGAGGACAGTTTATTTTTTAATATTAGTGGTCCAGTATCATAAAAACCATTACAATCAGAGGCTTGATTTGCACAGAGAATCACTTTTGATAGAATGCTGAATAAAATTAAACACAATTTTTTTCCTAATTCACAACATTATTGGATTTTGAAAATACATTTATAAGAAAATGTACAAAATTCATATTAATATAATTATATATTTATAAAGCACATTTTTATATTCAGATTACAAACTTTTTGGTTATATGAATAGAATTTGAACATACAAAACTCATGGAAAATGCAAAATAATTATGTAATATATGTGGCATTTCCTTGCCTAACAGGACACCATACACTCTTGTCCCTATCCACTAAAAGCCTAGAATGCCTCCACATACACATTTTGTGAAAATATAAACAGTCTCACTCTTCCAGTTTATAAAAACATAGTTGAGGAGGTGGTATGCTTCCTGAGGCTACCGACAGTCATAATTTTAAAGTTATCCCTAACCAATTGGTGAGACCACAGAATTTGAGCTCTCTGGTATGGTAAAGGGTAAAGGCAAATGTAAACAAATAATTCAACAAAAATAAAACATATAGAGAAATAAGTTATATAATTTACTCAAGAAATATTTACTGAATTATGTGCTAGACACTAAGTGATTCCCTATGGATGAAATGATTAACAAACACGCCAAAAACTGTTTGCTTACCTTCATCATAAATCCACCATCAGACACATACACACACAGTATTGAGACTAGACATAAGAATACCAAAACGTTAACTGTAGTTACATGTCAGTTTTGCTGTCTTGAATGTTATTGCTTATTTGTCATTTTATAAATATTTTTATGTAAGTATAATCAAAACCACAATATCTCCATATATTTTATACTCATTATGATAGTTAACTTATATCTTACTCTTTCCATCATTTGAATTAGATATTTTTTGCCTCAATTTACAGTTGGGAAAACTGAAGTGTATAGAGATAAAAAGTGCATTTCTACTATACTGGTAGCCAGTTCAGGCACCATTTTTAATTAATGGAGCATATTTGAGGATACGCTAGCTTACAAACAAATTCCAGATCACACCATATAAGAAGCCACCTAGGCAGGTTATATGTAAAGTCAACTGATATCTCTGGTTCTATTCTCCATCCTTTCTTCATCCTAACTTTACAAAGAATGAGGATTCACATGAGTGCAGTACAAACTGCAAACATAAAGCTTCAACACAGGGGTGTGCCCAGGATGGCCAAATAGGAACAGCTCCAGCCTCCAGTTCCCAGAGTGAGCGACACAGAAGATGGGTGATTTTTGCATTTTCAACTGAGGTACGAGGTTCTTCTCACTGGGGCGTGTCAGACAGTTGGTGTTGGTCCATGGGTGCAGCCCGACAAGTGAGAGCCAAAGCAGGATGAGGCATCACCTCACCTGGGAAGCACAAGCAGGGAGGGAATTCCTTTTCCTAGCCAAAGGAAATTGAGACACACAACACCTGGAAAATCGGGTAACTCCCACCCTAACACTGCGCTTTACCAAGGGTCTTGGCAAATGGCACACCAGGAGATTTTATCCCACACCTGGCCCAGAGGGTCTCATGCCCATAGAGCCTCCCTCATTGCTAGCACAGGAGTCTGAGACCTAACTGCAAGGCAGTAGCGAGGCTGGGGGAGGGGCGCCCGCCCTTACTGAGGTTTAAGTAGGTAAACAAAGCTGTTGGGAAGCTCCAATTGGGTGGAGCCCACCACAGCTCAAGAAGGCCGGCCTGCCTCTATAGACTCCTCCTCTGGGGACAGGGCATAGCTAAACAAAAAGCAGCAGAAACCTCAGCAGAGGTAAATGCCCCTGTCTGACAGCTTGGAAGAGAGCAGTGGATCTCCCAGCACGGAAGATGAGATTTCAGAACAGACAGATAGCCTGCTCAAGTGGGTCCCTGACCCCTGAGTAGACTAACTGGGAGACATCCCCTACTAGGTGCAGACCAACACCTCACACCTCACATGACAGGGTACACCCCTGAGACGAAGCTTCCAGAGAAAGAATCAGACAGCCATACTCGCTGTTCAGCAATATTCTATCTTCTGCAGCCTCTGCTGCTGATACCTAGGCAAACAGGGTCTGGAGTGGACCTCAAGCAAACTCCAACAGACCTACAACTGAGGGTCCTGACTGTTAGAAGGAAAACTAGCAAACAGAAAGGACACTCACACCAAAACTCCATCAGTATGTCACCATCAACAAAGACCAAAGGCAGATAAAACCACAAAGATGGGGAAAAAGCAGGGCAGAAAAGCTGAAAATTCAAAAAATCAGAGCGCATCTCCCCCTACAAAGGAAGGCAGCTCATCGCCAGCAATGGAACAAAGCTGGATGGAGAATGACTTTGATGAGTTGAGAGGAGAAGGCTTCAGTCAATCAAACTTCTCAGAGCTAAAGGAGAAACTACGTACTCAGCGCAAAGAAACTAAAAACCTTGAAATAAGAATGGATGAATGGATAACTAAAATGATCAATGCAGAGAAGACCTTAAAAGAATTGATAGAGATGAAAACCATAACATGAAAACTATGTGACGAATGCACAAGCTACAGTAACTGACTCGATCAACTGGAAGAAAGAGTATCAGCGATTGAAGATCAAATGAATGAAATGAAGCAAGAAGTGTAGAGAAAAAAGAGTAAAAAGAAATGAACAAAACCTCCAAGAAATATGGGATTATGTGAAAAGACCAAACCTATGTCTGATTGATGTGCCTGAAGGTGACAGGGAAAATGGAACCAAGTTGGAAAACACTCTGCAGTATATCATCCAGGAGAAATTCCCCAACCTAGTAAGCAGGCCAACATTCAAATTCAGGAAATACAGAGAAGGCCACAAAGATACTCATCGAGAAGAGCAACTCCAAGACATAATTGTCAGATTCATCAAAGTTGAAAGGAAGGGAAAAGTGTTAAGGGCAGTCAGAGAGAAAGGTTGGGTTACACACAAAGGGAAGCCCATCAGACTAACAGCAGATCTCTTGGCAGAAACTCTCCAAGCCAGAAGAGAGCAGGGGCCAATATTCATCATTCTGAAAGAAAAGAATTTTCAACCCATAATTTCATATCCAGCCAAACTAAGTTTCATAAGTGAAGGAGAAATAAAATCCTTTACAGACAAGCAAAT
>NW_012115833.1:2103002-2103560 GCF_000951035.1 Colobus angolensis palliatus | reverse complement strand
CAGGCTTAGAAATTGAGACAATAATTAATAGCCTACTAACCAAAAAAAGTCCAGGACCAGACGGAATCACAGCCGAAATCTACCAGAGGTACAAGGAGAAGTTGGTACCATTCCTTCTGAAACTATTCCAATCAATAGAAAAAGAGAGAATCCTTTCTAAGTCGTTTTATGAGGCCAACATCATCCTGATATCAAAGCCTGACAGAGATACAACAACAAAAAAAAGGGAATTTTAGACCAATATTCCTGAAGAACATCGATGCAAAAATCCTCAATAAAATACTGGCAAACTGAATCCAGCAACACATCAAAAAGCTTATCCACTATGATCAAGTGGGCTTCATTCCTGGGATGCAAGGCTGGTTCAACAAACACAAATCAATAAACGTAATCCAGCATATAAACAGAACCAAAGATAAAAAACACATGATTATCTCAATAGATGCAGAAAAGGCCTCTGACAAAATTCAACAGCTCTTCATGCTAAAAATTCTCAATAAATTCGGTATTGATGGAACATATCTCAAAATAATAAGAGCTATTTATGACAAACCCACA
>NW_012115833.1:2102340-2102875 GCF_000951035.1 Colobus angolensis palliatus | reverse complement strand
AGTGAAATAAAAGAGAACACAAACAAATGGAAGAACATACCATGCTCATGGATAGGAAGAATCAATATCGTGAAAATGGCCATACTGCCCAAGGTAATTTATAGATCTAATGTCATTCCCATCAAGCTACCAATGAGTTTCTTCACAGAATTGGAAAAAACTGCTTAGAGTTCATATGGAACCAAAAAAGAGCCCGCATTGCCAAGACAATCCTAAGCCAAAAGAACAAAGCTGGAGGCATCACGCTACCAGACTTCAAACTACACTACAAGGCTACAGTAACCAAAACAGTATGGTACTGGTACCAAATCAGAGATATAGACCAATGGAACAGAACAGAGCCCTCAGGAATAATACCACATGTCTATAGTCATCTGAGCTTTGACAAACCTGACAAAAACAAGAAATGGGAAAAGGATTCCTTATTTAATAAATGGTGCTGGGAAAATTGGCTAGCCATAAGTAGAAAGCTGAAAGTGGATCCTTTCCTTACTCCTTATATGAAAATTAATTCAAGATGGATTAGAGACTTAAA
>NW_012115833.1:2092516-2101705 GCF_000951035.1 Colobus angolensis palliatus | reverse complement strand
CAGGAAACAACAGGTGCTGGAGAGGATGTGGAGAAATAGGAACACTTTTACACTGTTGGTGAGACTGTAAACTAGTTCAACCATTGTGGAAAACAGTGTGGTAATTCCTCAAGGATCTAGAACTAGACATACCATTTGACCCAGTCATCCCATTACTATGGATATATCCAAAGGATTATAAGTCATGCTGCTATAAAGACACATGCACACAGATGTTTATTGTGTCACTATTCACAAAAGCAAAGACTTGGAATCAACCTAAATGTCCATCAGTGACAGACTGAATTAAGAAAATGTGGCACATATACATTATGGAACACTATGCAGCAATAAAGAAGGATGAGTTTGTGTCCTTTGTAGGGACATGGATACAACTGGAAACCATCATTCTCAGCAAACTATCGCAAGAACAGAAAACCAAATACTGCATGTTCTCACTTATAGGTGGGAATTGAACAATGAGATCACCTGGACACAGGAAGGGGATCATCACACACCGGGTTCTGTTGTGGGGAGGGGAGGGGGGAAGGAACAGCATTAGGAGATATACCTAATGTAAATGACGAGTGAATGGGTGCAGCACACCAACATGGCACATGTATACATATGTAACAAACCTGCAGATTGTTCTCATGTACCCTACAACTTAGAGTATAATAAAAATAAACAAATAAATGAGCAAAAACTTCTACACATGTGCTTGATTAATAACACAAAATAGAGAAAAGCCAGTGGTTGGAGCTCTGCTGTTGCAGAACAGGTGGCACTATGCACATGGCAGCTATATGAGAATTGAATTAATAGTATTTGTAATGTAGTGACAGAACTTTATTGTGATTTAAAAGTGTAATAGATGTATATTACTGAAAAAATAAATTTAAAGACAACTGAAAGGACCAGTCTTCAATCACTACATTCTCTTTCTCAACTTCATCTTATTATAAGGTTATTTCAGATTTTATATTTCAACAGGGAGAGTAAAGAAATCTGTGACACTGAGTTCACTGAAAACACTTCTTGTAATGCCTCAGAAGCCTATTGCTTTATAGCCTGAAAACACAGTAATAGAAATTTATTTTTGAGAAATTTAATATATTAATTTTTATATGAAAAAGTATGGCTTTGTTTAAGGATCTACAAGATTTCTGTCACAAATGAAAAGACAATGCAATAAGAGCAAGAATAAAAAAGACTGATGCACACACGTGTACATTACTTTTGCATTTTTAAGTTCAATGACAGATTTGTTTGCTTGTTTGTTTTTCTTTTCTGGTTACTATTAGTTAGAATTTCCCCTTAAGATAAAATAGAAATAGGACAGAAAACTAAATCCAAACATACACTTTGGGAGTTTTTTGGTGTTGACATACAAGAAATTGTCCTTTTAGAGTTCTGATCCTTAGTTACCAATAACACTTCCTACAGTAAAAATTTGCCTTAGATATTCTTATTTATGGAAGCCTTAGTTCATTCAGATAATCATTTTGAATTTATAGTGTGAAGTAATTTGTTTACTAAGTAAATGAGTTTAAACTAATTAAACAGAGAGCTATTATTTTTTTTAATAAAAACAAAACTTCAGCAAATGTTTAACTTATTCCATACCACCACCAAATATTTAAAGGACCTTTAAATAACCTTAAACATGATATTTATTAGCTCAGGGATCTGGTTAAACAAAATCTTTTTAAATTGTACCTAGAAATGTTTTATCTGATTAAGAAAGAATCTGTGAAGCAAACTACTCATACTAACAAAGAGGTAATTAAGAACTACACTTGTGTTAATGGAGTTCTCTGAGTGACATGTGTAGAATAGAAAGTGATAGGAGACCATAAGCAAATGAATATGTCAGAGAGGACTGCAGAAACTAAGTAGGCTGTATAGAACTTGCAAAGGTGCCATAAATCAGAAGCCCTACACCTATTATCCCCACTTAATAAATTTGTGACCTTAGATTGATCCAGAATTAATGAGCCCTTTTCTCTCAACTGGAAAAGGAAAAAAAAAAAAGCACAAAGGAATACAGTTAAACATGTTTAAAAACTGAAAGAAAAAAAATGATGGCAAGGAGGTATTTTAAAATTTCAATATGCCAATATTTTACATTAGGCAGTCGAGAAACACAAGAGTAAAATTATTGACTATACACATTTTTATATATTTTATAGATAGCATGACTTTTTCCCCACTTTGGGGTAGATCTTTTATAGAGAATGTGTGAAAACATATGAGAACAACACCTTTCAAACAACCTGCCAAATCAGAAAAATTGTCTTTAAGAAAATATTTATACCATCTTGGAATTATATTATGTGCACAGGTTTCCAATCAGGCAAAGAAAGTTTTTGACCTAATGCAGTTGAAGATACAGTTAGATGTTCTCTGATTTATAGGTCTATGTAATCTAAAACTCAGATATAAAATGATACTTTTTCAGAGACTGAATGCTATGTGTGAATTTAAATACATGCCCTGAAGATCTGGAATTAGATATGTATCATATCTCCCTAGATCCAACTTCAATTCCTTCATAAATCAAGCTCTCAAAGAACAAAAGATATGGGGAACTTAAGATTAATCATAGATATTATCAATATGCAAATCACCTAACTTCAAAACTGGGAATACAATAATATAGTCAAGGAGTCCTAGAAAAAAAAAATGCTTCTCTTTGTATAGCCAATGCCAAAATCCTAGTTCCAGAGTTTTCTTTTGAGTGGTGACAGGATTAGCACCAGCTGAGGCATAATACAAGTAGAGATAAACTCTTAGAATTAGCATCCACTCCAGGGGTATGGCCTTGAAGTTCAGAACGAAGACTACTTCCACGTGGAAAATGAACAGAAAAACCAAGACTCAGATGTAAATCCAATAAGAAACATGGATTATATTATGTGTGAATCAGAGGTTGTACTACATTTGTAATTATATATCCATGATGGTATTCAGGGGTACATTTCATTTCCAAGAACCAGGACAGTAGAGTTGAGGCCAGCCAATTAAATCTCGCTGATAGCTACAGTCTGGATATCAGGGATTCACAGAATCCATGTTCTTCCCTTGACATTAACTTTTTCATATGTGTCGTGCTACTGCCCTTAAAGTTAATCAATCACATGGGTACCTCAAGTAGGAAATATATGCTATGAAAAAACAAAAGACAGACAAGACCTCAAAAATAATATAATTTATCACGAATTCTCCTGACAGGGATGTTGGCACAAATAGACAATGAGTCAATTAATAAAGATGAAGTTTTGGATTTCATTCATAAAGGAGAAAATAAGGGACATCTTATTTAGAAGTATTACCTTAGAAATTCTGCAAATTGCTGTTTTGAGTTACTGAGTAGGAAAATATAAAGAACAGAATAGCTGACGCTTTCAACAAAATGTCCTATATTTTAATACATTTCATGTTTTGATACATAGTCATTGTAAGTAAATTTTAAAAATATGAACTTAAAAATAAGCAGAGTTTCAGAATCTATAGCTATATACTGTTGTCATGTTGCTGTAAATATGCATTTATATATTAGATTAAATATTTAAATGAGATATTGATGCAATTTAATTTGGCCTTATCTCCACTGAATAAATTACTAATTAATGTCAGTGCTACCACCTGCTAAACTTCTTTTGAGTCCTTTTTATGCTATACTTTTCATTGCCATCCTTTATCACAGACACCTATAATTGAATATCTAGAAAACTACGTTTTTAAACTGCTTTATCTGTATTTATGTGGTTTTTGTTGTTTTTTTCTTCTCAAGATAGTCTTTCTCTACATGTAGTCAGAGTCCTTCTGAAAAACAAAGTTTATTTATTTAAAAACATGAATCAGTCCATGTCACTGTCCTGCTGAAGTACTTCAATCCTAGCTTTCAGGTATATCTGGAAAGACCCCTGAGGAGGTAAACTGCTCTTTACTTCTGTTCAGCCACATCACAGGCACTACTTATGCCTCTCCCCATTTCTCCTGACCAACTCAATCTGTAATTTGTTTTAGTATGTCACTTCTGCTGAAGATTCTTCCACGTTGAAGCACATAGTTTAGGTTAGCTATAGCACCCATACTTGTCTGCCATGTTTGCTTTTGACCTTCTAGGCCAAGTGTAAAGTTTCTTGAATAATAGAATGAAATGCATCTGGGAAGAATGTAAATTTTTAAAATAGCAATAATAGCAATAAAAATAAAATAATTTTAATAGTACGTATCTGCTCCCTGTGCACATATTATTTCCTCTTCTTGGCATGTTCTTTTCTTTAATATACTTGACTGACCTTTTATTCTCAAGTCTTCAACTTAAATGCCATTTCTTCAGAGCCCTTCCCTGGATCAGAATCCTAAAATCCATTACACGGTATTTTAAGAGAGTATCACAGAGCATACAGCATATCGTTTGCAATATACATGTATTGCCTTGAACATTTGTTTCTTTCTATTTCTCCCACTATAGAGTCCCTAAGAGCAGGAAGGTGATGATTCCATTGATTTTCTCTCTGCTCTTCCTAGCAAAGTGCTGCACAGCATGAAACGGGTGCTCAGCAAACATCTGTGTAGTGAACGGCAGATACTAGGAGTTTGTTTGTTTTTATTTTGTTTTATTTGGCACTTGTTTTTATTTTATGTCTTGTCTTAGCAATAATAAATTTTTCTAACAATATGACAATTCACAATTGTTTTTACTGTTTCTGGTTTATGAAAACAACAACCTGAAAAACATTGCTGGGGAAATATGTTTTGATATCAATACCCTCTGAAGTGGTTTGAAATAGATTGGCCATTCTCCACCTCTGAGCTTCCCAGCTGATTCCCATGGATATGCAAAGTTGAGATCCACTCAACAAGGTGGCAGAGGGGTAGCAGCCTGGAAGCAGCGTTGGGGACAGAATTGACTCAGGAATAAACATAAATCCAAACAGACTCATAGTAATGTGCTCAATTCCAATAAAACTGAGAAAGTCGTTGAGGAACTAACCCTCTCCCCAAAATGGATATGCCCCTCCTTTCTCCACAAATGAATAAATGGAGACATGTTTCTTTGGATACCTTAGTTTTGGGCAAGCATTGTAAAAATATATTTTCCTTAAATTAAATGTTCAACAAACTCACTTCTATTCAAAATATCACTAACAGTTGGGTGCCTGACAAAAATGATTTCTGGTAGAATACTTGTTTAAAGTATTAACAGATGTTTTATTTTCCCTGTAATCTAATTTGCTGTCATATTGGGGATTGCTGTTTGCTACCTTGTATCCACTCTGCACTTCTTCCTTAAGACAGACCCTTATAATACTTGGAACAACAATGGGGCAGCTAGTAGTTTTTGTTTCCTTTTCTCCCTTGCAGCAGGTATGACTGAAAGCAACATCGTTGTCTGGTGTAAATACCCAGGGTTTGTCATCTCACACCACGAAGATTAAGGACATGGACACACACACAAGGAGTAAGTTTAAGAGTATCAGTGAAAGAGCAGGCATTTAAGATCATGTAAAGATTCTTCCCTGAGAAACTTGCTTAGGAAGAGTCCCACGAAACTCACATCTGGTGTTGACCTTTTTTTTTTTTTTTTTTTTTTGAGATGGAGTCTCGCTCTGTTGCCCAGGCTGGAGTGCAGTGGCCCCATCTCGGCTCACTGCAACTTCTGTCACCTGGGCTCAGGTGATTCTTCTGCCTCAGCCTCCCAAATAGCTGAGATTACAGGCACCCACCACCACGCCTGGCTTTTTTTTTGTTTGTTTTTTTAGTAGAGACAGGGTTTTGCCATGTTGGAGAGGCTGGTTTTGAACTCCTGACTTCAAGTGATCTGACCCCCTCGGCCTCCCAAAGTGCTGGGATTACAGGCATGAGCCACCATACCCACCCTCTTGTTGCCCAATTTGAAAGCACAAACATATGAATGCTGTGGAACTCAATCAGCTAGCCCTACCCATGGGCTTGGAGCTGGCATCAGCTTCTTCTTGGGTCCGATTTTATTTAAAACATAAGCAACAATCAGAGATCACCAAACATCAGAGGTAAGGCTCTAACACTAGAGACAGAACAATAACACAGGAAAAGCCAACCGGGAGAAAATAGTTTATGCCACAAATGAGACTTTCTAAAAATATCTATAATTAATATCCCTAGAGAAATAGAAGGAATTTTACCCATAAATTAATTATAGGATACTTTAAAAAATAAATACTCAGAGAAAATAGGGCTTTTGAAATTAAAATTATGAGAGAAGAAACAAAAATTTCCACGGAAATTTGAGAATGAAGTTGAGAAGATCTCCCAGAAAAGAAAGCAAAAATCTAAAATGATGGAAAGAAGGATAAAATATAAGAAAATTAGAGACATGTTGTCACTGAGACATCTCACCATAAAATTTCAGAGTGCTGATGACAAAGAGAAGATTCTAAAAGATTCCAGAGAGAGGGAGAAAAAGAAAGGAAAGGTCACACGGAAAGGGCTAGGATTCAACATGTCTCAAAAATCAGACGTCTCAAAAGCAGCAGTTAAATCTAGAAAATAACAGAAAATGTCCTCGAAATTTCAAGGGAAATGGATTTCATGCCTAAAATTTCATATCCAACCAAAGTTTCACTTAAGAATCAGGGAGGATAGAATGAACATGTTTCAGACAAGCAAGATCTTAAATAATTTCCTTTCAATGGATGCTTTATTGTTTTGCATCTATCAAACTAGACAAGATTAAAAGATTTAGGACACTCAGTGTATGACGGAGAAGAATGTGGCAATAGCCATAAAATTCCAATTCCTACAGAAAAGAACAAGGTGGAAGTACAGATCCATCATAGATGAAGATGTAGTGTGAGGACTTGCTCCACTACAGAGAAACAGTACAACAAGAAAAAAAAAAAGACACGAGATTTGGGAAATGGGATACAATTATAAAAAGGGAAAGTAATTTCCCAGATGATGTGGAAGCTGGGAGCTGACATACAGCAAACAGCCCAGGTTGAAGCAGGCTATGAGAAGGTGAAACAGAGAACACTTGATTGAATTTGAATTTAAACAATTGGGGAAGAATTGGAGAATGAACTAGTGATAAGTAAGCCCATAGTAACACAAGGTAAGTATTAAGTTCTGGAAAATTCAAGTTATGCATGTAGTGGAAAGTAATCCTCCTAATATTCTCTCCCCTCCTGGGCTGTGGGGGAGGGACAGAGGGTGTGTGTCCTGGGCTGTGTGTGGCATGGTGCTTGGGTGATTGGTGGTGGTGGTGGCAATGTGTAAACTACAGCTAAATATTCCTCTACCCTAGAGGGAAGACCATAATTAAACTCTAAATGAAAAAAGAAAGAGCAGTAGTGTAGGCATGTTATTTAAAGAATGAAAGGGAATGCTGAAAGAATTGGCTACACAGATGGAGGTGGTGTTCCCAAAGGTGTGGGAGACGGAGAAGGAGCAGGAGCTGCTGCATTTCATAGCATGCCACATTTGCCTCTCTAAGTTCTGTAAGTCAGTAAAAACCCAGAAAAAAATTAAAAAGAGGATGGCAGGCGTTTGATGTACCTTGATTAGGGGCCATGTAGCGCAGTCGCTTTGAACGCCTTGGTTCCTCCATGAGGAATCTGCGGGAGGGGGTGGGGAGAAAAACACATCAGTAGAGTTAAACCACAGCCTCATTTCCTGAGCGCCAGGCTGCGATGCAGACCCCCACCACACACCCTCCTCCAGGGCCTCCAAGGCCCACAGGCCTCCGAGCGCTTGGCTACTTGGGCACCGACCGAGCCCACGGTGCCACCCAAGAGGACCGTGTGAAGGTGGGGATTGGGGTCGGGGGCTGTGGTTGTGGGAGACTTGCATACCTTAATGTGTTTCCGAGGGGACGCTAGTAGCCAGCAGGGATTGGCCTACAGGAGGTTCAATTTATCCCAGTTTCCACGGGCAAAGCTGGGAGTGGGGAGACTAAAGCAGGCCTCATGGAGGAATGATTCCTCCTCAGGGGAAGAAGGAAGGAAGGTGGGGACAGAGAATGGATTTAGGAAGACAGGGGTAAGAAGGCAGGGTGTGGCTGTGGCCTTTCTAGGGGAATGAGGATTCTGTCCCCAACTGCACCCATCCAAGCCCTATTCACCCCTCAGCGACACCCACACACACACCTGACCTTCCTACAGCTCGCCCCGGAGATCTTAAAATTAGGAGACTTCGACGAAGAGAGGCCAAAGGAGCTGGAGGTGTCAACAGGTTCACGGCTGTAGCTCTGAACTCGTCCTCCCCTAGTCAGGCAGGCAGGCAGGCAGGCAGGAGGGAGCGCGCAGCAGGTTCTGGCTCGGAGCCCAGCAGAAAGCCGACTGCTCCAGGCCCAGCGAGGTCGCTCTTACATGGCAGTAAGGCAACACGTAAGAGACAGGCGTGGTCAGAGCGGGGCCGGCTGGGGCGGGCCTGGCTGGGCTTGGAATTTACATTGGGCCAGTCCTATGCCTGTCAAATGGGGCCCTGCTGACATGCCGCCATTTACAGACGTCAATGGTTGATTGATTAATCTAATCACTGAGAAAAAATGCATAATTACATTTAAGTGCCACTAAAAGGGAGGTGTGGTGCCCTGAAACTGACTAATAGGGAGATGTGATTAGATTAGATCTGAGCATGGTCAAGGAAAGCACCCAAAGTGGGGAAATTTGGGCTGAAATCTGGAATATAAAATTTGAAATTAGTCAACCTGAACCGGGTTGGGAGAAGCAGGGAGAGAGGCAGTGGAGTGAAGAAAGTGTGCTGAGGCCTGGACTGTAAGGGAGCCTGCCCCATACTGGGAATGGAGCAGAGGCCAGGGCCAGGGCCAGGTCCAGAGATGGTGTCAGGTGGAGGCAGGGGCCACGCAGGAGCTGGTCTTGTTCCAAGGCAGCAGAAAACCATGGAACGGTGTCCTGCGGTGAGTTAGCATTTCCAAAACGACCAGCCTGGCTGTGAAGGAGAGCCAACCCCGGGTCCACAGCATAACTCAGGAGAGGCACGAAGGCTATTGCAGCCCTCGGGGTTGGGCACAAGGTTCTATTAGACTAGGACTGTGGGAGGCATAGGAGGAGAAACTTCCTTGATGGGAGAGAAATTTACAAGAAAATGCGAGACCAGGCCGGGCGCGGTGGCTCAAGCCTGTAATCCCAGCACTTTGGAAGGCCGAGACGGGCGGATCAGAAGGTCAGGAGATCGAGACCATCCTGGCTAACACGG
>NW_012115833.1:2081814-2092396 GCF_000951035.1 Colobus angolensis palliatus | reverse complement strand
AAAAAAAAAAAAAAAGAAAATGCGAGACCGAGTGTGGACAGCCCTTGGAGAAGAGACTGCAGTCTTGGCGGCCCGTTCATTCAGACAGAGGTGGACCAAGAACCTGCTCTGAATGGGAAGATATGAAGCTTGACTTGCGCACATTGGGTTGAAGGAGCTTTTGAGCTGCCAAGTGAGGATGTCAAGTGGCCTTTTGTAAAAACAGTCGAGCTCAGAGAGATGGCGATGGGGCTGGAGATGCGTGTGAGGCACACACCACTGGCGTTTATTGCTGTGGGTGCACACACGGGCGGAGGAAGACAGCAGGAAACACACCTGCACGCTGGGGGGGAAACCACGGTGGGTTAGTTGGTTGGTTTGCATGCTTGTTTTTTAGAGAGACAGGTTCCTGCTCTGTAGCCCAGCCTGGAGTGCGGTGGCGTGATCTCGGCTCACCGCGGCTACTTGGGAGGTGGAGACAGGAGACAGTGATTCTCCTGTCTCAGCCTCCAGAGTAGCTGGACTACAGATGCGGGCCACCACACCAGGATAATTTTTGTATTTTTTGTAGAGATGAGGTTTAGGTATGTGCCCAGGCTAGTCTGGAACTCCTGAGCTCAAGAGATCCTTCCCGTTCAACCTCACGAGTAGCTGGGACCACAGGCATAAGCCACCATGCACGGCTAATTATCATTATTTTTGTTTTTATTTTTTGTAGAGTTTAGATTTTACTATGTTGCTCAAACTAATCTCAAACTCCTGGCTTCAAGAAATCCTCCCGCCTCGGCCTCCCAAATCACTGGGATTACAGGCATAAGCCACCACACCCAGCTCCCACAGTGCTGTTTAAAAAATTCTAGCCAGGCATGGTGGCTCATGTCTGTAATCCCAGAACTTTGGGAGATGAAGGTGAGACAATCACTTCAGCACAGGAGTTTGAGACCAGCCCTGGCTACATAGCAAGACCCCATCTCTACAAAAAAAAAAAAAAAAACAAACAAACAAAAAATTACCCTTGTGCACTCCAGCCTGGGCAACAAGAGCAAAACTCCATCTAAAAAAAAAAAAAAAAAAAATCTTTCTGATTCTTTTTCTCTAAGCCACTCTCATTGAGGTTCTAACTTGCCTTTCCTTGATGAGTAATGATGTGCTTCATAGATTTTTTAAACTGTTTATTTTTTATTTTTTAGAATAGTTTCAGACTCACAGAAAAGTTGGAGAAAACACAGAAAGTCCTCATCTGCCCTAAATTTACCCTGTTCCTAGAATCTTACGGTGTTGTACATCTGTCATAATTATTGTGGCAATAATAATTATTGATACATTAATCAATATAATACATCATTAGGAACTAAAGTCTATGTTTGGTCCTGATTTCCTTGAGTTTGACTTAACATACCTGTTCTGTACCAGGACCCCATCCAAGGTACCAATTTACAATTAGTGGTGGCTCCTCTTGGCTGCAACGGTTTCTCACACTTGCCTTGTTTTTGATGACCTTGACACTTTGAATACTGGTCAGATATATTGTAGGATGTCGTCTCCTGAAGTTTGTCTGATGTATTCCTTATGATCTTACTGGAATTCTGCGTTTTTGTAAGGAAGATTGCAGAGGGAAAGTGCCATTCCCATCCCATCCCATCTAGAGTGCACACCATCAACATGGCTTATCACTGCTGGTATCAGTCCCTGTCACCTGGCTGGGGTAGTGTTGATTAGGTTTCTCCACCATGAAGTGATTTTCCCACCCCCTTCTCTACTGTACTTTTTGGAAGTCACTACCAATAGTCTACACTTTTAAAAAGGGAAGTTATGCTTTACTCGTTGCAGGGGAATAGCTACCTAAATTATTTGGAGTTCTCCCGTGTGGAGGATTTTCCTAATCTTCCCCATGTGCTTATTTATTTAATCATTTATTTATATCAGCATGGACTTATGGACATCTATTGTATACTTTGGTTTATAATTAATACTTCAGGGGATGAATTATTTAATAATTTAACTAATTATTTTGTTAAATATTTTACTTAAATATTTAATTATTAAATATTTAGTTAATTATTTTGTTACTCAAAGTTTCCAGCTTTGACCACTGGGAGCTCCTTTAGTTGACCTCTGTGTCCTTTTGTCACCCCCCATCACTGTGGCTTTTGGTTTGGTTTCATTTCGGGCTGCTCCTTGCTCCCTGGCACCATAGGATTCTCCATGTTTATTTGCATATTCTCATCCTTATTGGAGATTCATGTGCCCACTGACCACACCCATAGATACTTTTGTGAAGTTTCTGTTCTAAACTTTTACTTTTTTTATTGAGTTGACTTTTTTTTTTTTTTTTTTTGAGTCAAAGTTTTGCTCTTGTCACCCAGGCTGGAGTTCAATAGCACTATCTCGGGTCACTGTAATGGTGCAATGTTGGCTCACTGAAACCTCTGTCTCCTGGGTTCAAACAATTCTCCTGCCTCAGCCTCCTGAGTAGCCGAGACTACAGGAGCCCACCACCATGCCTGGCTAACTTTTATATTTTTATTAGAGACAGGATTTTGCCATGTTGGCCAGGCTCACCTCGAACTCCTGACCTCAGGCAATCTGCCCACCTTGGCCTCCCAAAGTGCTGAGATTATAGACTTGAGCCACTGTGTCTGGCCCTTATTGGGTTGACTTTCTATTATTGAGTTGTAAGAGTTCTTTGTGCATTATAGATACAGGTCTTTGATTAATATATGTATTTTGAATGTATTTTACCTGTCTATGGCTTGCCTTTTCATTTTCTTCACATTGTCTTTCAAAGAACAGATTTTAATTTTAATAAGCCCAAGGTCTCAAGCTGGAATTCCCAGGAAACCAACACTGAGATGGAAATTAGAGTATGAGGTGCGCCTTTTAGGGATGTGGGAGGGAAAGAAACAGGACCACACATTCTCAATACTGGACCCCATGGGATGTTCTGACAGTAAAGTGACCTACTTGAGCTGTTCTGAGTTGTGGCAACAGGGCCAGGCTTTAATGTCCCCAATGAACATCGCTGGATGCAAGCTTCCTGGCGGATGGGTGTGCCTGTGGGTAAGGACGGGGAGTGTCTTCAGCCAAGGCAGTCTCTTAGCATCCATCTGCAAGATCTGAGGGCTAATGGTGGCAATTCTCACAGCTAGAGATCACAAATCTTTTATTTCTGAAGAAGGGTCTGGTGGCAAATCACAGTGCCCATTGCATAAAGTGCATCAATGCTTTCTTGTACAATTCATGTTTTTTGTGTCTCATCTAAGGAATCTTTGCCTACTCCAAAGTCATGAAGAGTTTTGCAACATTTTCTTCTAGAAGTTTTACAGTTTTTGCTTTTACCTATAGGTTAACAAATCATTTTTGTTATAGATTGCGAAGTAAAGGTTGACATTTATATTTTTAATTATGGGTATCCAATTTGTTTCAACATCATTTGTTAAAATGAAAGCTGTTTTTTTTTCTTTCTTGAAAGTGGTTTAAATGTTTTAAATTTTATATGGAGAATTAATTTTTAGAGGAAAAAAAGCCATAAAAAGGAATAGTGATTTGAGCCTTTCCAGCTATCAAAATGGTATGGTATTGGCAAAAGAATAGGTGAGTTAGTTGATGAAAATAGATCAGAAATGTATCAGCTAACAATAGCTGACATCTATTGGACACTGCCCTGTACTAAGCAGTTTTCAGTACTTTTCACATCTGCATGCATTCAATCCTCCCAACATTAGTATGTAAGATAATTGTCTAAAGCAAATACAGTAGGTAATATATAGTGGGTTTTAGAACTTATGAAAAATAAAATCTATAACAACCAAAGCCGCAAGGAGAGAGGAACTGAAAGCATATCCTTGTGGTCCTTACACTATATATGAAGTAGTATAGTATTATGCAATCTTCCAAAAGAGAACGCTGCCACAGGCATGGCTTTACTGGTTAATTCCACCAAATATTCATTGAAGAAATAATACCAATTCTATGGAAATTCTGGTGGGACAACTATTCTGAAAGAAGAGGTTTGTCTGAGGCTGCATTGTATGAAAAGATGAATTAGAGGAAAAAGGTACAACCTAAATGGCTTTAAACTGGTTGGGCATTATTAGTCTCCACTAAAAATACAGAATTAGCCAGGCATGGTGGCACAAGACTGTGGTCTCAACTACTTGGGAGGCTGAGGCATGAGAATCGCTGCAACTCGGGGGGCAGAGGTTTCAGTAAGCTGAAGCCACTGCACTTCAGGCTGGATGAAAGAATGAGACTCTGTTTCTAAATAAATAAATAAATAAACCAAGAGAAATGACCAAAGGGTCTTGGTCCCTGCCTGTAGTACCAGCTACTTAGCAGGCTGATATGGGAAGACCGCCTGAGCTCAGGAGGTACAGACAGGCTGCAGTGAGCTGCACCACTGCACTCCAGCCTGGGTGACTGAATGAGACCCTGTCTTACTCCATGTACAAATGTTCAATGAAGTATTCTGGTGGTAGAAACATCCTGGAAGCAGCCTATCAGCAGACCATCACCTGCGCAACCTAAAGCCTGTCACTCTTTCAGACAGATATACAGCAAGGAGATAGTGGCACATGTGTGTAGGATGACTGCAAGGGTTCTTTGGCTTTGGGGTGACAGACCCCAGTGGCAAGCCAAGAAGCAGCTCCCACTACACAGTGTTCATTGTGGTCCATGCCATGGTTCAATACGAAGTCGCCTATGCCTTTTTTGGAGAGGCATTGTCTCCACAGAGGTGTTGGTCCTGACCACACCCGCATTACCTGCTTGGACCCTATAGCCACTTCAACATGACCCCAGGCAGATGGCATGCCGGGTGTTTGTGAAATCAAGCCACAAATGATGCTCTTAATGTACATTTTTGTTTGTATAGACTTGTGTGATTCTGGGGAAAGATACAATAGGAATGGAGAACAGAGACGGTAGACATTATTTTTCTACCTTTTTTCCTGGTTTTAGTAAACACATTTTATATTTGGAATTTGTGAAATTTTAGTAAAAGGACTGTAGTATAAAATAAGCCTAACAGAAGGGTTTATTTAAAAGGATTGAATACACAAGAAAAAAATCCTTGATGTAAAAGGTTATCTTTATTTTAGTTGGACATTATACAAATGAGTGAAAATCAGCTAATAAAAACCTACTTAATAAAATACAAAATCCAATTCACAATACACCTTTTATCAAACTTGAAAAGATGGGAACCACCTCAACTTAAACATCTATGAGAAATTTACAGCAAACATCTTGGTTAATGGTGAAACATTTAAAATATTCCCATTAAAGCCAGGAAGAAGCCAAGGGCACTGTCATCAATTTATTGATTCCTTATTTAGCATTTTCAGTGAGTCACACACTCTCCTTGTTTCTGTTAAACCCAACCCCCCCACACACACCTTTTGTTTGATTCATCAAATGTTCTTTGATCCCCTTTTTCCTCAATCTGTTTGAAATTTTACATTCTATTCCAATTCATTTAGTGGTTCCCAATGGATACCTACATTGAGACTTAAAAATATGTCAGAGTCTAGAGTTTCATTGCTCTTATATTCAGCCACTATATCATTTCCAGGCTCTAGACAAGAACTTCAGTAACTTCTAGCTCCTTCTGAATTTTCTCATGCCCCACATGTCTATGTCAAAGTCTTCTGGGATTTTAACTCTAGGTCATCCATGTTTCTTCCAGAATCATACTTATCTAGACTTAATAATACAGTTTCCTAATTTCCTTGCTTACTGACTCTTGTTACATCCCACTTCTTCCAGGTTGTCTGGCTTGGCTTTTTCCTAGCTGAAAAACATGACTTATACTTTCACGGTACGTAACATCTCCTTTCAAATCACCTTGTACAATAAGGGAGTTTAGCAGCTTGCACATTATAAGTTGTGTACTCTAACTTCAGGGGAAGCGCAGGCTTCTGGTCCAGTCTGAGTAGGATTCTGCCTTTTACTCCTTTTTCTGTATGCCATTTCTCCCTTCATGTGGCCTTGCCCTTGAGCTGACACTGCCTGCCTCCTTCTCTCTCCAACAATTTCTTTGATTGCTCATAGAACACTAGATTCAGAGTCATTTCCCTCTCGAAGCTGTGAGGATATTGCACCATTGCTTTCCACAGTCATCCATGCTGCCAGGCAAAGTCTATAGTCACCCTAATTCTGCTTTCCTTGTAGGTCTCAGCTCTCAGGCAGCTTTTGGAATGTTCTCTTCACCATACTTCATACTCTCAATGGTTGTTATTCTTGTATTCTGCTCAGGATTCATATATGTCTTCCACAGGGAGAAATCATTAGCCATAATTTCCTTGTATTTTGCTGTAATACAAATGTTCTGGCTCTCCCAGGAGAGCTCCATGTTAGATGACCTCTGGTCCTCAGGACGACTGTTCTGTCGCGCTGTCCATCTCTCTCTTGCCTAAACATCCAGTTTTTACTGATATTTTCCACAGTCCTATCTATTCTGTGATTCAAACCATCAACATAACTTTGGATTCCAACAACCTTGTTTTTCATCCCAAATATCTCTAATTGGCTTTTAATATAAGCGCAGTAAGATTAGGGGAACTGCTGGCTTATTTTTAAAAGCATTGAGGAACTCCATGCATGTGCAACTTTGACAGAAAGTACAAAGCAAGGACCAGGGGGGCATTGGTAGCAGATGGACTACTGTCAAGGTCCCGGGAGGAGTGCGTGGAGGCTCCATCCTGACAACACAGAGTGAGGGTTCCGGAGCAGAGGAGTGGAGCCGAAATGGGGCTGGATTTTGGCGGGGGGGGGGAAGTCGAGGTGGAAGAAAGGGAGGCTGGGAGCAATGTGGGTGACAGATAAATGTCAGTATGCAATGTTGGCGACGAACACTGGGACCCCTTGCACATAGGTGCCACTGGGGGTTTGAATGACCTGTAAAACATCTGAGCCACCCAGAGCCCTAAACCCGATGCAGGGATAGAGGGTCAACATGGGCTCCCGGGCAACAGCTTCAGGGCCAAAGACAGGGGGCGGCTCCTGATGCCCCACCTCAGGCTGGGCCACTTCGGGTCCTGGGCCTTCCACAGTTCTAGGCACAGGAGCTGTTTCACGAAAAGAGAAGGCTGAGGTCTGCCTGATTTCCGGTTCCCCCTGGTGGCCTGGCTCTCCATGGTGGTGCAGTTGGATGTGCATGTCTGGTCCCAGCAAGCGTTCTGCCCTCTGTCTCTGTCCAGCGTCCCTGCGGGGCCCACGCCCTCTGCCACGGCCTCGCCCTCGCCCTGCCTGCCGACTTCCTCCCCGCCGCCGACCTCTCTGTGCAGGAGGAGCCGACTCTGTGCGAGCTGGGGGCTCCCGTCTCAAGGGTTTCACATAAGCAATGGGTTTTGAGGGTTGGGCTGGCTCTGCGGGCCCATCTACTTCTAAGGAGTCTTCAGGGTCCACAACAGAGCAGCCTGGCTCTGTAGGGTGCCCACCTGAGGCAAAAAGAGAAGCAGAGTGTGAAGAGAGTGGGCATGGGCTGCCCAGGAAGCCTTAGGGGAAGGAAGACGAGGGGAGTGGTTCAGGGAGCGTTCCGGGGAACCCCTGGGAACACAGCGTCAAGAGAGGCCTGCAAGGTGAGCTCTCAGGAGTTCTGTCTGCCAAGGGCCTACAGCACTTTCCATGAGATTTCCATTGCAAGTCCTTGCAACAACCTCGTAAGTCGGATATTATGATCTCGATTTTGCTAATGAATAAATGAATCTACAGTTACCTAGAGAAATTGAATTGAAATAAATATGGCATGCTTCCTGTCCTCACTGAGGTTCAACTTCAGTAGGAGAGACAAACAGAACACCAAAAAACGAATGATGCTAATGAGCGACCAGTTGGGTGTTGAAGGGTGTCACAAGGGAGATGGGTCTGGATCCAGAATGCCTGGGCTATATTCCCAGGCAGCTTAATGTATCTCAGCATTGGTTCCCCTTTTCATAAACTGGTATAATAACATACCGACCCCTAGGTCCTTACAAGAACTGAGTTACAAGGTGAAATGTTTAAATTAGTATCTAGTTCAAGCAAGCATCTTAACATGTGTTGGAAAGGAGATAATCAAAAAGTCTTGCTGGAGGAGTTAACATAAGCCATCTTGGAGAAAATAGTTTATGGCACAAATGAGGTTTTCCAAAAATATCAGTCATTAATATTCCTAGAGAGATAGAAGGAATTTTACCCATAAATTGATTATAGGATACTTTTTAAAATGAATACTTGGAGACAATGGGGTGTTTTGAAATTAAAATCATGAGAGGAGAAACAAAAATCTCCATGGACGTTTGAGAATGAAGTTGAGAAGATCTCCCAGAAAAGAAAGCAAAAATCTAAAACAATGGAAAGAAGGATAAAACATAAAATTTCAAAGAAAAGATTCTAAAAGATTCCAGAGAGAGGGAGAAATAGAAAGAAAGGAAAAGTCACATGGAAAGGGCTAAGATTCAACATGTCTCAAAAATCAGACATCTCAAAAGCAGCAGTTAAATCTAGAAAATAACAGAAAATGTCTTCAAAATTTCAAGGGAAATGGATTTCCCACCTAAAATTTCATATCCAACCAAAGTTTCACTTAAGAATCAGGGAGGGGCCGGGAGCGGTGGCTCAAGCCTGTAATCCCAGCACTTTAGGAGGCCGAGACAGGCGGATCACGAGGTCAGGAGACCGAGACCATCCTGGCTAACACAGTGAAATCCCGTTTCTACTAAAAAATACACACACAAAAAAACTAGCTGGGTGAGGTGGCAGGCGCCTGTAGTCCCAGCTACTCGGGAGACTGAGGCAGGAGAATATCATAAACCCGGGAGGTGGAGCTTGCAGTGAGCTGAGATCCGGCCACTGCACTCCAGCCTGCGCGACAGAGCAAGACTACATCTCAAAAAAAAAAAAAAAAAGAAAAAAGAAAAGAATCAAGGAGGGTAGAATGAAGATGTTTCAGACAAGAAAGATCTTAAATAATTTGTTTTCAATGGATGCCTTATTGTTATGCATCTATCAAACTAGACAAGATTAAAAGGTTTAGGACACTCAGTGTATGAAGGGTAATGTTTTGGAGAACAATGTGGCAATAGCCGTAAAATTCCAGTTCCTGCAGAAAATAACAAGGTGGAAATACTGGTTTATCATAGATGAAGATGTAGTGTGAGGTCTTACTCCACTACAGAGAAACAGTGAAACAAGAAAAAAACAAAAAAAAAAAAACAAAAAAAGACCAGATTTGGGATGGGATACAATTCAAAAGAGGGAAAGGAATTTCCTAGATGATGTGGAAGCTGGAAGCTGACTTATAGTAACCAGCCCAGTTTGAAGCAGGCTATGAGAAAGTGAAACAGAGAACGCTTGAGTTTGAATTTAAACAATTGGGGAAAAACTGGGGAACGAACCAGTGATAAGAAAGCACATAATAACCCAAGGTAAGAATTAAGTCCTGGAAAAATCAAGTTATGCAAGAAATGGAAAGTAATCCTCCTAATATTCTCTCTGTTCCTGGGCAGGGGGGGAGGGACAGAGGGTGTGTGTCCTGGGCTGTGTGTGGCATGGTGCTTGGGTGATTGGTGGTGGTGGCAATGTGTAAACTACAGCTAAATATTCCTCTACCCTAGAGGGAAGACTATAATTAAACTCTAAAAGGAAAAAGAAATAGCAGTGGTGTAGGCATGTTGTTTAACGAATGAGAGGGAATGCTGAAAGAATTGGCTACACAGATGGAGGTGGTGTTCCCAAAGGTGTGGGAGCCTGAGAAGGAGCAGGAGCTGCTGCATTTCGTAACATGCCACATTCGTCCCTCTAAGTTCTATAAGTCAATACCAAAGGTAAAGCAAAATCCAGAAAAAAATGAAAAAGAGAATGACAGGTGTTTGATATACCTTGATTAGGGGCCATGTAGCGCAATCGCTTTGAACGCCTTGGTTCCTCCATGAGGAATCTGCGGGAGGGAGTGGGGAGAAAAACAAATCAGTAGAGTTAAACCACAGCCTCGTTTCCCAATTGCCAGGCAGCTATGCAGACCCCCACCACACACCCTCATCCAGGGCATCCAATGCCTGCAAGCCTCCGAGCACTTGGCTGCCTGGGCACCAACTGATCCCATGGGGCCACCCAAGAGGACCGTGTGAAGGTGGGGATTAGGGTGGGGGACTGTGGTTGTGGGAGACTTGCACACCGTAAAGTGTTTCCGAGGGGAAGCTAGTAGCCAGCAGGGATGGGCCTAGAGGTGCTTTAATTTATCCCAGTTCCTACAGGCAAAGCTGGGAGTGGGGAGACTGAAGTAGGCCTCCTGGAGGAATGATTCCTCCTCAGGGGAAGAGAAAAGGAAATTGGGGACAGAGAATGGATTTAGGAAGACAGGGGTGACAAGGCAGGGGGGTGGCTGTTGCCTTTCTAGGGGAACGAGGATTCTGTCCCCAATTGCACCCATCCAAGCTCTATCCACCCCTCAGGGACACATAGACACACACCTGATCTTCCTACACCTGGCTCCGGAGATCTGAAAATTTGGAGAGTCTTCGACGAAGAGAGGCCCGAGGAGCTAGAGCCACAGGTTCACTGCTGTAGCTCTGAGGTCATCCTCCCCTAGGCAGGCAGGCGGGCAGGCGGGCAGGCGGGCAGG
>NW_012115833.1:2073024-2081746 GCF_000951035.1 Colobus angolensis palliatus | reverse complement strand
GGAGGGAGCGCGCAGCAGGTTCTGGCTCAGAGCCCGGCAGAAAGCCAACTGCTAGAGGGCCAGCGCGGTCCCTCTTATACCGCAGCAAGACAGTCACGTAAGGGACAGGCGTGGTCAGAGGGGGGCCGGCTGGGGCGGGCCTGGCTGGGCTTGGAACGTACATTGGGCTAGTCCCCTGCCTGTCAAATGGGGCCCTGCTGAGATGCCGCCATTTATAGACATCAATGGTTGATTGATTAACCTAATCATTGGGAAAAAATACACAATTGCATTTGTGTGTCAGCAAAAGGGAGGTGCGGTGCCCTGAAGCTGGCTAATAGGAAGATCTGATTAGATTAGATCTGAGCATTGTCAAGGAAAGCATCCAAAAGGGGGATATTTGGGCTGAAATCTGGAATATAAAATTTGAAATTAGTCAACCTGAACCGGGTTGGGAGAGTCAGGGAGAGAGACAGCGGAGCGAAGAAATTGTGCTAAGACCCGGACTGGAAGGGAACCCAGCCCGTTCTGGAAATGGAGGGGAGGCCAGGGTCAGACCCAGAGGTGGTGCCAGGTGGAGGCAGGGGCCACGCAGGAGCAGTTCTTGTTCCAATGCAGTGGAAAATCACGGAACGGTGTCCTGCAGTGGGTTAACATTTCAAAATTGACCAGCCTAACTGTGAAGGAGAGCCAACCCAGGGTCCACGGAATAACTCAGGAAACGCAAGAAGGCTATTGCAGGCCTTGGGGTTGGGCACATGGTCCTGTTAGACTGGGACTGTGGGAGGCAGAGGAGAAGAAAGGTCCCTGGAGGGAGAGAAATTTCCAAGGGAAAGCGAGACCAAGTGTGGACAACCCTTGGAGAAGAGACTGCAGTCTTGGCAGCCCGTTCATTCAGACAGAGGTGGACAAAGAACTTGCTCTGAATGGGAGGATACAGTGTTTGGCTTGTGCACACTGGTTTGAAGGAGCTTCTGAGCTGCCAAGTGAGGATGTCAAGTGGCCTTTTGTAAAAACAGTCGAGCTCAGAGAGATGGCGATGGGGCTGGAGATGCGTGTGACACAGTCATCACTGGCGTTTATTGCTGTGGGTGCACACACGGGCGGAGGAAGACAGCAGGAAACACACCAGGACACGGGAGGGGAACCCACAGTGGGTCAGTTCGTTGGTTTGCATGCTTGTTCTTTAGACAGAGAGGTTCTCGCTCTATAGCCCAGGCTGGAGTGCGGTGGTGTAATCATGGCTCACTGCAACTACTCGGGAGGTTGAGACAAGAGAATCGCTTGAACCGATTCTCCTGTCTCAGCCTCCCGAGTAGCTGGAGTACAGATGCGTGCCACCACACTGGGCTAATTTTTGTATTTTTTGTAGAGATGAGATTTCACTATGTGCCCAAGCTTGTCTGTGACTCCTGAGCTCGAGCGATCTTTCCCGCTCAACCTCACGAGTAGCTGGGACCACAGGCTCAAGCCACCATGCCCGGCTAATTATTATTATTTTTGCTTTTATTTTTTTGTGGAGTTTAGGTTTTGGTATGTTGCTGGGGCTAATCTCAAACTCCTGGCCTCAAGCAATTCTCCCGCCTCGGCCTCCCAAATCATTAGGATTACAGGCATAAGCCACCACACTCTACTCCCACCGTGTTGTTTAAAAAATTCTGGCCAGGCATGGTGGCTCATGTCTGTAATCCCAGCACTTTGGGAGATGGAGGTGAGAGGATCACTTCAGCACAGGAGTTTGAGACCAGTCCAGGCTGCGTAGCAAGACCCCATCTCTACAAAAACAAACAAACAAACAAACAAACAAAAAATTACCCTTGTGGGGTGGTGCCTGCCTGTGGTGTCAGTCGCTAGGAAAGCTGAGATGGGAGACTTGCTTGAGCCTGATAGATCAAGACTGCAGTGAACCGAGATTGTATGGCTGCATTCCAGTCTGGGACAGAGTGACACCTTGTCTCAAAAAAAAAAAAAAAAAACAACAACAACAACAACAACAACAAAAAACGGTGTATAAATAATACAATTCCAGTTAGATTCTCAATATTTTTTATTTTTGTTGTTGCTTTTGTTTTTTAAAAAATTCAACTTTATTAAGGTACAATTTACACATAGTAAAATGCATCCATTTGAAGCACACAATAGGGTGAGTTTGATAAACATGTAGACATGCAGACATGGGTAACCACCTCCTCAATTAACATAAGAATAATTTCATCACTGGGACAGTTCCCTTGTGTCCCTTTGCTATCAGCCCCCTTCTCCCATTCTCTGCCCCAGGAAACCACTGATCCGCTTCTTATCTCTACAGATTATTTTTGCCTGTTCTAGAATTTCATATAAATGGAAACATACAGTATGTCTTCTTTTCTGCTGGGTTTCTCTTGCTTGATAAAATATTGCTGAGGTCTATCTATGTTACAGAATGCATGAGTCATTCATTCATTTTCATTGCTGAGTGGTGTTCCATTCCACAAATAAACCACGGTTTGTTTATCCAGTCACTACCAGCTGACAGACACAGATTGGGTTGTTTCCAGTTTGGGGCTATTGTGAATAAAACTGCTAAGAACACTCATGTACAAGACTTCGCATACACATATGCTTTCATTTTACTTGGGTAAATATCTACAAGTGAAATTTTTGGGTCAAATATCAAGAGTTTTTTTTAGATTTTTAAAAAGTTATCAAATTGCTTTTCAAATTGATTGTGGGATTTTACATTCCTTCCTGAAATGTATGAGGGTTTTAGGTGCTCCACATGTCCTGTCAACTCTTGGTGTTGTTGATTCATTTTCTCTAAGGCACTCTGGTGTCTATGGAGTGGTGTCTCATTGAGGCTCTAACTTGCCTTTGCTTGATGACTAATGATGTGCTTAATAGATATTTAAAAATAAGTGTTTTAGAGTAGTTCCAGACTCGCAGAAAAGTTGGAGAAAATACAGAAAGCTCTCATCTGCCCTAAATTTACCCTGCTCCTAGAATCTTACAGTGCGATACATTTGTCATAATTATTATGGCAATAATAATTGTTGATATATTAATCAATATAATACATCATTATTAATTAAAGTCTATGTTTGGTCCCAATTTCTTTGGTTTTGCCCTAACATACCTTTTCTGTCCCAAGACGCCATCCAGGGTACCACATTACAATTACAATTAGTCATGGCTCCTCTTGGCTGTGACAGTTTCTCACGCTTGCCTTGTTTTTGATGACCTTGACACTTTGAATACTGGTCAGATATATTGTAGGATGTCCTCTCCTGAAATTCTTCTGATGTATTTCTTATGATCTGACTGGAATTATATGTTTTTGTAAGGACGATTACAGAGGGAAAGTGCCATTCCCATCCCATCCTGTCTAGAGCACACACCATCAACATGGCTTATCACTGCTGGTATTAATCCTGGTCACCTGGCTGGGGCAGTGTTGATTAGGTTTCTCCACCATAAAGTGATTTTCCCACCTCCTTCTCTACTGTACTTTTTTCAAGTCACTACCTATAGCCCATACTTTAAAAAAGGGAAGTTATGCTTTATCTCCTTGCATAAAGCAAGTTCTCCTTGGAGTTCTCCTGTGTGGAGGATTTGCCTGTTCTTCCCCATGTGTTTATTTATTAAATCATTTATTTATATCAGTATGGACTTATGGACATCTATTGTATACTTTGGTTTATAATCCAATACTTCAGGGGATGAACTATTTAAAAATTTAGCTAATTATTTCATTACGTATTTTACTTATTTAATTATTAATTATTTAGTTAATTACTTTGTTACTCAAAGTTTCCAGCTTTGGCCACTTGGAGCTCCTTTAGTTAGCTTCTGTGTCCTTTTGTCACCCCCCATTACTGTGGCTTTTCGTTTGGTTTGGTTTGCAGCTGCTCCTTGCTCCCTGGCACCACAGGATGCTCCATGTTTATTTGTATATTGTCATCCTTACTAGGGTTTCATAAGCTCCAAAGTCATGAAGAGTTTTGCACCATTTTCTTCTAGAAGTTTTACAGTTTTTGCTTTTACCTATAGGTTAACAAACCATTTTTGTTAATTTTTGTGTAGATTGTGAAGTAAAGTTTGAGATTTATATTTTTAATTATGGGTATCTAATTTGTTCCAATATCATTTGTTAAAATAAATGCTGCTTTTTTTTCCTTCTTGAAAGTGGTGAAATGTTTTAAATTTTATATGGAGAATTAAGTTTTGGAGGACAAAAGCCATAAAAAAGAAGAATAGTGAGTTGAGCCTTTCCTAGCTATCAAAACGGTATGGTGTTGGCAAAGGAGTAGGTGAATTAGTTGATGAGAATAGATCAGAAACATATAACAGCTAACAATAGCTAACATCTATTGGACATTGCCACGTGCTAGACATTGTTCCCAGTACTTTTCACATATTCATGCATTCAATCCACCCAACATTAATGTGTAAGATAATTGATTATCAAAAGCAAAAATAATAGGTAATATATAGTGGGTTTTAGAATATGTGAAAAATAAAATCTATAACAACCAAAGCCCCAAGGAGAAGGAATTGAAAGCATATCATTGTAGTCCTAACTCTACACATGAAGTAGTATAATATTATGCAAACTTCCAAAAGAGAACCCTGCCACAAGCGTGGCTTTACTGGTTAATTCTACCAAACATTCATTGAAGATATAATACCAATTCTACAGAAGTTCTGGTGAGACAACAATTTTGAAAGAAGGATTTTAGTTGAGGCTGCATTGTATGGAAAGATGAATTAGAGGAAAACGGTACAACCTAAATGGGTTTAAACTGGTTGGGCATTACTAGGACTTCTTGGAAAGTTTGAATATTAATTCCATACTGGAAAATAATATTGTGTAAAGAAATGTGTTAAACATCCTGAGTGTGAAAATTGAATTGCAATTTATATAGAAAAACTCCTTAAAGTTTTAATTTAAATAAATTCAAGCCATCTACTAAGGTGGTGGCATGGAAAAGGATGAAGACAGGTAGAAGGGGGAAAGTCAAAATGCAGTTATTTTATTTGGAAAGATAATGAGTTCAATTGTTAATGTTTCTTTAGAAGCCATTTATAAGGAAATTCAGTTAGAAATTTATGGTAGAATAGTATCATCTTATATGGTTAAGAAATTGATATAGTTTCTTCATATCTAATTGGCTTGCTTTTAGTGTTGAACTTATTTATTGATTGAATTTACCCATTCTCTTTCCCAAAACAGTTTTCTTGTATAGATTCGCAATATTGAGCTTAAATAATAATGTCTGGTTTTAGTAACTCCAAAATATATTTTCTCAAATGATCTTCTAATTGCATATATAATAAAGCTTTATTATCTGTTTAAAACTTCTCAATATCTCTCTTTTGTCATAAATATTTAATCTATAGCCACAACTTACAAATATTTATAATCTTATCTTCATGAGACTTCCAAGCCACATTTCCAGTTAAACTTATCCTAACACTCAATACTCTACACTCAGCTCTTTCAAGTTTCGGAAACATACCATATTGTCTTGCGGGATCTGAACTTGTGTATATGGTTTCTCTTTTCTAAAACCCCCATCCACACCCAAGTAAATTTGACCTTAACTCATCTATCAAGAGACTTAGAGTCTTCCCTGGTTTCCAGGCTATGTTAGTAGTCATCGTATTAATATGCTCCCATACTACTACCAACTTACTTTTACTGTGGTACGTATAATAATCTATTACAAATGTTTGCTTATACAAGTTTTTGCAAGTAGGTAGTAAATATTCTAAGTTTGGAAATGCATTATCGTTTTTATATATTTGTCTTCCTGGCTCAATGGCCAGATCATGGAATTTGTTTGGTAAATGTTCACCTAATTAATAAATGACTAATTTAGTAATGTAAAAATAATTTGAGTAATGGCATTAATGATAACAAAGAAAGCATTACTAAGTAGCTGTAGGCTTTAGTGTAGTATTTATGCGTATTTAAGTGTTTATAATCAGTATCTTTTAACGTTCAATACACTTTTATTCTTCTAGATCAGCACGTTTGTAAAGATTCATAACTTGCCAAAATCTAAATCTAAGCATCAAAAGTTAAGAATATAAAAAAGCAATTTTACAGTTTAGAAGTCTATGAAAACACCAGTAAGCAGATATCGTAAATCACTAATAGACACAAACTTTCTCAGAGCACAACATAACCATGCTGAAAAGTGCTGTAGATATAACTTGTAGCAAACCTTTCAAGGAAAACTCTATTAATCTTAATTTTTACTGTTGTGTTTATCAAAATTAATGCATGGAAGATTATATATGTGAGCTATTTATATGATAATGAAATCGTGTAAAATCTGTGGTATGCACAAATCAAACATTTATATTTGCTTCCTTTCTTGCTTGCTTATTTTGTTATATTTGTGACTCGTAGTTTATTTTCATATGTCATATTTATGAACAGGAAATTATAATCTAGATAAACTATATTCACAGAAGATATTGTATTATAATGACTTTTTTGGTGTTTTCTGATGTATTTTCTCATTCTCTAATATATTATAAACATATTTTCTAAATCGTTGTTTATATTATTATATTTTCAACAGACAAAATCTACACAAGTACTTCTAAATGAACTTGGAATTTGGTCAGGTCATGCCACAAAACATGTTAAACATATTCAGTCATTTTGTAAATTTATGCCTACTTAATAAAATCAGAAAGTAGTGTCACCTTTTGAATTAGGAAAAGTAATTATAGAAAAATATTTCTCAAGTTTAAAAGGGGCATTTTTCTGCCATCCCCATACCCCGAGTAAAGTGAAGATAATGAGAATCTGACATAAATCAAATTATCTACATCTTGGAACTGTAAAGTTTATCTCTATTCTGTATTTTGTCCTTTGACTTTCTATAAAACTTTCTTACACAGCTGCCCAGGAGGACAATACTACCTTTCATGTTCTAATGAAAATTCAATCTCAAAGGGATTCATTTCTTAGCTTCGTTTTAAAGTTGTGAACTGGTTGTATTATACACATATTTTATGTATGATATTGTTTTACCATTTCTCTTTTCTTCCAACTTTTCTAATTGTACAAATGCTATAAACTGAGAAATTTATCTTTTTGAACTATCTCATTAGGTTGTTTGATTTCTTTCTAAAGCCTTGGCTTTTTCTGCAATTCTTTGAGTAAATAAACACTTGTGATGTCTGATCTTTTATTCCATTCTACATCTTCTGTATTCTCCCGCCTTTCTTTACTCATTTAATCCTAGACTTCAAAAGGCTTTTTTTTCTTGTTGGATTACAAACTTAATTATGTAATAATATTCAGTAGGAAATTAGTCAGCAAACAATTTTGATATACAAGTAACTTCTCAAAACGTGTTCATGTAATCTCTTTTGTAACATAAAGACTGTAGTTTCTACTATAATATTTAAATTTTTATTATATACATACATACATTTATTGAATATATTAAAGTTTAAAACTTTTATCACAAGGGGCTGCAAATATTAATAATGCTTTTCTTTTCTTTTATTTTTTTCTTTGAGGCAAAGTCTCACTCTGTTGCACAGTGGCACGGTCTCAGCTCGCTACAACATCTGCCTCCTGGGTTCAAGCGATTCTCCTGCCTCAGCCTCCCAAGTAGCTGAGATTACAGGTGCCTGCCACCATACTAGGCTAATTTTTTGTGTTTTTAGTAGAGACAGAGTTTTACCATATTGACCAGGCTGGTCTCAAACTCCTGACTTCGTTTTGCTGGCCTCGGCCTCCCAAAGCGCTGGGATCACAGGAGTGAGCCACTGTACCTGGCCTGATAATGCTTTTCAAAGTATTTTCAGGTAGGAGTTTAATTGTGTGTGCAATAAAATCATGAGCAATTTCATTTGGGGTTTAATATTCTGAGCTTCAATTAAGTCATCAGAAATTCTGAGGCAAGTGAAGCGTGTAAAGTTGAAAATGCTTTTAATTGTTTATAAATTTTATTTTGAACATTACTACGGTTACTGAATCTAAACCACTTCAAACCAACATTAGCTTTAATTGTATGATATATTTGGTCATTTTATCTAAAATTTGCAGTCTGAAATAGGTGACTAAATATTATATAAATATGTATAAATATAACACCAGCTATTGCCAGGAACCTTTTAAATTATAAAGATTTCAGCTGATTAGAAGTAAATCTTTAAACTTTATGCCACTGTTAGTGTCAAAGGCAAAACAATTTTATGTGTTTTATTTCTTATCCATTATTTTCCCCCTTTATACTTCAATTCTCTGTTCTTATCAAAATACAGTTTAATTTATGAATGCAATTTGAGTACACTTATTTAAATAATATTGCAACATTTGAATAAAACAAATATTCCCACATGGTCCCTAAGCCTATATTTTATTCTTATTCCTGTATCTATTTGTTTAAGAACTAGTGGCATATTGTCAAATAACGTTTGTACTTTTGTGCCTGGAGTTTTCAATTTAGACATTGTTTATTGAATTCCAACTATGGAAAATAGGAAATTATTTCTTTTACTAGTTTTCAACCTATATTTTCACTTCTACCATCATTCAAAAAGAGTATCAGGTTTTTAAATTACTATTTAGTGCTCTTATTGTTAATACTATTAAATGTAGTTGACAGCTAGATTGGTATAATTGCATTTCTGTTTCTTTAATTATGTCACTGATTTTTATTTGAATTTGTTCTCAAGGGCCTGCTGATTCTTGGACCTCTGTTCATACTTCAAAAACTCTAAATGTGGTTCTGAG
>NW_012115833.1:2071084-2072974 GCF_000951035.1 Colobus angolensis palliatus | reverse complement strand
GCTGCACTTCACACTCAAACCTTTGGGAAAATAGTACCTAAATATTCAAAGGTTTTATGCACATATCTACAGCAATAATAGTCTTACTGAGAATGATATTCAAGACTCTATCTTGGCCTTATAGGCAAGTCGATTTTACATTTCTTTGCTTTTTTGAGTCAGTTACCAAAAATTATTGATTTCCATCTTCTGAAATCATATTTAAATTTCTAATTGGCTCTCAGATTTATTATTGTCTGATGAAAATTTTAACTCATTAAAAAATTCTTGTTGCTACATTAGTAAGATTGTGAAAAGAAACATGAATAAATACAGTCAATACATTTGCCATTTTTATCAGAAGACTCAAACTATTCCTTTTCATACTTTAGGGTGAAATTGAACACACATACACTCTGATACATAAATTTTTATATAGCTAAATATATATATATATCACATATGTTTGTATATATCTTATATACCCATATAGAATATATGATGTTCCCTAAATCTATATCTTCTTGCCTCTATCTAGAGAATAATAGGATTGAAAAAGAAAATACTGTTATAGTACCAAAAATAATAATGTAAATTCATTCATTATTTTTAACTTTCACTTTTTCAGATATCACTTCAGTTTCAGTTCGTTTTGGTCCAGTAGAAGATGTCCTTATGACCATTTCTGTTTCTTTTTTTTAGGGATTCCATAACAAATTACCGCAAATGAGGTGTCTTGAAACAAAGAAAATGTATTCTATCAATAGGGAAAGAAATTCCCATTCAATACATGCTGCTGGGATAACTGGCTAGCCATATGCAGAAGAATGAAACTGCCTATCACCATATTCAAGAAAACCTGCCTATCACCATAAGCAAAAATTAACCCAAGATAGGTTAAAGACTTAAATGTAAGTCCTCAGACTATAAAAATCAATAGAAGAAAGACTTCAATCATTTGTGTTCCTTGGTTTGCAGCTGAATAACTGGAATATCTGCCTCCTCTCTCCCTTGGTCTTCTTCCCAGTGTGTGTGTGTGTGTGCCTGGCTTTCTAATGGTGACACCAGTATTGGATATAGGGACCACCCTATCCTGTGTGACCGCATCTTAACCAATTATATTTGCAAAGACCCATTTACAAATAAGATTATATTGTAATTTTGAGGTTGGCGTGAATCTTGAGTGGACACTATTCAACCTAGAACACTATCATTTTCTGATCCTACTGACTTTAAGATTGTTTAGGATCCTCTTTCTCTTTCTGAAATTCATCCTACAGTGGCTAATTTTACTGCGTGATATATATATATATTTAATAACTGACCTATCAGATTTAGATCAATCATAAAATAAGCACAACTGCTTTTTCAGTTGTTGCTAAATTACCAGAATAGCTAATGCTATATTCTTAAGGTTTTGGTAGATTCCAGTTGCTTTTAGGTCCTCTCTTTGTTTTTGTTCTTATTTTAAAAATATGATCAAATGAGTTTCTAAATCTAAAGCTCGTACTATGTCAGAGGTTTGTATTTTTTCCTGATTCTGTATCATCAAAATCAGAAAAAAAAAGCGTATCTATTCTTATTTAGTTGTAAATATCCCAGTCATTTACATAACACCTTGATAACAGATACTTTAAACTGCAACTTTTTTGACCATTCCTTCTGAATTAAGTAGAAAATGCTAAAAGCTTACCGGAAAGTGAAATAAAACAACTAGTTCATATCTTCTTTTGAATTCAAGCAAATGATAAAATATAGCTCTGTGGGAGAATATAATGATCTCAGCATATGTTCATCCACCTTGTATGTATAATCATTTTCTTTTGTACCATGTCTTAGAGGAATTATTATTATGATTTGAATATTGAGAAATCACAGGTATAATTACTGACAGGGAAGTATTAGTTTGCA
>NW_012115833.1:2069087-2069524 GCF_000951035.1 Colobus angolensis palliatus | reverse complement strand
ATGTAGATGACGGGTTAATGGGTGCAGCAAACCACCATGGCACGTGTATAACTATGTAACAAACCGGCACGTTCTGCACAGGTATCCCAGAACTTGAAGTATAATTTTAAAAAAAGTAAAAAAAAAAAAAAAAAAAATTCCCTCACCCCTACTCCACCCATCCCACAATCCTTCCAGCTTTTGCACCACTGGCGAGAAGTGTTCCTGATGCAAACTTCACTGCTTCCTGCTTCGAAGGAATCCTCTATCCTGTGACTATCCCTCCACACATAGTAAGTTCTTAACGCAGGGGATGGAAGGGCACACACAGAGGTGGGAGGTGGAGGATACGATGGATAAGGTGGATGGGGTAAAGAAGATGGCATGGAAGACTATACGACATTTCATATATAATTGCTAAATCTGCATATTTTTCATCTGAATTAAGATCCCAAGCA
>NW_012115833.1:2067326-2068782 GCF_000951035.1 Colobus angolensis palliatus | reverse complement strand
TCTTTCTTTCTTTCTTTCTTTCTTTCTTTCCTTCCTTCCTTCTCTCTTTCTCTCTCTCTGTCTCTCTTCTTTCCTTCTCTTTCTTTCTTTCTTGCTTGCTTGCTTTCTGTCTGTCTGTCTGTCTTTCTTGTTGTCCTTCCACTGATGACCCCTTAATGACTATGGACTAAGCAGTGTCTAGGGACTAGGGGTAAAGTATTGAGCAAAACAGATACTATTCTGCTTCACGTTGTGTTTACGACCTAGACACAATGTTGCACTTGAGGGCACCTTAGTTTTTAGCAATTATCACTGTCTGAATAGAAAAATTATGAAGTAATAAACAATTTTGAGAAACATATGTATTTGGTTCAAAGTGTTGTGGAATCCCCAAATTTAGGGTAATGTTCCTGATACATAGTAAAACAAAAACTGAAACCTCAGCACCTAGGAGCAGAGAGAGGTTTATTCAATTTGGCCAAAACAAGAGGGCAGGAGACAGAAATCTCTCAATTTCTACCTGTCTTTGAACATATTTGGTGGCTTTTATGAGTAAGGTAGGTATCTGTGAAGTGAGATGACCTTATAATCAAAGCTGTTTGTGTACCTTGGCCTAATCCCACTTCTAGATACCATCAAGGAGGTCTGCATGGTCTAAGGTTCGTTGTTCTTTGAAAGACAAACAAGTTTATTAACCCTGTGGGCAGCCCTTGGAGGCTGGGATGTGAAGTTAATAATTTCTAGTGACTACTCCCTACTGAAACTACTACATGCGAGCAAACATGCATGGAGAAAGAAAATAACAAAGAGAAAGAAAATAAGTAAAACAAAGTCTTGGGATTTTTATGAAATACAGACTTTGTTACAAAAACACAGAAGAGATAAAATAAATGAACAAATAAATAGAATTACAGACACTTTTATTGAGATATATTTGCTTGAATAGTCATTAGCTATTACATATATTTACTCAGGTAAATGTATTTAAATGATTGTAACTGTTGAACAAGATTTAAAAATGCAACTAACTAGCGTTGTTTCTGATAAGAATGTGAAAATGTACTACAAAAATATGCTTGATTTTAATGCTAGCAATATTCACTATACTGATTTACATTATGAGATCTTACAGAAGCATAAAGTTATAGTAAAATGAATATGAAAGGCAAGTTAAAGGCAATAATTGCCTTATAAAGGCCTTTCATTAAATATTAAAATGCTGAGTTGGCCAATGCCATGATTCAGAAAGCAAAAACCAATTTTTAAAAACAGGAAGTGTTTCTTAAGCTCTCCAAGACATGTTTGTACGTTTTCTTTTCTTTCTTTCTTTTTTTTTTTTTTCTAGGACTCAACTTTGAAGGTTAGGAGAAACTCCATAGTGAAGACAAACTCTCAAACTCTCAACTACATGAGACAAGAGTAAAACATTAATTGATGCGTTAAGAGATTTATTGCATTTCTTCTTAAATTACAGTCA
>NW_012115833.1:2064857-2066731 GCF_000951035.1 Colobus angolensis palliatus | reverse complement strand
AAGTCTCAAATTTCAGTGATTTACACAAAACATTTATTTTCAGATTATACTACTCATCAGCAATTGACATTCAGCTATTGAATTTACTCCACACTTCTTTTTCTGAAATTGATGTTGAAGTTTGAGCCCTTATTTGGAACTTGTTGCCTTTCAGGACATGCGAAAAGGGCAAGAAGGGTCAAAAACATGAGATTCCTTCAAAAGTCTCAGCTCAGAACTAGCACCTTGTCACTGCTGCTCACATTGATTCCAGAAAGCCAGGTGACAACGCCAGAAAATGAGGTAAGTAAGGATACTCTGCCTACATGTGACATTGGGAGGGGATGTTGATCTTCTAACAGGGAAGAGAATGAATTAGTTGCTGAGAAAAATAATATAATCCATTATTGAAGTATTTTTAATTTCCTGCTTCCCTTCCAGTATATCTTTGAAAACATTTATGATCTTTTAATTATCCTAATAACTTCCCTTCTCCACTAGCATTAATAGTGCTTTTAAAATATATGTGCTTGGGAAACACTTGGAAGTTAAATTAAAAGGGAAAGTAATTATGAATAAGCTATAGGGTCTATCTCTGCCTAATTCAGTTATTGCTATTACTCTTCCCACTTTTCCTTTGATACTGAATACAAAGAAAGGAAGGAAAGGAAGAGAAAAACAACCAACTTGATGTTCTAGGAAACGTTGATCGTTTTCTAAAACAATATAAGCCTGTATGTTCACAACTGATGAACACAATGTTCTCACCATGTGAGCAAAAAGGGTGAAATTTGAAGGGTCACAATTTGTAAAAGCTCTGCATCCTGTTGACAGAGTCTAGAGGGACATTCAAATACTGAAATTGGGGGTTCTTAGTAGTCCCAGGGTGGAAAATTTCTATAATTGGGACTCGTACTGAGAATATAAAGAACATTAAAATGCCATTAACTTCAACTATTCACACTCTGATAACACATTGAATCTAATTATTATGACGTTATAGAAATATGTATAGAATCCAAATGTTCTTTAAGCTGTTTATGAAAGTGAATATAAAGTGCATTTGGTACCAGAGAGCAGGTTAACTTTAAGGTTAACTTTATTGTAGAAAAAAAAGTCAGCTTACTCCACGTAGAGAAAATTCAGTACAATATATTTGATCTATATTCACTATTCTCTTGAATATCATGGCCAACTGAGTTTATTGAAAGTGAATGACTTTCAAATGGACTGATTTCACAGGACTAAAAACTGTGATGGAAGCATGAGAAGAAATGGAGAGTAGTATACCTCAGTTACTTATTGCTTGTTTTATTTTCTTCAATTATCATTTGTCGCTGTGTTTTTTTCTCTTTATAAGTTGCCTTTTGACTGGCATTGCTTTGATATCCCGAACAGGCAACTGCCGCCAAATTTACCAAAAGTGAAATGTTGCAGACTGCCAATTGAGTTTTTAATGTTTTGTTTGCTGTCAGTGTTGTTAAAATCACGAAATTATTTTCTAACAAATCACACCAGTGGACTATAGTTTTTTGTCCTGCAAAACAATCTGCCTGAACAAAGATCTCCCTGTTCTGATAATAACTTGAAACAGGTAGGCATTTAAAGGTAAATATCCTAAGTTTATGCTTAAAACTAGATGCAAAGCACACAAAATAATAATTAATTGCATAAAACCGATTAAATTGGAAAGGATTGAAGTCTCTCTCTCTCTCTCTCTGTGCCTCTCTCTCTGTGTCTCTCTTGCTCGCAAACATTTTGGTCTTTTTACGAAGAGTCCAACCATCATTGAGTGAAAAGAATATCCTCCAACAAATGTGCAGGCAACATTCTATTCCTTGTTGTGTACATGTAAAAGAGAGACTGGTTTAGAAGCAAACAAAAAAGTGGACTTG
>NW_012115833.1:2061126-2063917 GCF_000951035.1 Colobus angolensis palliatus | reverse complement strand
CATACGTTATTCTCTTGGATATCAGAAACTCAAGTCCCTGGAGTTCTAAGATATTTTTCTTTTAAAATATTATCTGTTCTTCAGATTGGCAATTTCCATTGTTTTGTCTTTAACTGAGTTGTCTTCTATGGTTTCCATTCTACTATTATGCCCATTTAGTTTGTTTTTTAATTTTAAATTGTCTCCTTTTCCATTGTATAATTTCCATATGGTATACTTTTAATTTATGTTATTTTTTGAAAGCCTTTTTTTCTATTCATTCCAAATGAGCTTATCTTAATTTCATGGATCATAGTTATAATAATATTCATTTTGTAATATTTGTCTGATAACCCATTATCTGTATAATATGAAGGTTTAATTTCTGTTGATTTTTTTTTCTCTTGAGATTTTGTTACATTTTCTTATTCTTTGTATGGCAGGTTATTTAGGACTATATTCTGGACACGATAAGCAATGTGTAATAAAATGCTATATTTGCATTTTCAACATATAAAAAGAATAAATAGAAAATGCAAGGAAATACTGCAAGACAACAAAAAGTGTCGGGAAAATAATGAACACATACAATGGATATGAATGGCAGTTTCTCATATTAAAACTGCAATGCAAATAATTAAAAGTAATGCACATGGTAATTAGATATGGACAAATTTAAAAGCAATAAAATACCGCAAAACTTTTAAAAAATCAAAATTCAATAGTAGCAAATATGAGTAACTGTGCACTACTTGTAGAAGTAAAAATCGATGCAAGCATTCTTAAGAAAAATCTGATAGGAATTATTGAAGTCAGATAATAATTTCCTATTATGCAATATTCTACTTTTGGATATATTTATTTTTGAGGAAAACTCATGCAAATGTGCAATAGGTCTTGAGTTACAATGATCTTTCATCATTTATTGTTTTGTCAGATAGATGGAAAGAATCTTGTCGTCTAGCATTACAATATCAATATATATCATGTTATGTGTATTTGCTATGAAGTACTATGAATCACTTAGAAGTGATTAAATTACCATCCTATGGCATACAGATAGATGTTTAAAGCATATTATACAAGCACAATAGATAACTATGTAATGGAGAATACTGGTAAAAAATCTGGAAAGTTATAGCTATCTTTGTTGGTGTCTCAACCATATTATGTCAGCTTTCATAGTTCTGTACATGGCAATAGCTTCTCAGTGAAAACAGCTGAATTTCTGCCCAAGGACTTCAGTAGTTTTATTAATGTGCATAGTTCATGTTCAGGGAAAGTCAAAGTGAGAGGGAGTTAAACCTCTAAAAGTCACTTTCAACCCATAATTACTAAACATTGGTGAATACACACTACAGTGTCCTTACTCCTTGGGAAAGACAACTCAGCCAACTACATTTTTCAGGAGGACTCAAAGGAAACTACCTTCATGAATGGATAACTAATAGAAGAGTGAGGTGGGATCAGTGACGTCTCTGAGAAACTCAGTGGTGGCTCTGCTCAGCAGACCAGGTGGTAGACAACAGGTGCCACTAGAACTTGGTGGCTTAAATGTCAATTGGTATAATGGGATTATGGATTTACAGAGGTGGTAAAAATGGCACTTAACTGTTGTCAACCTGTTGGATGCAATTCTCTTATTAATCTGCGAACTAGAAATGGTTGATAGGAGCATTGATACAGAAGGATCTGTAACAATGGCTAATTGAACACAGTTTTCCTAAAAGGCATAGATCGACAGTCAATGAGAAAGTTATTTTATTTACATAGCCAATAAAGTTCAAGACATGATCAAATATTAGATTCTTCAATAAAGTGTTCAAATTTCCTTGTACGATATCCAAACTTGAGCCAGTTCTTAGATCCGGAAGTTTACCAGGGAATGGAAGGTTGTAAACTCTGGAGGTCTACATACAGCATTCATTGACCCAATCCTTCCCTAGAGGTGCATATGGTCATTTATCAGATTACCACATACTGAAAACAGGAGGAAAGGGCAGAAAAATATATTTGGTGGATGTTGTTCTTGGCAGACATTAATTGCAGGAAACCGCAAATAACGTCATGTACCTACCTTAATAGTAAGACCACATGGAGACAAAATGATAAATGGAGCCCTGAACCAGTTTCCTTTCCTAATGGGTCCAATGGATGGGGAGCACCCTTGCCCCAAACCATTTGCTTGTTCCCTAAGTACATACTTAGAGTATATGTGTAATATGTAAATCTTACATTGATCCCTGATTGCTTAGTAAAAGCTGTAATGAAAGAAAGGCAGGGAAAACCTCCAAAACTCTCACCCAGCACAGCTAAGAAAGTAAATCAAAAACACAATCAATCGTGGCTGAAATGGCAAAATTAGTCCCACTTTCAAAGACTCATGGAATGCAAGGGCATTAGTTCCTGTAAAATCATAGTTTAATCCAGTCTGGTTCCTGCAAAACTTCAGATGGATCTTATACAGAATCACAGGCCACAGTTGTAACTACTGACATCTTTGTTAGAATAATAACAATAGATCAGCAATTTGGTATGTGACTCTCATATGTGATGAATCAGTTTGTTTTAATTTTAATCAGAAAGAGACATTAAAGACTACTGTCCTCATGTTTTTATCCAGAGCTCTATTAACTCACATATGTGTATACTATATAATTCAAAGAAAATTTAATTACCTTTACCTGGTCCAGTTCATCACACTATATGGATAATGTGTTGTTCACATTTCCTCATATTTTAGTAAATATTCTATATAATAGAAATTGGACATTACAAAGGAGCAATACTCTCTAGATTTTCTATTCTTTTT
>NW_012115833.1:2056325-2060561 GCF_000951035.1 Colobus angolensis palliatus | reverse complement strand
GTTATTAAAATTAGGAAGCTTATCTATATATGGTAGGCCAAAACACTTGTTATTGAATTTTATTTAATTTAAGTTATAATATCAATTTTCAAAATGTTCGATACAATTTTAGTTAAAGTCATACATTAAATAGCAAGTTGTTTTTTCTTTCTTTGTTTAATAAAAAGATAGATTCTCATTGTCTTAGCCCATTTTGCATTGCTGTAATAGAATATCAGAGGCTAATTTATAAAGGAATTTTTTTTTAGCTCAAAATCTTGCAGGTGGGGAAGTTCAAGAGCGTAGTACTCCATCTGACCAGCTGCTGGTGAGAACTTAGTGCTAGGTGAAAATATGGTCAAATTTGTTCTCTTTTGTGTGGCTAAATAATACTCCATTGTGTCTATAAAACCAGAAAACCAAGAGAACATGTGCACAGAGATCACATGGTGAGAGAGGAAGCAAGCATAAATCTAGGAAACTTGGCTTGCTTTTATAACAACCCACCCTCACTGTAACTAATCTAGCCCTGAGCCAGCAAGAACTCACTCCTGAATGAGCGAGACTTTAATTCCACCATAGGGCATTAATCTGTTCATGAAGGATCTGGTCCCATGACTCAAACACCTCCCTCTGGGCCCCACCTCCCAGCACTGCTGCATAGGCAATTACGGTTCTACTTGAGTTTTGGCAGGGACATACCACATCCAAACCATAACTCTCATCAATATGAAATTCTTTCCCTGAATCAAAAAGACAACAGTTTGTTCTCAAAATTATTTTCGTAAGAAGTTTTCAGGAAATTTTGTAGTGACTCTTCTCATGAAAAGGAAGATTGTTCTATTGAGATACTACAAGCATCAAATAGCAAATGCAATACATTAGCAGCTGTTAAAATAATTTAAAGATGGAGATGATTCCTTTCATAATAAAAAGTCATTAAAATATTAAATCAATAATAAAGAAAGTGTGGAAATAACTAAGGAAAAGTTTTATTTTAAAAAAATCAATATTTTTTCATTATGCATAATGAAGAAACCTATTAAGAATTTGTGGATATCAACTGTGAATAGTAGTTCAGAAGCAGACAGTATAGAAGCTTCAGCATTTTTTAAATTGTTGTTTTGGTGGTTATATTGTAAACCAAATAAGAAATGAAGACTCATAGGTGGGAATTGAACAATGAGAATATTTAGACACAGGGCGGAGAGCATCACACACCGGGGCCTGTTGTGGGGTGGGGCGAGAGGAGAGGGATAGCATTAGGAGATACACCTAATGTAAATGATGAGTTAATGGGTGCAGCACACCAACATGGCACATGTATACATATGTAACAAACCTGCACGTTGTGCACATGTACCCTAGAACTTAAAGTATAATAATAATAAAAAAATGAAGACACGCACATATCTATACATCATGTACACACACGCATGTTACAGCCATATATTAAATAACACATATGTAAAACAAAATGAGCAGCCAAAGATTTTGGATCATCAAGAATTCCTGTCCCAAATAATAGAAATTCTCTGAGTTAAAAATAAATGGCAAAATTTTGCTCCTTAACTGACATCACTATACTCTTTCCTACTCTTCATATAAAAAAGACTTATTTTTATACAATTACAGAAATGAAAATGTTTATTGCACTGTTTTTCCCCTGTCTGTGTTGAGGTTGTTGTGTGGATGAGATAACAGTAGGTGTAGCTAAATTTATAAGCTAGAAAGGAGAGAGGTATATGTACATGGTATCTTAGCTGTTTCTTCAGTATAGAATATAAAGCCACTAGTCCAAGAAAGCATGTAAAGAATCTTCAAACTATGCCAAAACTGAGATGCTATGAATTTATAATGTTGATAGTCACATAATAATTCAAGTTACTTCAAATATTATAGATTGTCTATATGTATTAATATAGTTAGAATGGAAAAACATGATGAGTTGTTTCATTTTTCTTACAGATACTTTAATAAAAGTCAAATGCAACATATATGACATTGATAATCACATAAGATGGCTAAAACACAAGAATCTTCCATTAAAAGCTATCAGTTATATAAAGAAATAAACATGCAGGAGGCAAAAGTTTTTATATGCTGATCCTTACAATCCTCTTCCCTACTCCTCCTGCCAACCAACTAAAAATTAAATAGATACAAAGTACATCTACACTAGGCAGAATCAAGGACTTGCTTTGCTTGGATGAAAAACAGTTATATATTGCACATAAGATTTATATATTCCTTAGAATCTTGGGTTTGATGGGATGGAAAGAACATATGCCTCAATTTTATTCTTCAGGCACAGACTGCCTCATGTTTGCCTCAGTAACATTTACAAGCATGTCATATTATTCCTTTCAAGGATCCATAAAAACTAGCACCATCATTTAAGAATTTTATTTTTTCTTAAAGTAGGCTATCTTCTCAGATTTTGAAACATCCCTTTTCACAGAATGTGGAACACAAATAACTTTGGCTTTAAAATTACTAAACCCCATGTAGGCTGGATGCATTGCACAATGTAGCCATTTATTTTATCACATTTGTAAGTGAATATCATATGATGCTATCTCCAAATAGAAATGTTTATAGAGCTCATGAAAGAATACAATATAGACAGTTGGTAAACTGCCAATTAACAGAACCAAAATACAGGAAATAAAAGACTCCAAGAGAAAAAGAGTGATGACATGGCTAAAAGTCAATGCACTATTATGTTATATCAGGCATATAATTTTAAATGAACATAGAATTCTATAGCATGTTTAGTAATTTATATTTAAACATGCATTCATTATTTTAAATAAACATACTAAAATATTAGATTTCTATACTAACATTCCTGTTAGCATTTAATTATTGGAGTTATTAAATTCTAAGGATTGACAAAGTAAAATGAACAATAAAATTTAATTGTTATAATCTCTTCCTTATCTTCACTAGTTTGTTCAGGGTGCTGGCCATTGACATATTTGGTGGCTAGTTTGAGAATTTCAATATTTTTTCATTTCTTGAAATTATTCTAAAATATATTATTTGCTAGTAGGAAAATATTTTTTACTTATTTTAAAAACAGAACTTTGACTCCTGCAATTGTAGTTTTTCTGCTGATCTCAAGATAGAGGTGAGAATTTTTAAAATTTTAGTACACTGATACTAGATTCATAGCAGAAAGGATCTATTTCTTTGATCATGCTTCTTCTGATATATCTTGATATGAGAGAAGCATCATAATCATGCCTTTCATAATTGGGATGTTAAATATGAACAATTTCTCTAGTGATTTATCATTTCTCATCATCTGTTGCTATTATTTCTCTCCAGCATAAATTGCTAGTCCCAAATCCTCAAAACTTCTTGTTCATAAGTAGCATATTTGCCTGCTTCTTCCTGAGTTGACATTTAAGAATTTTGATACCTCTGTTGCTAAGTTTGATGCTTTTGTAATATACGTATTTTCACATACTTGTTTAGTCTTCTTTGAAACGCCATTTGGAAACAACCCTCTCTTCTTAGTAAACACTTTTGCCAACTCAGAATTTCTCTGTAAATCTCCTTCTATGTGCTAATTAAAAATCACCATTCCTCAGATGACACCATATTCAGAAATCATTATTTCAAATAGGATAGTCTTACTCCCTGTCAGGGAAACTCACCTGAAAGGGTTAAAATACAACTACTTTAGTAGTTTTTATTACTTAAAAAAAATCAGCATCGTAATATCTTCATTGTTGATTAAAAACAATACACTTTTGCAACTTTTGCTGCAAATCAGCCCTGAACCTACTTAGAATTTTGGAACACTTTGATCTCTTTTTTTCTTCCTGTCAGCTATCAACCTTACATCAAATTATAACAAAATATGTTTGAAAAACAGTCCTTGTAAAACTTGAGGTTTAATTGAATAGTTGAGTCCCGATTTTCTTTCAAATTCAAAATAATTAGAATTTTTCATACAAAAATAATAACAAACTGCCTAAATTTTATTGGTGTGCCTGAAGTTTGAAAACTAACTAATCATATAAATAAATAGAAAAATGATAAACAAGTAGGTAAATAGGCAGATAGACTAAATTACATAAAATAGCAGTCAGTAACAGAAGCATCTCAGATTCTAATATTCAATTTATATTAAACCACCCTAATTAAATATGAGAAATATATATATATATGAGTTATATATGAGGTGTGTGTGTATATATATGTATACACATACATAAAATAGCAGTCAGTAACAGAAGCATCTCA
>NW_012115833.1:2028788-2054520 GCF_000951035.1 Colobus angolensis palliatus | reverse complement strand
CATTTCCATCCTGTCTGTACATAAGAAGCAGCAGGATCCCTTTTTGAATAGTTTTGCAACTATAAGTGGAGTTCAATTAATATAATATGTAATTATATAGGAGAAAAAATTAAAATCTCCACAGATTTCTCTCAAATTCTGGCTCCTTGCCTTCAGTACAGGGTTGAGTGAAAAATATGGCAGTAAGCCAACTTGCCCTTCTTCCAAAATCAGCCACAATAGAATCTGCTGGATTGAAATAGAACATTAGGAGTTTAGTTTGGCACTCAGTATATTCAACCATTACTATATTTGTGACATGATTCACTGGGCCAGCAGCCCAGAGGAACTCTGTGTCTGGATGCCCAGTTTTGAAATATGGAGAAGAGTTCATGACCACCGTGCTTTGTAAACCCACATTTCTGAAAATTATATTTCTCTATTTAAAAAGGCTATGAGATAGCCAGATGTGTGTATTGGGAAAAATCAACCATTTCATGAAAAGGCTTTTGTGTATAATTTCTAAAAACTCATTGATATCACTTGAATTGGTTACATGTTGTTTTCTAGCGGAGTAATTTCTGTATTTCTGTAGTTGGCTAAAAATGATCAGCATTCGAATTTCATTCAGAGACTCTACAAATATATCATTAGAGATATTGTACTTTATTAAATATGCTGTTAGGAAAACTATATAGCATAGTGGAAAGAGCACGAAATTTGTATCAAAAAACCTAGATAGGAATTCAAATTTATTTCACATACTTGCTATGAAAGCATGAGCAAATTTATTAACTAAATTTCCCAAGATTTAGTTTTCCAATTATGTGAAAAATTGCTTCAATGGGAGATTGTAAGGATTACATGAATTAACCTATGCAAACCCTGTTAACAACCTCCCTAACGTGCAGGTTTGTTACATATGTATACATGTGCCATGTCGGTTTGCTGAACCCATCAACCAATCATTTACATTAGGCATTTCTCCTAATGCTATCCCTCCCCCGGGCCCCACCCCACGACAGGCCTCGGTGTGTGATGTTCCCCTCCCTGTGTCCATGTTTTCTCATTGTTCCACTCCCACTTAGGAGTGAGAACACGCAGTGTTTGGTTTTTCTTTTTGTGTTATTACTTTTAATATCATTGACATCATATTCTCACGGTTGTTACATTCATCCTATTGCTTATTACACCATAATCAGTAGCAGCAGCATTATAAACACAAGTTATAGAACCTAGAGCCCAGTTAATGTTGCAGCTTGACAATTTCTTAATCATATAAATGTGGACAAATCATAAGTTTTCTAGATTTTGGTGTTATCATTTCCAAATTGGGGATTATATTTTTACTTTCGTTATAATATCACTATCAACTTTAAGTGAAAATTTTTGAGTTAAATATTTAGAACACTGAATAGATACAGTGATTGTAAAGTATGATTATAAAAACAATTTGAATAATTGTTGTTTAGATGAAGTATAGACCCTTGAAGAGTATTTGGCCTCAGTGGGTGCCCAATAGTGACAGTGTTTAATAGGTTCACTTACACTTATTTTAAGTTTGTTGCCAAACTAAAAATACATCAAGTTTAAGCTAGTATTTGTGATTTACAATTAAATATATGAAAAGTCAAACAATTGTGTTATGTTTTAAGATTGTCATTAATGAATCACACAACCATTTGTAAAAGCTGTAATCAATTGAAGACTTATCTTCATCAGCAAAATCTTTCAGAGTGGCAAATGGACTCTTACATACTTACCTTCAAGAAGAGTGAAATTATACTGCATCATCAGTAATGTGAATTAAAAGCCAATATTTAGGTAGTATTATTTAAATTGTTAATCATTTCCAATAGCTATTGTTCTAACTTTTGGATTGGAGTAAGAAAGTTGAGTAGGCATGTCTCTTGATCAAATCATGTGGTAGATGAATTTGATTAATTTGGGCACAAAGGTAATTAATTCGTTGGATTTTCAAAGAAATAAAATAGAAATATGGCTATAAATTTTACCACAAGTATCAGTGTTCTTTTAATTGTCACACATCAGAAAGCAATCTAAGAGAAATAACAATAATTTTCTCTATGTATGAATAAACAAACTATTAATAATGTTAATAATTAGAATTCACAAAGCACAACAGACTACATGGATGAAATAATATACTTCTTTTACTCTAAACAGTATTTAGTCTTCATTTTTTCAAATGATTCTAATGAGGACAGTGCTGATTGAGTATTTTGACCCTTTGCACATTGCTTTTTTTCCAAGGCAAAATTTTACTTGGTCTCTTTCTCATTAAGCTTGTGTTTGAAATTGATTCATATTCAGAACTGAAGGTGAAGAGACCTGGGCATTCATTAAGAGGATTAATTAAGAAGAAAAAATTTATTCAGTCTGAAAAAATGATACACAACCCTATTAGCCACTCAACTTTGACTGAAAATGATATGTGATTCCCAGAAGTAAGATTCCTTTTCCAGGGGATAATGAAATTACTATCAGGATTAGACTTCTACAAACTGAGTTGACTTCACCACACTGGCAAGACATTCTAAATGTGCTCATGACATTGACTTACAAGTACTTTGCTTATTTAAAGCACAAAATTTGAACTGTGAAACGGATTTAGTCACATCCTTCATATTTAAGTTAAAAGATGGAATAAACTTTTTCTAAAATAGAATACTGATATATAATTGGCTCTTGCTTAAGGGTTAGTATTTTTTTCTATCATAAAGGTTAATAGCCTATATTTTAGACATATACATCCCATAGATATCTGTGTTTTTTTTTATCTATTGATTTAATTTCCATTTAATATACTTTGCTTACTACAATAGCCACAGGTAATGAAGAAGTCTACTTTACATGTTTTTAAATTGCATTTAACAATAAATAATATAGTCCTACTTTGTGCAGCATGGTTTTCTCAGGTGCTGATGGTTTTCAGATAAGAAATTGAAATAAATTTCATGAATTCTAATTTCATAGAATTAGCATTTTCACTAGCCTGTTTATTTCTAGATTTTTATCAGGTATATATATCTGAAACAATTAGGGAAGTAAATCTTTGTTTTGACAAATAAAATAAGCCATCACTGGATCATTTAAATACATTATTTTTTCTAACTAAAAATAAAATCTGTTGCTATAATACTAAGGTAAAGCTGCAGGATATTTACTTGGCACAAAGTGTTGAAAATGCAGGATATTTAGAGATGAAGGGAGAAATAGCAAAGGAAATAAATGACATTTGTAGTTTAAGAATATTGTAAACCGAGCTAAAACAATTTTTGTAATAAGATCTATTATTACTTTCTTTTGTCATATATAAATAAAATTTAATAATTATAGTCAAGTGAGGATAAAGTTCTTCTATTTCCCCCTCTACTCAAACCTGCTACTAACAGGAAGCAAGTCTAGAATGATATTTGACACACACAAACACATTAGCAAGTAAGCGTGCAACTTAAATGGCCTATAATTTCGAAAAAGCCTCAGCTGTGTCATTTTACCATTCTGAAAAGCACCTTGAATGAAAGGTTTATTTCAGATTATTGGATGAATATACTGGAGGCCAATTTTAGTTTGTATTTTAACTTAACTATGTGAGACTATTCTTATTGACAAAACACAGGACAGGATGGGGGTACATACAGGTCTGGGGCATCATTCTGAAGGCTCACCTTCTGATTTGTACAGGATCTTAAACTTTATTGATGGAAGGTGAGGGTGCGTGAACAATATTTCCCTACAAACCACAACTTGAATACCATTTCAATGGACTAAAAATGCCTAATATATATGATGCAAATTAAGAAACTCTTATACTGATGGTCAGAAGTAATAACAGCTGAAATATCTCTGATTCAAGTCTTTTAATCTTAACTAAACATAACTACCGTGTGTGTGTGTGTGTGTGTGTGTATATATATATAAGGACGTGTGTGTGCGAGTGTGTGTGTATGTGTATTTTAGATTTCTTCAAATATAAATGATCCAACTCAAGGTTGTATAGTAAAACTAATTTAGGGGCAGAGAAAGATGGCAGAATAGAAGACTCTACCAGTCATCCCTCAGACAAGAGCACTAAGTTAACAATCTACACACAATAAGAACAAAAATCAGGTGAACACTAACACTACCTGGTTTTTACTTCATATTACTGAAAGAGGCACTGAAGAGGTGCCAAAATAGCCTTGAATCACAAATGTCAGTCCTCCCACATGCCCCAGCTGTGGTGATGTGGTACAGAGAGCAATTCTGTGTGCTGGGGAGACGGGGTGAGCGGCAATTGTGAGTCTTGGAACTCAGTTCTGCCCTGTTATAGCAGATAGCGAACCTGGACCAAACTCAGGGGATGCCCACACATGAAGGGAATATTTAAACCAGCCTCAGCAGGAAGGGAATTGCTGATCCCAGTGGCTGGAACTTGAGTTCCTGCAAGCCTTGCCACCAGAGGTTAAAGTGCTCTGGGGCCATAAATAAACTTGAATTGCAGTCTAGGCCACACAGATTGCAACTCTCAGGTGAGTCCTAGTGCTGAACTGGACCCAGAGCCGTGGACTGGGAGCATGTGACCTACTGAGACATCAGACTGGGTGGCTAAGAGAGCTCTGGCATCGCCTCTTCCCTAACCCCAGGCTGCCCAGCTTATGGCTTCAAAAGAGACTCCTTCCTGTTGCTTGAGAAGAAGAGAGGAAAGATTGGGGAGGACTTTGTCTTGCACTTGGATACTAGCTCAACTACAGCCAGACAGGGCACCAGTTAGAGTTGTGAAGCCCCTCTTCTAGGCCTTATCTCCTGGTCAACAATTTTAAATATACCATGGGCCAGAATTTAACCCACTGCCTTGAAGGGAAAGAACCAATCCTGGCCAGATTCACCACCTGCTAACTGAACCGGTGTTGGGCACTGAATAGCCAGCAGTTGACACTCAGGCAGTGAGACTCTGAGACTTACTGGCTTCAGATGAGACTCCGCACGTTATTATCTATGGTTGCTAGGGGGCAAGACTACTTCCATTTAAGAACAGAGGAGGGACAAGTAAAGTGGACTTTGTTTTGGACGTCAGGTACCAGCTCAGTCACAGGGATGTGGAGCACTAAGTCGGCCCTTGGCGCCCTCAATTCCAGGACTTCAGTGGAATATTAATGGTAGTCCGGCAGGACAACTCATTGTCATGGTGGCCATAGCATGAGACTCCTCTGCCTTTGGAAAGAGGAGGGAAGAGCGGGAAGAAGTATGTTTTGTACTTTGAGTGCCAGATAAGCTGCAGTACAATAAAACACCAAGTTGATGCCTAAGGTTTTTTACTATAATCATCTCTGGCTTCTGGACAGCACCTCTGGACCTGCCTGGGGCCTGGTGGAACTCATTGCCCTGAAGGAAGGAGGCAGGCCTAGCTGTCTTTTCTAACTGCTGATAATAGAGCCCCAGGACCCTGAGCAAACATGAGCAGTAGCTGGAGAGTGGCTACAGGGGACCTTGGGTGAGACTCAATGCTCTACTGGCTTCAGGTCTGACCCAGCACAGTCCTAGAGGAGACCCCTTCCTTTTGCTTGAGGAAAGGAAAGAGACCACAAGAGTGCTTGTATCAAGCTACTCCCAGCCTCAGGTGGTTCAGAATAGAGAGACTTCATTTTAGAGGGAGATATTAAGTGAAGAGGACAAGAGTCTCTGCCTGTTAATATAGAAATTCTGGATCTTTTCCAAGGCCATCACGGTGGTAACTATATGAGTCTTCAGGAACCACAGCATTACCCTGGGCTCAGGGTGCCCCACGTAACAGATCAGCTTAGATTACAGCTCTTAAGTCCTTTTCAATATCCGGAAAGCCTTCCTCAAAGGACAAGTACAAACAAGCCCATAATGTAAAATCTATAATAAATAGCTAACTTTTCAATGTCCAGACACAGAAGAACATCTACAAGTATCAAGACCATCAAGGAAAACATTACATCACCACCTGAACTAAATACATCACCAGGGAACAATCCCAGAGAAACAGATATGTGACCTTTCAGACAGAAAAGTCAAAATAGCTGTTTTGAGGAAATGCAAAGAAATTCAAGATAACAGAGAGAAGGAACTCAGAACTCTACCAGATAAATTTAACAAAGAGATTGAAATAACTGTTATAAAAAGAATAAAGCAGAAATTCTGCATTTGAAAATGTAATGGTCATAATGAGGGATGCATCGGAATCTTTTAATAGCAGAATTTATGAGGCAGGAATAAAAATCGTGAGCTTGAAGGCAGGCTATTTGAAAATACTGTCAGAGGAGACAAAAGAAAAAGAAATAAGAAAGAAGCACACTTACAGGATATAGAAAAATAACCTGAAAAGAGTAAATCTCAGACTTGTTGGCCTTAAAGAGGAGGTAGAGAAAGAGATGGGGTAGAAAGTTTATTCAAAGGGATAATAACACAAAATTTCCCAAACCTATAGAAAGATAGCTATATCTAGTTAAAAGAAGGTTATAGACCACCAAGCAGATTTAACCCAAAGAAGAGTACCTCGAGGAATTTAATAATCAAACTCCTAAAATTGAAGGCTAAACAAAGAATCCTCAAGGCAGTAAGAGAAAAGAAATGAATAACATGCAATGGAGCTCCAGTAGGTCTGGAAGCAGACTTTTCAGTGGAAACATTACAGTCAAGGAGAGAATGGCACAATCTTGGCTCACTGCAACCTCCACCTCCTGAGTTCAAATGATTCTCCTGCCTTAACCTCCTGAGTAGCTGGGACTATAGGTGCCCACGACCATGCCTGGCAAATTTTTGTATTTTTATTAGAGACAGGATTTTGCCATGTTGACCAGGCTGGTCTCCTACTCCTGACCTCAGGCAATCTGCCCACCATGGCCTCCCAAAGTGCTGAGATTATAGACATGAGACACTGTGCCTGGCTCTTATTGGGTTGACTTTCCCTTATTGAGTTGTCAGAGTTCTTTGTGCTTTATAGATACAGGTCTTTGATTAATATATGTATTGTGAATATATTTTCCCTGTTTATGGCTTGCCTTTTCATTTTCTTAGCAGAGTCTTTCAAAGAACAGATTTTAATTTTAATAAAGCCCAAGGTCTCAAGCTGGAATTCCCAGGAAACCAACACTGAGTTGAAAATTAGAGTACAGAAGTTATATGAGGTGCATCTGTTAGGGATGTGGGAGGGAAAGAAACAGGACCGCACAGTCTCAATGCTCTGCCTCAGCGGACCCCATGGGATGTTCTGACAGTAAAGTGACCTACTAGAGCTGTTCTGAGTTGTGGCGACAGGACCAGGTTTTAATGTCCCCAATGAACATCCCTGGACGCAAGCTTCCTGGTGGATGGGTGTCCCTGTGGGTAAGGACGGGGGAGTGTCTTCAGCCAAGGTAGTCCCTTAGCATCCATCTGCAAGGGCTGAGGGTTGTCTAGTGGTGGCAATTCTCACAACTGAGATCACAAATCTTTTATTTCTGAAGAAGGGTCTGGTTGCAAATCACAGTGCCCATTGCATAAAATACATCAATACTTTCTTGTACAATTCATGTTTTTTTGTGTCCATCTAAGAAATCTTTGCCTACTCCAAAGTCATGAAGAGTTTTGTGATATTTTCTTCTAGAAGTTTTACAGTTTTTGCTTTTACCTATAGGTTAACAAACCATTTTTGTTAATTTTTGTGTAGATTGCAAAGTAAAGGTTGACATTTATATTTTTAATTATCCAATTTGTTCTAACATCATTTGTTCAAATGAATGCTTCTTTCTTTTTTTCTGTCTTGAAAGTGGTGAAATGTTTTAAATTTTTTATGGAGAACTAAGTTTTAGAGGAAAAAAGCCATTAAAAAGAAGAATAGCGAGTTGAGCCTTTCCCAGCTATCAAAATGGTATGGTATTGGCAAAGGAATAGGTGAATTAGTTGATAAGGATAGATCAGAAACATGTATCAGTGAAAAATAGCTGACATCTATTAGACACTGCCCTGTGCTAAGCATTGTTTTCAGTACTTTTCACATCTTCATGCATTCAATCCTCCCAAAGTTAGTGTGTAAGATAATTGTCTAAAACAAAAATAGTAAGTAATATGTAGTGGGTTTCAGAACATGAAAAATAAAATCTATAACAACCAAAGCCCCAAGGGAAGAGGAACTGGAAGCATAGCATTGTAGTCCTTACACTATACATGAAGTAGTATAATATTATGCAAACTTCCAAATGAGAACGCTGCCACAGGCATGGTTTTACTGGTTAATTCTACCAAACATTTATTGAAGAAATAATACCAATTCTACAGAAATTCTGGTGGGAAAACTTTTTGAAAGAAGAGGTTTGGCTGAGGCTGCATTGTATGAAAAGATGAATTAGAGGAAAAAGTTACAACCTAATGTCTTTAAACTGATTGGGCATTATTAGTCTCTACTAAAATCACAAAATTAGCCAGGCATGGTGGCACAGGACTGTGGTCCCAGCTACTTGGGAGACTGAGCCACCAGACTCACATTCAACTCAGGGAGCGAAGGTTTCAGTGAGCTGAAGTCACTGCACTCCAGCCTGGGTGAAAGAGTGAGAATGTGTTTCTAAATAAATAAATAAATAAATAAACAAACAAACCAAGACAAATGACCAAAGGGTCTTGGTGCCAAAGGGTCTTGGAGCTCAGGAGGTACAGGCTGCATTGAGCTGTGATTGCACTACTGCACTCTAGCCTGGGTGACTGAATGAGACCCTGTCTTACTCCATGTACAAATGTTTAATGAAGTATTTTTGTAGCAGAAACATCTTGGAAGCAGTCTGTCAGCAGACCATCACCTGCACAACCTAAAAGGCACAACTGCATAACCTGTGCCTTTTTCAGACAGATATAGAGCAAGAAGATAGTGGCACATGTGTGTAGGATGACTGCTAGGGTGCCTCGGCTTGGGGATGACAGACCCCAATGGCAAGCCAAGGAGTAGCTCTCACTGCACAGTGCTCATTGTGATCCATACAGTGCTTCAATATGAAGTCGCCTATGCCTTTTCTGGAGAGGCATGAGCTCCACTGAGGTGCTGGTCCTAATCACACCTGCATTACCTATTTGGACCCTATAGCCACTTCAACATGACCCCTGGCAGATGGCATGCTAGGTGTTTGTAAAATCAAGCCACAAATGATGCCCTTAATGTACATGTTTGTTTGTATAGACTTGTGTGATTATGGGGAAGATACAATAGGAATGGAGAACAGAGACATGAGACATTATTTCTCTACTTTTATTTTCTGGTTTTAGTAAACACATTTTATATTTGGAATTTATGAAATATTTAGTAAAAGAACTGTAGCATAAAATAACTCTAACAGAAGGTTTTATTTAAAAGGATTGAATATACAAGAAAAAAATCTTTGATGTAAAAAGTTATCTTTATTTTACTTGGACATTTACAAGTGAGTGAAAATCAGCTAATAAAAACCTACTTAATACAATACAAAATCCAATTCATAATACAGCTTTTATCAAACTCTGAAAAGATAGGAACTACCTCAACTTAAATATCTATGAGAAACTCACAGCAAACATCTTGATTAATGGTAAAACACTTAAAATACTCCCATTAAAACCAGGAGGAAGCCAAGGACACTGCCATCAATTTACTGATTCCTTATTTAGCATTTTCAGTGAGTCATGCACTCTCCTTGTTTCTGTTAACTCCCCCTGCCTCCCCCGCCCCCACACACACCTTTTGTTTGATTCATCAAACGTTCTTTGATCACCTTTTTCCTCAATCTGTTTGAAATTTTACATTCTATTCCAATTCATTTAGTGGTTCCCAATGAGTACCTACATTGAGACTTAAAAATGTGTCAGAGTCTAGAATTTCATTGCTGAATATAAATTCAGCCACTATATCATTTCCAGGCTCTAGAGAAGAACTTCAGTAACTTCTTAGCTCCTTCTGAATTTTCCCATGCCCCACCTGTCTATGTCAAAGTCTTCTGAAATTTTAATTCTAGGTCACCCATCTTTCTTCCAGAATCATACTTATCTTGACTTAATAATACAGTTTCCTAATTCCCTTGCTTACTGACTCTTGTTGCATCCCACTTCTTCCAGGTTGTCTGGTTTGGCTTTTTCCTGGCTGAAAAACATGACTTGTACTTTCACTGTGCATAACAGTTCCATTCAAATGGACTTATACAGAAAGGAGGTTTAGAAGCTTGCACATTATAAGTTGTGTACTCTAACTTCAGGGGAAACTCAGCCTTCAGGTCTAGTTTGAGTAGGATTCTGCCTTTTCCTCCTTTTTCTGTATGCCATTTCTCCCTTCATGTGGCCTTGTCCTTGAGCTGACACTGCCTGCCTCCTTCTCTCCCCAACAATTTCTTTGATTGCTCATAGAACACTAGATTCAGAGTGATTTCCATCTCAAAGCTGTGAGGATATTGCACCATTGCTTTCCATAGTCATCCATGCTGCCAGCCAAAGTCTAACATCACCCTGATTCTGCTTTCCTTGTAGGTCTCAGCTCTCAGGCAGCTTTTGGAATGTTATCTTCACCATACTTCATACTCTCAGTGGGTGTTCTTCTTGTATCCTGCTCAGGATTCATATATTTCTTCCATAGGGAGAAATCATTAGCCATGATTTCCTTGCTGTCATGCAAATGTTCTGGCTCTCCAGGGAGAGCTCCATGTTAGATGACCTCTGGTCCTCAGGATGACTGTTCTGTCACGCTGTCCATCTCTCTCTTGCTTTAACATCCAATTTTTACTGATTTGTTCCTCAGTCCTATCTATTCTGTGATTCACCATCAACATAACTTTGGATTCCAACAACCTTGTTTTTCATCCCAAGTATCTCTAATTGGCCTTTAATATAAGCACAGTAAGATTAGGGGAGCTGCTGACCTGTTTTACCAAGCATTGAGGAACTCCATGCATGTGTAACTTTGACAGAAGGTACAAAGCAGGGACAAGAGGGGAATTGGAAGCAGATGGACTATTGTCAGGATTCTGGGAGGAGGGTATGGAGGCTCCATCCTGACAACACAAGGTGAGGGCTCCAGTTGGGATGGGAGGGGAGGAGTGGAGCAGAAATGGGGCTGGAGTTTGGGGGTAGGGGAAAGTCCAGGTGGAAGAAAGGGAGGCTGGGAACAATGCGGGTGACAGATAGATGTCAGTATGCAATGTCGGCGACGAACACTGGGATCCCTTGCACGTAAGTGCAGTTGGGGGTTTGAATGACCTGTAAAACATCTGAGCCACCCAGAGCCCTAAACCCGATGCAGGGATAGAGGGTCAACATGGGCTGCCCGTTGACAGCCTCAGGCTCAGAGACACGGGGCGGCTCCTGACGCCCCACCTCAGGATGGGCCATATCAGGGTCAGGGCCTTCCTGTACAGTTCCAGGTATAGGAGCCGTTTCAGGAAAAGAGAAGGCTGCGGTCTGCCTGATTTCCGGTTCCCCCTGGTGGCCTGGCCTTCCATGGTGGTGCAGTTGGATGTCCATGTATAGTTCCAGCAAGCGTTCTGCCCTCTGTCTCTGGCCAGCGACCCTGCGGGGCCCACCCCCTCTGCCACGGCCTCGCCCTCTCCCTGCCCGCCGGCTTCCTCCCCGCCGCCGACCTCTCTCTGCAGGACTAGCCAACTCTGTGTGAGCTGGGGGCTCCCGTCTCAAGGGTTTAACGTAAGCAATCTGTTTTGCAGGTTGGGCTGGCTTTGCGGGCCCATCTGCTTCCAGGGAGTCTTCACAGTCCACAATAGAGCAGCCTGGCTCTGTAGGACACCCACCTGAGGCAAAAAGAGAAGCAGAGTGTGAGGAGATTGAATATGGGCTGCCCAGGAAGCCTTCGGGGAAGGGAGAGTAGGTGAGGGGTTGAGGGAGGGCCCGTGGGAACCCGGGCTAACAGAATGAGGGTCAGCAGAGGCCTGCAAGGTGAACCCTCAGGAGTTCTGTCTGCCCAAGGGCCTACAGCACAGCACTTTCCAGGAGCTTTCCATTGCAAGTCCTTGCAACAACCTTGTCAGTAGAATATTATGATCTCCATTTTGCTAATGAATAAATGAGTCTACAGTTCCCTAGAGAGATCAAATTGGAATAAAAATGGCATGCTTCCTGCCCTCACTGAGGTTCAACTTCAGTAGGAGAGACAAACAGAACACCACAAAATGAATGATGCTAATGAGCGACCAGTTAGGACGTGAAGGGTGTCACAAGGGAGGTGGGTCTGAATCCAGAATGCCTGGGCTGTATTCCCAGGCAGCTTAATTTACCTGGGCATCAGTTCCCCTTTTCATAAACTGGTATAATACCATGCCAACCCCTAGATCCTTACAAGAACTGAGTTACTAAAAATGCAATGTTTAGATTAGTATCTAGTTCAAGCAAGCATCTTAACATGTATTGGGAAGGAGATGATCAAAAAGTCTTGCTGGAGGAGTTAACATAAGCCAACTTGGAGAAAACAGTTTAAGCCAGAAATGAGATTTTCTGAAAATATCGATAGCTAATATTCCTAGAGATATAGAAGGAATTTTACCCATAAATCAATTATAGGATACTTTTAAAAATGAATACTCACAGACAATAGGGTTTTTTGAAATTACAATTATGAAAGAAGAAACAAAAATCTCTATGGAAATTTGAGAATGATGTTGAGAAGATCTCCCAGAAAAGAAAGCAAAAATCTAAAATGGTGGAAAGAAGGATAAACTATAAGAAAATTAGAGGCATACTGTCAGTGAGACATATCATCATAACATTTCAGAGTGCTGATGACAAAGAAAATATTCTAAAAGATTCCAGAGAGAGGGAGAAAGAGAAAGAAAGGAAAGGTCACATGGGAAGGGCTAGGATTCAACATGTCTCAAAAATCAGATGTCTCAAAAGCAGCAGTTAAATCTAGAAAATAACAGAAAATGCCCTCGAAATTTCAAGGGAAATGGATTTCCCACCTAAAATTTAATATCCAACGAAAGTTTCACTTAAGAATCAGGAAGGGTAGAATGAAGATGTTTCAGACAAACAAGATCTTAAATAATTTCCTTTCAATGGATGCTTTATTGTTATGCATCTGTCAAACTAGACAAGATTAAAAGTTTTAGGATACTCAGTGTATGAAGCCAAATGTTTTGGAGAACAATGTGGCAATAGCTGTAAAATTCCAATTCCTACAGAAAAGAACAAGGTGGAAGTATGGATTTATCGTAAATGAAGATGTAATGTGAGGATTTGCTCCACTACAGAGAAACAGTAAAACAAGAAAGAAAAAAAAAAAAAAAGACACCAGATTTGGGAAATGGGATACAATTATAAAAAGGCAAAGTAATTTCCCAGATGATGTGGAAGCTGGGAGCTGACATACAGTAAACAGCCCAGGTTGAAGCAGACTATGAGAAAGTGAAACAGAGAACACTTGATTGAGTTTAAATTTAAAAAATGGGGGAAGAATTGGGGAACGAACTAGTGATCAGTAAGCCCATAAAAACCCAAGGCAAGTATTAAGTCCTGGAAAATTCAAGTTATGCAAGAAGTGGAAAGTAATCCTCCTAATATTCTCTCCGCTCCTGGGCAGGGGGGGAGGGACAGAGGGTGTTTGTCCTGGGCTGTGTTTGGCATGGTGCTTGGGTGATTGGTGGTGGTGGTGGCAATGTGTAAACTATAGCTAAATATTCCTCTATCCTAGAGGGAAGACCATAAGTAAACTCTAAATGGAAAAAGAAAGAGCAGTAGTGCAGGCATGTTATTTAAAGAATGAGAGGGAATGCTGAAAGAATTGGCTACACAGATGGAGGTGGTGTTCCCAAAGGTGTGGGAGACGGAGAAGGAGCAGGAGCTGCTGCATTTCATAGCATTTGCCACATTTGCCTCTGTAAGTTCTATAAGTCAACACCAAAGGTAAAGTAAAAATCCAGAAAAACTTAAAAAGAGAGTTGCAGGCCTTTGATGTACCTTGATTAGGCGCCATGGAGCGAAATCGCTTTGAATGCCTTGGTTCCTCCATGAGGAATCTGTGGAGAGGGTGGGGAGAAAAACACATCAGTAGGGTTAAAACAGAGCCTAATTTCCTAAGCTCCAGGCAGCGATGCAGACCCCCACCACACACCCTCCTCCAGGGCCTCCAATGCCCGTAATCCTCTGAGCACTTGGCTGCCTGGGCACTGACTGAGCCCACGGTGCCACCCAGTAGGACTGTGTGAAGGTGAGGATTGGGGTCGAGCTCGGGCTGTGGTTGTGGGAGATTTCCACACCGTACAGTGTTTCCAAGGAGAAGCTAGTAGCCAGCAGGGATTGGCCTACAAGAAGTTCAATTTATCCCAGTTTCTACAGGAAAGCTGGGAGAGGGGAGACTAAAGTAGGCCTCCTGGAGGAATGATTCCTCCTCAAGGAAAGAGGGAAGGAAGGTGAGGACAGAGAACGGATTTAGGAAGACAGGGGTGAAAAGTCAAGGTAGTGGCCGTGGCCTTTCTCGCGAATGAGGATTCTGTCCCCAACTGCACCCATCCAAGCTCTATCCACCCCTCAGGGACACCCACACACACACCTGATCTTCCTACAGCTCGCCCCGGAGATCTGCAAATTAGGAGACTCTTCGACGAAGAGAGGCCAAAGGAGCTGGAGGTGTCCACAGGTTCACGGCTGTAGCTCTGAGGTCGTCCTCCTGCAGCCAGGCAGGCAGGCAGACAGGCAGGCAGGCAGCGCAGCGGGCTGTGGCTCAGAACCCAGCAGAAAGCGGAATGCTGGAGGCCCAGCGCGGTCCCTCTTATATGGCAGCAAGACAGTCACGTAAGGGACAGGCGTGGTCAGAGGGGGGCCGGCTGGGGCGGGCCTGCCTAGGCTTGGAAGGTACATTAGGCCAATCCCATGCCTGTCAAACGGGGCCTTGCTGACATGCCGCCATTTATAGACTTCAATGGTTGATTGATTAATCTAATCATTGAGAAAAAATGCATAATTACATTTAAGTGCCAGCAAAAGGGAGGTGTGTTGCCCTGAAACTGGCTAATAGGAAGATCTGGTTAGATTAGATCTGTGCATGGTCAAGGAAAGCACCCAAAGTGGGGAAATTTGGGCTGAAATCAGGAATATAAAATTTGAAATTAGTCAACCTGAACCGGGTTGGGAGAGGCAGGGAGAGAGGCAGCGGAGTGAAGAAAGTGTGCTGAGGCCCGGACTGGAAGGGAGCCCGGCTCATTCTGGAAATGGAGGGGAGGCCGGGGCCAGACCCAGAGGTGGTGTCAGGTGGAGGCAGGGGCCGCGCAGGAGTTGGTCTTGTTCCAAGGCAGCAAAAAACCATGGAACGGTGTCCTGCAGTGGGTTAACATTTCCAAAACGACCAGCCTAGCTGTGAAGGAGAGCCAACCCCTGGTCCACAGAACAACCCAGGAGAGGCAAGAAGGCTATTGCAGCCCTCGGGGATTGGGCGCAGGGTCCTATTAGCCTAGGACTTTGGAAGGCAGAGGAGGAGAAGGTTCCCTGGTGGGAGAGAAATTTACAAGAGAAAGCGAGACCCAGTGTGGACAACCCTTAGAGAAGAGACTGCAGCCTTGGCAGCCCGTTCATTCAGACAGAGGTGGACCAAGAACCTGCTCTGAATGGGAAGATAAGGAGCTTGGCTTGTGCATATTGGGTTGAAGGAGCTTTTGAGCTGCCAAGTGAGGATGTCAAGTGGCCTTTTGTAAAAAGAGTCAAGCTCAGAGAGATGGCGACGGGGCTGGAGATGCGTGTGAGACACACACCACTGGCGTTTATTATTCTGGGTTCACACACAAACGAAAGAAGACAGCAGGAAACACAACAGGAGGCTGGATGGGAACCCACAGTGGGTCAGTTGGTTGGTTTGCATGCTTATTTTTTAGAAAGACAGGTTCTCGCTCTGTAGCCCAGCCTGGAGTGCAGTGGCATGATCTCAGGTCACTGCGGCTACTTGGGAGTCTGAGACAGGAGAATCGGTTCAAGTGATTCTCCTGCCTCAGCCTCTCGAGTAGCTGGACTAGAGATACACGCCACCAAACTTTGATAATTTTTGTATTTTTTGTAGAGATGAGGTTTAGGTATGTGCCCAGGTTTGTCTGGAACTCCTGAGCTCAAGCGATCCTTCCTGCTCAACCGCCCCAGTTGCTGTGACCACAGGCACAAGGCACCTTGCCGGGCTAATTATTATTGTTTTTGCTTTTATTTTTTGTGGAGTTTAGGTTTTGCTATGTTGCTCGGGCTAATCTCAAACTCCTGGCCTCAAGCAATTATCCCGCCTCGGCCACCCAAATCACTGGGATTACAGGCATAAGCCACCACACCCTACTCCCATAGTGTTGTTAAAAATATTCTGGCCAGGCCAGGCACTATGACTCATGTGTGTTATCCCAGAACTTTGGGAGATGGAGGTGAGAGGGTCACTTCACCACAGGAGTTTGAGACCAGCCTGGGATACATATCAAGACTCCATCTCTACTACATATATATATTAATTACCCATGTGTGGTGGTGCCTGCCTGTGGTCTCAGTCGCTAGGAAAGCTGAGGTGAGAGGCTTGCTTGAGCCTGGGATATCAAGACTGCAGTGAACCGAGATTGCACGCCTGCATTCCAGGCTGGGACACACACACGCACACACACACGTGTATAAATCATGCAATTCCAGTTAGATTCTCAATATTTTTTGTTTTTGCTGTTGCTTTTGATTTTTAAAAAATTCAACTTTATTAAGGTACAATTTGCACATAGTAAAATGCATCCATTTGAAGCACACAATTTGGTGAGCTTTGATAAACATGTAGACATGGGTAACCACTTCCTCAATTAAAATAAGAATAATTTCATCACTGAAACAGTTCCCTTGTGTCCCTTTGCTATCAGCTCCCTTCCCCCATCCTCTGCCCCAGGGAACCACTGATCTACTCCTTGTCTCTACAGATTATTTTTGCCTGTTCTAGGGTTTCACATAAATGGAAGCATACAATATGTCCTCTTTTTTGCTGAGTTTCTCTTGCTTGAGATAATGTTGTTGAGGTCCATCTATGTTGAAGAATGCATGAGCCATTCATTCATTTTCATTGTTGAACGGTGTCCCATTCCACAAATAAACCACGGTTTGTTTATCCAGTCACTACCAGCTGACAGACACAGATTGGGTTGTTTCCAGTTTGGGGCTATTGTGAATAAAACTGCTAAGAACACTCATGTACAAGACTTCGCATACACATATGCTTTCATTTTACTTGGGTAAGTATCTACAATGAAATTTCTGGGTCAGATATCAAGAGTTGTTTTAGATTTTTAAAAAGTTATCAAATTGCTTTCCAAATTGATTGTGAGATTTTGCATTCCTTCCTGAAGTGTATAAGGGTTTTTGTTGCTCCACATTCCCTGCCAACTATTGGTGTTGTTGATACATTTTCTCTAAGCCACTCTAGTGTCTATGGAGTGATGTCTCATTGAGGCTCTAACCTGCCTTTCCTTGATGACTAATCATGTGCTTAATAGATTTTTAAAAATAAGTGTTCTTATTTTAGAGTAGTTCCAGACTCACAGAAACATTGGAGAAAACACAGAAAGTTCTTATCTGCCCTAAATTTACCCTGTTCCTAGAATCTTACAGTGTGGTACATTTGTCATAATTATTATGGCAATAATAATTGTTGATACATTAATCAATATAATACATCATTGTTAATTAAAGTCTATGTTTGGTCCCGATTTCCTTGGTTTTGCCCTAACATGCCTTTTCTGTCCCAAGACCCCATCCAGGGTATCACATTACAATTACAATTAGTCATGGCTCCTCTTGGCTGTGACAGTTTCTCACACTTGCCTTGTTTTTGATGACCTTGACACTTTGAATAATGGTCAGATATATTGTAGGATGTCTGCTTCTGAAATTCATCTGATGTATTCCTTATGATCTGACTGGAATTATGGGTTTTTGTAAGGAAGATTGCAGAGGGAAGTGCCATTCCCATCCCATCCGGTCTACAGTATACTCCATCAACATGGCTTAGTCCTGGTCACCTGGCTGGGGCAATGTTGATTAGGTTTCTCCACCATAAAGTAATTTTCCCACCTTCTTCTCTACTGTACTTTTTGGAAGTCACTATCTTGTTTGCAGATTATATGATCACATATTAGGAAAAACCTAAAGACTCCATCGAAAAACTATTAGAACTGATGAATACATTCAATAAAGTTTCAGGATGCTGTATCCATATGCACAATTAAGTAGCATTTCTAAATACAATGAAAAACTTGGGGGAAAAAAAAAAAGAAATCCCAGCACTTTGGGAGGCTGAGGCGGGTAGATCACGAAGTCAGGAGATTGAGACCATCCTGGCTAACACAGTGAAACCTCATCTTTACTAAAAATACAAAAAATGAGCTGGGCGTGGTGGCAGGCACCTGTAGTCCCAGCTACTCGGGAGACTAAGGCAGGAGAATGGCGTGAACCCAGGAGGCAGAGCTTGCAGTGAGCCCAGATCAGGCCACTGCACTCCAGCCTGGGTGAGAGAGCAAGACTCTGTCTCAAAAAATAAAAATTAAAAAAAAAAAATAATAAATAATAAATAAATAAATCCCATTTACAGTAGCCACACATAAAATTAAATACATATAAATTAACTTATCCAAAGAGTGTAGAGGTCTCTTTAAGGAAAACTATAAAGCCCCAATGAAAGAAATTTAAGAGGACATAAGATAAATAGAAATATATTCCATCTCATAGACTGAAAGAATCAATATTGTTAAAATGTCCATTCTACTCAAAGCAATCTACAGATTCAATACAATTCCTATCAAAATACCAATGACATTTTTCACGGATAGAAAAAGAAATCCTAAAATTTATATGGGACCTCAAAAACTCAGAATAACCAAAATCATCTTAAGCAAAAAAAGAAAAAAGAAAAAAAAAAAAGCTTGGAGAAATTACATTATCTGACTTCAAATCTTCAAATCACACTACAGAGTAATAGCAGCCAAAACTCAATGGTACTGGTATAAACATAGACATATAGACCAACAGAAGAGAATAGAGAATGCAGAAACAAATCCACACACATATAGTGAACTCATTTTCAACAAAGGTGTCAGGAATATACACTGGGGAAAAGACAAGCTCTTCAATAAATGGCACTAGGAAACTGGTTGTCTATATGCAGAAGACTGAAACTAGACCTCTAACTCTCTCTGTATGCAAAAATAAGGTCAAAATGAATTAAAGCCTAAATCTAAGACCTCAAACTATGAAATTACCGAAAGAAAACATTCAGGAAACTCTCTGGAACACTGGGCAAAAATTTCTTGAGCAATACCCCACACGTCCAGGCAACCAAAACAACAGTAATGGTAACACAATGGAAATAATTAACAAAGGGAAGAGATTACCCACAGAATGGGAGAAAATATTGTCAAACTATCCATCTGAAAGGGATTAATGATCAGGATATATAAGGAGCCTAAACAAAGATATGGTGGGAAAAAGCTAATAACCTGTTTCAAAAATGGGCTAAAGTTTTGAATCGACATTTCTCAAAAAAGGACAAACAGCAAGCAGGCATATGAAAAGATGCTAAACATCATTGATCATCAGAGAAATGCAAATCAAAACTATAATGAGACATCATCTCCCTCTAGTTAAAATGACTTATATTCAAAAGACAAACAATAATAAATGCTGGCTGGGTTGTGGAGAAAAGGAAATTTTTATACACTCTTTGTGAGTGTGTAGATTGGTACAACTACTATGGAGAATAGTTTGGAGGTTCCTGAGAAAACTAAAAATAGAGTTAACATATGATTCACTGCTGAGTATGTACCCAAAATAAAGGAAATCCGTGTATCAGAGATACATGCCACCTCATGTTGACTGCAGCACTGTTCGCAATAGCTAAGATTTGGAAGCAACTTAAGTGCCCATCAACAGATGAGTGGACAAAGAAACTGTGGTGCCAATACACAATGGAGTATCATTTGCCCATAAAAATAATGTTATCCTGTTATTTGCAATAACTTGAATGGAATTGTAAGCCATTATATTAAGTGAAATAAGCCGGCACAGAAAGACAAACGTTGCATGTTCTACCTTATTTGTGGGTTCTAAAAATCAGAACAATTGAACTACTGGAGATAGAGAGTATAATAATGGTTACCAGAAGCTGAAAAGGGTAGCTGGTGGTTTGGAGGAGGCAGGGATGGTTAATGGGTACAAAAAATTTAGATAGAATCAATTATACCAAGTAGTTGATAGCATAACAAAGTGGCTGTAGTCAGTAACAATTTAATTATACCTTCTAAAACAACCAGAAGAGTATAATTGGATTGTTTGCAAAACACAGGATAAATGATTGAGGGGATGAATACCTTATGTTCCATGATGTGATTATTATGCATTGTATGCCTGTATCAAAACATCTTATGTACCAGATAAATATATATGCTTATTATGTACTCACAAAAGTTAAAAAATAAAAATAAATAGAATAATTAAAACTAATTTGTACCTATATTTAACTACAGACATTTATATATATAGCTAATATTAATATTTCAAAAATATAATTTTCACCACCTCAATATTTCAGTATGATTCTTCAGAAAATTGATATCCTCTTATATTGTGAAAATTACATTATGTCAAGGGTAAGACTAATTTAACAATAATGCATTAACTATTCCTATTTAACAATTTTCCCCCAAAATGATTTTTGTTTCTCATTGTCTCACATGAAGATTTAATTTACGAGCAATCACATTTGGTTGTTATACACATTCATACTTGTTCAATTTTCAACATTCCTTTTTGTTGGTAATATTCTTATTTGTTGATGTGTGTAAATGTATCCAACTACCTTGTTTTGATGATGTTTAAATTGCCCCAATTCTTGTAATTCCTGTAAATTGGTAGGTAAAAAAATACTTTATTAGATTCAAATTAAACTTTATTTTGTAAAATTGCATTATACATAATATTTACTGATTAAATTTGCATTAAATATCGCGTTCCATTTGGTCACCTCAATATAAACGAGGTTGAGATTGGCCAATTGATTAAATGATAAAACTTTTATTCCTTCTTCATGTATTGTTTCTCTTTTTCTTACCCAAACGTACCTTAACATCACATGACTATCCAATCCCTCAACCTCCCACTCCAAATAATTGCCAATATCAGTTTATGACTGCTATTGCTAATAGCTATTGATCACATTAGGCGTTGAGAAGTAGTGTTTTTAAAAAAACCTATAATTTAATTTACAATTATTAGCTTTTATCTCTAGAGATTTCTCCAATTGGGAAAGGCTTATTATTTATATGGGAGATGCATTTTCCCCTGGAGAAAAAAAGCTAATGTTTAATTTTTTAATTTGATTTCCTCTAAAACTGTTATCTAATAATCATAATGTGATCATCTTTCTTTTTGTTTCTGATTTTCTTTGTTCGTTTGTTTTTGAGATGGAGTTTCACTCAGTCGCCCAGGCTGGAGTGCAGTGGCGCCATCTCGGCTCACTGCAACCTCCGCCTCCCGGGTTCAAGCAATTCTCCCGCCTCAGTCTCCCAGGTAGCTGGGATTACAGGCATGCACCACCATACTTGGCTAATTTTTGTATTTTTAATAGAGACGAGGTTTCACCATCTTGGCCAGGCTTGTCTGGAATTCCTAACCTCAGGTGATTCGCCAGCCTCGGCCTCAAGAGTAGCTGGGATTATAGGTGCCTGCCGCTACGAAAGGCTAACCTTTGTATTTTTTAATAGAGACTGGGTTTCACCATGTTGACCAGGCTGGTCTCGAACTCCTGACCTCAAGTGATCCACTCACCTCGGCCTCCCAAAGTGCAAAGTGCTGGGAATACAGGCGCGAGCCACCACACCTGGCCCCATTATTTCTTACGTTGACTACTTACTGGTATTTTTCTTGCCTGAATTTCTTTAGCAAATTACTCAGAAAGGACCCGTTAGAACACTATCCTGAGACAGTGTTCATATTTAAGTACATTTGTTATGTTTTAAGGTAATTTCGCCTTTATAATAAAACCTCTGGAAAACATTTTCCTTTCTTGAGTATCTACTATGGGTACTCCATTTTTCTTCAAGCATAAATAATTCCTAGCAAAACCTCTCATGACGATTTAATTTACTGTCACTGAAAAGTGACTTATTATTATTATTTTTTAATCTGGATACTTTAGAGACTTTTTCAAAAATCTAAGTTTTCTACTATAAATTGTCTCAGGGTTTTCCATTCTCAGTTGACTTTTTTCCCAGGGATATAGTGACATGACTGTATAGTTTACAGTTCATTTTTAATTTTTTAAGTAAACCTTTCTTGTAATGTTATTCGTATTTGTTACATTTCATTCATTTCTGTTTTTTCTCAAATGTTTTTGTATATTGTATCATTTTTCCTATCTACCAAAACTCTCACTTCTTTTTAATATTTTTATTTCTTTTTTCACTTCTTTTAATGTTTAACATTGTATTGCTTTTCAGTTTTGTTTCTTGTAAGTCATGTATTAAATTTATTTACTCTTGAATTGTTCTGGAGTTGTCTTTATATTTATTATAATTATTTTACACATTATTTTATTGTTTTATTGAGTTTTAACATTTCTGTTTTAAAATGTTGTAATCTTATCAATTGATTTATAAGTTTTTGTGATATTTATTTATTGTTTTTTACTGGTTCTATATTTCTTAATTTAATTTTATTGTATTATAAAATATCAAACTTTTACAAATCTGTTGTATATCAACATCTTTCTGTAATTCTTTCATGAACTGTAAGGGTATTATTCCATCTTAATTTCATTTTACCTTTGATAACTTTACCTCAGAATATCAAATATATCAAAATACTTTTCTCTTGCTTACTTTTGGTGTGAAAACAGTTTTCTTGTCATTTTAAAGAAAGAAGTGAGTCAATATTACTTTTCTAGCTTCATGGTATTTTCTTTTTCTTTTTCTTTTAAGTTTGGGGTACATGTGCAGGATATGCAAGTATATTATATAGGTAAACATGTGCCATAGTGATTTGCTGCGCCTATCAACCAACCTTTTAAGCCCAGCATGCATTAGCTATTTTTCCTAATGCTCGACAGGTCTCAGTGTATGTTGTTCCCCTTCCTGTGTCCACATGTTCTCATTGTTCAGCTCCCAATTCTAAGTGAAAACATATGGTGTTTGGTTTTCTGTTCCTACATTAGTTTGCTGAGGATAATGGCTTCCAGCTCCACCCATATACCTGCAAAAGACATGATCTTGTTCCTTTTTATGGCTGCATAGTATTCCATGGTGTATATGTACCACATTTTCTTTATCCAGTCTATCATTGATGGACATTTGGATTGATTCCATATCTTTGCTATTGTGAATAGTGCTGCAATGAACATATGTGTGCATGTATCTTTGTAGTATAATGATTTATATTTCTTTGGGTATCTACCCAGTAATGAGATTCCTGGATCAAGTGGTATTCCTGGGTCTAGATCTTGAGGAATCACCACACTGTCTTCCACAATGGTTGAACAAATTTACATTCCCACTAACAGTGTAAAAATGTTCCTATTTCTCCACAGCCTCACCAGTATCTGTGTTTCTTGACTTTTTTAATAATGACCATTCTGACTGGCATGAGATCATATCTCATTGTGGTTTTGATTTGCATTTCTTTAATATTCAGTGATGTTGAGTTTTTTTTTTTTTTTTAATATATGTTTGTTGACCACATGAATGCATGAATGTCTTCTTTGGAGAATTATCTGTTTATGTCCTTTGCTCAGTTTTTAATTTTTTTTTCATGTAAATTTGTTTAAGTTCCTAAACAACAAAGCTGGAGGCATCATGCTATCAGACTTCAAACTACACTACAAGGCTACAGTAACCAAAACAGCATGGTACTGGTACAAAAACAGGCATATAGACCAATAGAACACAGTAGAGAAGTCCTAAATAAGACCGCACAACTACAACCATTTAGTCTTCAAAAAACTCAACAAAAGTAAGCATTGGGAAAAGGATTCCCTATTTAACAAATGGTGCTGGCTAAGAGAACTGGCTAGCCATATGCAGAAAATTGCAACTGGACCCCTTCCTCACACCTTATACAAAAATTAACTCAAGATGGATTAAAGATTTAAATGTAAAATACAAAAGTATAAAAACTTTAGAAGAAAATCTAGACAATACTATCCAGGACATAGGCACGGGCAAAGATTTCATGATGAAATCACCAAAAGCAATTGCAGCAAAAGCAAAAATTGACAAATGTGATCTAATTAAACTAAAGAGCCTCTGAAAAGCAAAAGAAACTATCATCAGAGTGAACAGGCAACATATAAATTGGGAGAACATTTTTGCAATTTATGCATCTGACAAATGTCTAATACCCAGAATCTTCTACAAAGAAGCTTCATGGTTTTCAAATGACATCTCTTGTTGTTTTTGAAGAGTAATAAAATAAATGACCTCCTATTTTCTTAACCATTCTCTTGTCCAACCCTCTTCAACTTTTTCTTAGCTCTTAGTTATTTTTCTGTAATGTCCTTGCCCTGATCAATTTGAATTTACTATTATCAGTTTCTCTGTACTTATAGGTTTTATATTAAAAGAGAAAGATTATATAGTTTAGAATTCTCTAGTTGTAAAACACACCCTTGTGTCACAATCTTTCTTGAAATCACTTATGTACATACACAACCACATTCCACTTTCATTTGCTGTTCTCACCTTCACTTGCATGATTTCTATTTAGTACTTTTAGGCTCTTTTAGAGTTTCTGCTACTCAATAACCACCAGAAACCATATGGTTTCTGGTGGTTCTTGAGTAGGAGAAACCCTACTCCATTAACTATAACCCAGATCTATTGATAACTATAAGAGGATAAACCAGAAAGAAGCTATTATATTTCTTTTTGGTTTCTCCTCTTATAGTTATCAATGGTGTAGCTATCATATCTCATCTACTCATATTTGACAAGCGGTGTAAATTATGCATTTCTTCATTAAGGAGTCTAATAGGCTAATTGCTCTACTATCCCTCTCTCTCTCTCTCTCACTTTAATGGGTAGGAAAGGAGATTCACAAATCATGCCACTGCTGCCATTTCCAAGACTTCTTCAATCCGCTTATATTTAAATGTAGGAAACACTATTTAAATCATATGTGAACTCAGTACTTAACAAAGTAAATACTAGCCTAAAATGCTCAGAATATTTTCTTATCAATGGTGAGTTTGTGTTTCACTTTCCGAATTGTGTAGCTCATTTGTTTTTTTAGGTAATATCTTCCTATATAATTTCTAAAAGATTTGTAGATGTATCTCCCATTGCTTATTAGTTCAACTAATAAATACCTATGAATTAATCCTGCTTTTTCCTAAAGTTTGTATTTAAGGATCAAGAAAGCATCATATAATAATGTTTTCACAATGCCTCAAATTCCTCCAATATGTTTTTTTCGTTATTTTTGTCAAATAATGTCAAAATTGTTTGATGAAAGTCATTTCTTTGTAAGTTTTTGAAACTGGCTAGTAGGCTGGGCATGGTGGCTCATGCCTGTAACTCCAACACTTTGGGAGGCTCAGGTAGGAAGATCACCTGGGCCAACGAGTTGAAGACCAGCCTGGGAAACAAAGTGAGAACCTGTCTCTAAAAAAAAAAAAAAAAAAAAAAAAAAAAATTGGCCAGGCATGGTGACACATACCGGTGGTCCCAGCTACATGAGAGGCTAAGGTGCAAGGATACCTTAAGTCCAGGAGGTAGAGACTGCAGTGAGACACGTTTACACCACTGCGCTCCAG
>NW_012115833.1:1984299-2024123 GCF_000951035.1 Colobus angolensis palliatus | reverse complement strand
CTAGAACTTAAAGTATAACAATAAAAATATAAAAAAAAATAAAAGAATGAGGAAAATCCTTTCTATTCTTAATTTCATGAGAGTATTATTAGGAATGGATTTTGGATTTTTGTCAAATGTTTTTATATGTCTATTGAAATCATCATAAAAAATAAATAAATAAAAAAATAAAACTATTGATAGCTACCAAAAGAATCCAACAATAGTGAATGAACAAATTAGATTAGTTTTGTTAGTAACAGAGAATGCCAAAATATTAACATGCAGAGATAAGGATGAATAATATGGGAAGATTTCAACTGCTTACATCTAAAATATTGTACTAAATTTTAAAAGAATAACGTCACATTTAAATTAAACAGGCTGCCTAAGTATTTTTAACGCTTTATAGTCCTCTCATCTGACCAACAGTGCATTGTATCAGAGACAAACAGATAATTTGAGAAAAGTGCTTAGACATTCTCAATCACCATTTATTTGAAGCAATATCAGGAATTTCAAAGAGAATATAGTATTTTATAAAGTATTTCAGTTTAGGTGCAAACCTAGAAATTATGTCACTAAATTTTCTGGAAGATCTTTTCCTGGATCTTGTGATAATACTGCTCCATTGATAAAAATGAAATACAATATGAATAAATTTACTTAGGCAAAGTTTAATTACACACATCAAGATCTTTATTTATATTTAAAATGAAAACCTTCGATAATCACATAGCAGTAGTTTAAAGACTTTATCACCAGGTTTAGGAGTCCTAATATAACATACTAAAATTATCTGCAAGAGATCTATAAGACACCTATTATACATAATACAGAGTTAATAACATTATATTGCATTCTTGAAAATTGTTGAAAATATATTTTGTATTCTCACCACACAAAATGTGTGTGAAATAATTCATATGTTAGATGACTTAATTTAGTCATTTCACCATGTATACATATATTAAAACAAAATGCTGTACACCATAAATATATGCATTTTTAAATTGTCAATTAAAAATTAATCTTAAAATGGTAAAATTAATGAAACATTTTAATAGATAGCTCATAAACAACATACCAGGGAAGCACTGAAAAAATATTTAACAAACGTTACGTTTAATGTTATTACATAGTAGGTTCCAGTCATTCTTTCTTTATTTATTTATTTATTTATTTTTGTGTTAAGGCTAATTTTATTAGTAATTTAGATAATCTTTTTATTTTTTATTTTTATTTTGGTAGTTTTTGGAGAACAGGTGGTTTTTGGTTACATAGATAAGTTCTTTAGTGATTTCTGAGATTTTGGTTCACCCATCACCCGAGCAGTGTACACCATACCCAATGTGTAGTCTTCTGTCCCTTATACCCTCAACCCTTCTGTCTGAGTCCCCAAAGTCCATTATATCATTTTTATGCCTTTTTGTCCTTATGACTTATCTGCCACTATAAGTGAGAACTTAGAATAATGGCCTCCAACTCCACCCAAGTTGCTGCAAAGGCCATTATTTCATTCTGTTTTATGGCTGAGTAGTATTCCATGGTGAATATATACCACATTTTCCTTATCCACTCATTAATTGATGGGTGCTTAGACTGGTTCTGCGTTTTTGCAAATGTGATTTATGCTGCTATAAACATGTGTGTGCAAGTGTCTTTTTCATATAATGACTTCTTTCCCTTTGGGCAAATACCCAGCAGTGGGATTGCTGGATCAAGTAGTAGTTCTAGTTTTAGTTCTTTAAGGAATCTCCATACTGTTTTCCACAGTGGTTGTGCCAGTTTACATTCTCACCAGCAGTATAAAAGTTTAAAAGTGTTGGCAGGGCATGGTGGCTCACGCCTGTAATCCCAGCACTTTGGGAGGCCGAGGCGGGTGGATCGCCTGAGGTCAGAAGTTCAAGACCGGCCTGGTCAACATGGTGAAACCCTGTCTCTACTATATACACAAAAATAAGCTGGGTGTGGTGGCGGGTGCCTGTAATCCCAGCTACTCAGGAGGCTGAGGCCGGAGAATCGCTTGAACCCGGGAGGTAGAGGCTGCAGTGAGCCGAGATCGTGCCACTGTGCTCCAGCCTGGCAACCAGAGCAAAACTTCATTGAAAAAAAAAAAAAAAAAAAGAGTTTAAAAGTGTTCCCATTTCACCACATCTATGCCAACATTTATTATTTTATATTTTTAAATTGTGGCCATTCTTGTAGGAGTAAGGTAGTATCTCATTCTGGTCTTAATTTGCATTTCTCTGATCGTGAGATTGAGTATTTTTTATTATGTTTGTTGACTGTTTCTATATCTTCTTTTGACAATGGTCTATTCATTTCCTTTGCCCATTTTTTGATGGGATTTTTTTTTTTTTTGGCTTTTTTAATTTGCTTGCTTATTTGAGTTTCTTGTAGATTTGGGGTATTAGTCATTTGTTAGATGCATAGTTTGTGAAGATTTTCTCCTGCGCTGTGGGTTGTCTGTTTACTCTGCTGATTATTTCATTTGCTGTGCAAAATCTTTTTGTTTCATTAGGTCTCATTTATTTATTTATTTTTCTGTATCATTTTCTTTTAACTTCTTGGTTATGAAATCTTTGCTTAAGCCAACGTCTAGAAGAGATTTTCCAATGCTATCTTCTAGAATTTTTATAGTTTCAGGTCTTAGGTTTAAATCTCTGATCCATCTTGAGTTGATTTTTGTATAAGGTGAGAGATGAGGATCCAGTTTCATTCTTCTATATGTGGCTTGCCAATTATCCCAGCACCATTTATTGAATAGCGCACCCTATCCCCACTTTATGTGAAACATCATAAGAAAAGATAAACAAAAGGTACCTAAGGACTGCTCAACCTGTACCAGTTTGTTTATCCATGCAGTGATATATGAAATGAAAAAAGGATGCTGTATATTCCTCTTTAAATACTATTTTTAGAGCAAGTTTAGAATGCTTTTATTACTAAGATAAATAAATATTGAAAAAAGAAATCATGTGACTATCAAGTTTCTTCAGTGGAGAAACAATACAGACCACTGCTTCAATTACCATGTTTATCAAATCTAACATGCATTTAATAATAAAATGCATCTTTTTATAAATTTTTTAAAATTTAAGAAAAGAATAATTAAGCTACATTAAGCTATATTCCAATGCTTTCTTTTCTTTCATGAAAGCCAATGATATGATTGCCATGTCTTCCTGCTATAATTCACAAAACATAGATGCCAGGCTTACAATCATGCAGGAGAGAAGCTGATATTTCTTCAACAAAGAGTGCTGGAATTTTTGTGTAAAACTGGAGCCATGTTTATGCCGTATCATATATTATAAAATTTCATGAGCTGATTTTGGGGGAGAGAGAGTAATGCTTCCTTAACCATGCAGCTGAAAAGCTGTAATGTCTGAGTCTTTCCTGCTCTCCGATATCTGTCTAGGTTGGTGAGATTAGTAGGTTCTCCTCCAAAATGCAATAGGTCATGGAGAGCCTACATTTCTGCTACTGCTCCTATGTCTGTGAAATTTCACAAATAAATGCTTCACCAGCAGTTTTAGTGTATGTATTTTTTCACTTATGCATTTGGATGGATACTTTATACTTATTGAATGAACTATTTTAAATTTCCTAGAGTTTAAAAAAATACTAACTTGGGGCATATATAAACAGAATAAATATACATGAAAAACTGAGCAAGAAATATCTAAACCTCCCCTTTCATTCATAGTCTAAATTTTCTATATTTTTTCGATAATAATCAACAATCTTTTGTTTCTACACAATATAGTATTGTATGCTGTCAAGAATATTGTTAATCCAGCATTTTTAGATATGTATTTAATTATTGTGTCCAAAGTTTTCCTGCAGTCAATGAAACTCATTTGTTTTCAAGTTGTAATGCTTGTATTACATCAGTATATTTTATTTGACTATGTTTATTTTCCTCAAAGTAATTACCTGTTTCTGAAAGTTAAGCTGGCTCAGTACAGTCTCTGGGAAGTTATCAGATAACATACTAGATATCAAACTGATAACCTAAACAATATATAAATTGTTTACAGTAGCCTCTGTCTGTTTCTATATTTTTTCTCTTGTTCAAATATTACTGGGAATTTGACAATTTTCTTTGCTTCATTTTTTTCCCATGGCCAGTGACTGAAAATACTTTTTCATGTTTTAGGTTAATAAAACAGGATAACTTTTCTACTTGAAAGTGTCTTCCTTTTTTCATGTCCCATAAAGGCATTGCTTTTTGTTTTCAAGAAAATTTAAAATTGCAGCCATTCCTTCACCAGTAAATACTTGCTTCACTAATGTCATATTTATGCCCTGGGGTTCTGCTTCTGTGTCTCTGCATACACAATCACATTTTGTGTTTCAATGCTGAAACAGAGTTGGACATTTTAAAATTCATTTTAAATGTTATCAAACTTGACATGTGTAGTTTTGACAACGTACAAGATTCTATTGAAGTAATTACAATATGAATAGCTAAGACCAAGGTCATACATGGCAGGTAATGACAGCTCTGTTATAACTGTTAATAGTCTTACAGTGATTGTAAAACAACAATTGTCAGATACATCCCACTATTTAAAATAGCACAATGTGCAAAATATGATTCTTAGCATAAATGAAATATGACTTAGAATGAATGAAATTTAACACATTTTATGCAATGGTTTTGTCCTAAATTGTAGTTATAATGACTTTCATTTTTAAATTGATTTTTTTCTACTAAAATCATGTTGATTATCATTATTGGAATATAATGACTACTAAGTATGATATACTAGTGGTAAATATATACCTTTTATACTTTCAAATCCATACCAATAAATCTCATGAATATTTCAAAAAAATCTAAAAATGTCTTTTTGAATATATTTAATTAGTAATACAGATAAATTAGGGATTTTGAAAATCTTTTAGATAAATATAAATTCTTCATAGAAATAGTTAACTCATTGCCAAAGATATTAATGCATTGCTAAAAAATTTCAAAAATATGCAGCTTTAAAATGGAAGGGGAAACAAGCCTATATATTAACCGTGTTGATACAAGAAGTTTTGAGTAAAATGTCATTAAAACTTTGTAAGCAACTGGGCACGGTGACTCATGCCTCTAATCCCAGCACTTTGGGAGTTGGAGGCGGGTGAATCACCTGGGTTCAGGAGTTTGAGACCAGCCTGATCAATATTGTGTCTTTACTAAAAACATTATGTCTTTACTAAAAAGACAAAAATTAGCCGGGCGTGGTGGCAAGCTCCTGTAGTTCCAGCTACTCTGGAGGTTGAGGCAGTAAAATCACTTGATCTGGGAGGCGGAGGTTGCATTGAGCAGAAATCGCTCCATTGCACTCCAGCCTGGGGGACAAGAACAAAACTGTGTCTCAAAATAAAATAAAATAAAATAAAATAAAATAACCTAAAATACAAAACTCTGTAAGCAATACACTCTACCAGAAATAAAAATTTTAATTTGAAATGTCGGCTGAGAGATTTACCTGGAAAATAAAAAAATGATCTAGTTTCTATCAATGAAATATGAGATAGGAAAAAGATTTATTTGATAAAGAAAGCCATTGTCAAATGGCAATATGTAAAATTGAAAAAGAATCAACACAGAGATTGTAGCCATGTATGTGACTATCACAATTTTAAATATTACTTATGTTAGTGAAAAAAAAAGAAATGGAAAATTTTTTGTTTTACTATTTTTTAGTTTTTTTCTTAATTCCATTAATTTTTCCATTTTTTAAATATCAGTTGCTCTTTTTCATTCCCTCCTTTCTTCATCTCTCCCTTTCTGATTTCTCCCCTTCTTCCTCTCTTTTCCACTTATCCATCAATTGTTATATTCACTTTAGAAGAATGTAATAACAGAGGCAAATTTAAATGCATTTTTATAGAGGCTTTGTTTCTTTTCAGTGAAAAATGTTTTGATGGTTTATTCTATTAATACTCATTTAAATTTGTTTGCTATAGCAGTAAGTCATTCTTTTCATTGAAGGCAAGAGAAATAGGAAGACAGGGAACTATACGTTGATGTCAATAATAAAAGGAAACACAAAAGAGAGAAAAGTATTTTTAAAGTAAGTTTTTATGCTAAATAAAACACATATAAAAAGTGAAAAATTATAAATATATTCTCAATGAATTTATTTCAAATTCAATATACGTTGGAACATCAACAAGTTTAAAGAAATAAGATATTCCTGGGACTCAATATTCCTCTATATTTTCTCCCAGTCACTCTACTTCTTACTTCTTAAAGTTAACTCTTAATGTGATTTAAGGCACTATTCTTAATTGTGCTTATTTTTAAATTTATAATAATAAGATTATGCACGATATCATTTTTAGGGTGAATCATTTTGTTTAATATATAGCAGTTTACTTATGCTGTCGCATGTAGGAGTTGTCTTTTCATTGTCATTGCTTTATATTATTTTGTTCTAAAATATACCATATATTACTTATCCATATATATTTTCAAAAGCTTTGGATTGCTTCCAGTCTTGGGGTGCTATGAAAGAACATTCTTAAGAATGTCTTTATACACACACACACACACACACACACACACACACACACACACAGAATGTTGCATTCTGATTCAAAACCGCTAAGTATATGTTCAACTTCAGGATATACAGTGGGGGTTTCCGATGTGACATTCCCAATTTAAACTCCCAAGAGCAATGTTCAGACCTTTAGTTACTCTGCATCCTGTATCTTTCAGATGACTAAAGGTTATACCCATTTCGTATGTTTCTTAATCATTTTATATAGCTTTTTGTGAAGTTCCTATACGTGTATTCTGCCTATTTTTATTGTTTTTGTGTTTATATTGATTTTAGGAGAGCCATGTTAGTATGTTGAGGTCTAGGAAAGTATTTTCTTTTCAAAATGCATAAATATCAACAATTTAATGAATTTGACCTAATATATTCTAGGTAGAAATCCTTTGCTAATGAGAGCAGTTGAAAATGCTTTCTTCAAATCTGTGACTTTTAGAAGTCACATATTTAGATATTTAACCAGTCTGAATAATATTTTATACTTTTTGTCTCATAGGAATTTTCATTTCATTGGTTTACTTTTTGCCCTTGATTTTCTTTGTTCTCTAACTCTCTCTGTTCTCTAACTCTATATTGTTAAATATTGAGAAGTGTATTTATCTTTCAGCTTTTATAATACATTCATTAGAATCTACGGATTTTTCTTTAAGCACAGATTTAGCTTCCTTCCACACTTTTTAATATGTTAAATTTCATTTTAAAATGCTTTATAATAAATTCTCCATTTGTAATTAGGCCAACTTTTTAGCATTTTTCTAATTATATAGACATATTTTTAAAGTTATCTCATGTTACTGAGGTCAAGAGAAATGTTTCCTATTATTTTATCCTTTTGGAATTTGTGGAGTCTTTTCTTTATATCTACTTTTTATGAGTTTTATTAAATTTTCCCATGAGGTATTGCAAAAAAATGTCTATTCTCTCATTTTTTGCATAGTTTTATTTATGGCATTTATGTAAGTTTTCTTAATTGGGTTTTTCAAATATTTTATCTTTTTAAACTTTATAGTTTTTATTTTTTTTTCAATCTGTGACTGGGAGTGCTGGTATTATGAATTTTATTTCTCTTCTAATATCTGTCAATTTTCCATTTATACATTTAGGAACCATAGTACTAGTCACATGCAGATTTATTATTGTTTTATAAGATAGTAGGGTTAAACTTTTAATCATTTCATATACGCATATTTTTTCCTATACACTATTCTTGCCTTAAATTATACTTGCTATATTGGTAATAGAGCTAAATTAACTTATTTTTGTTAGATTTTTGATGATATGTCTTCGGCTATAATTTTGCTTTAAAACTTCTTATCTAGTTCTCTATGTGTGTATCTATTATGAGTTGTATGTGCTAGGGTTCTCTTTAAATTTTGATCCAGACAATATTTATAATTAATTCCATGAACATTTTGTGTAATTGTTAATATTTCGGCTTATAGCTTTAGTTTAAGGATGTGCTTTCTGTTTTTCTCCCCTGTTCTATATTTTGTAGCTCCCCTTTAGAACACATTTGGATTAAGCATTTTTATAATAAATTTTCCCTTACCATAGCTTCTTTTTGTTTATTCTTGTCCTTTTTATTAGTTCATTCTAATGCAACTATGTAAATTCTAACTTATTAGCAGGTTTTCCACATTTCTGTTCAATACAAGGGTCTTGTAAGAACAGAAGTTCCATAAACTTTTTTTTATAGTCTGAGGGTATTTTTTTTGTTGTTATGACTTTAAGTTATCTATATACTTTAGTCCCATAAAAGAGCATTAGTATTATCTTTGTACATCATATTTATTTAGATATACTTACATATTTTCCCTTTAATTTACTCTTTAACTTGTTTTATCTGGAAATATTTGCACTGGATAAAGCATTCTATCCATAATACATTATATTATGATTCTTCTTGAGATGAATTCTTGCTGACTTTTTTCCTACTTTCTCTTCCAATGATCTGGAAATATTTTATTTAACTTCAATAGTTTAAAATATTTGCCTAGTTATAGAATTATAAATTCCAGTATATTTTCTCTCAATAGTATGAAAATGACATGTGTGCATTTGTGTGCTGTTATGTTTCTTCTCCCTGAAAACATCATTTCTGGGAAGAAAAAAATTTGTCTTATTGTTGCTTTATAAAAAATAATGACTTCCTTCCATCATCTGTTCTACTTGTCTCAATATTTTTATTTTATCTTTGGAGTTTGGTAGTTTTGTTTTGATGTGCCTAGGTGTGATTTTCAATCCGCTCATCCTTCTTTGTATATGTGGAACTACTTAAATACGTGGTTTAAAGTCTTTCAAAATATGGGGGAAATTCCTAACCATTATCTCTTCAAAGGTTGCATATGTTCCATTTTTGCACTCTTCCTCTCTTACTAGTTTAAATACACATAAGTTAGACCTTTCACCATGTCCCACACACCTCTTATACCCTTTTCTGTACTTCAGTTTCTCAAACTCTGTCTTTCAGATTGTATATTTTCTATTCACCTATCTTCTAATTCATTAATTATCTTTTCATGCTGTTTCCAATTACACTATTCTTGATTTCAAATATAGATTGACCAGTTGATTCTTAGTTATAGATTTCAGCTCTCTGATGAGATTCTCTATCTTGTCATCTCCATCTGGAATGTATTAATCACACCATTTTAAATTATATATATGAAAACTCCACTATAGATGACATTTCTGACTGTTTCTATTCTCTCCTTTTTTCCTTTTGTGGTATTCTCTCTTGGAAGGGCTGTTAGATTTCTGATTAGATGTCAACTATTATATGTAAAAAACTATTGAGCTTTAGGATAGTGTTATCTGCCCTTAATGAGAATTTACCTAACTCTACACCAAAGAGCCAAATTAGGGGAAAATCACCTAAATCCAGTAAGAAACTTAGTTGACCCAAGGCTGAGTGTCAATCTTGGTTCAGCTCCCAATTCTAAGTATAATTGTGCAGAAATTTCAACTAAACAACTTGGATGTTAGCACAAACATCTCTTTGTTGGATTTTTTTATAGCAACTTTTGTTTCTTAAGACTGTGAGTCTGCTGAATAAAAATGTTCAGTTTCACAATCAGGTTTTGCTCAATTTTTTAACAATCTTGGCTTTAAAATGCTCTAAGACTAAAAAGTTCAGTGTTGGTCTCATTTCTCTCCAATTCTCTTTCCTTTAGGATCTTCATCCCTAAAGTTGTAGCTGTCTTAGAATTACTTAAATATCCCTAGAAAAGATGTTTATTAAAAATTAGGCAAAATTTCCTCTAGCTCTTAACAGAATTGTTTATATGTTTTAAGCCACTGTCTTACTGGGGGAATGGTATTTGGAGTAATGTTATCTCTACTCATCCTTCTGATTCTTTATAGTGTAAAGTAGCCAAATTAAGTATGATTAATGTTTATCTTCACATTTCTAAAAATACCTTGGCATTGTCAAACAACAGGAATGGTTAAACTGTTGCCAATAGTAAATATCAATACATTTTTAAATAATAAAAACTATATTGTTGAATATTTTTACATAAAATTATTTTGTTCTTGACTGTTCAATTCAATAATTTGTAAAAGACTTGGCATAAAAGGCATGCCTTTCCCTTTTTGCCACAATGGAGTAACTGAAACCAGCTCAATCTTCCTGCATCAAGCAACTAAAAAGATTATGAAAAATGTAAAAAACAATAGTTTTCAAGAAATTAGATATCAGAAAAAGAATAATAAATGATAAATAGAAAATAAATAAGTAAGCTCTACAATTTCCTCCATGTTACTGCATTGAATGAATTTTCAGACTGTCAGACAGACAGGAGAAAATTAAGATAGAGCTTGGAAGACTTCTGAGATGAAGACCAATCATTCAAAACTCACCAAGAATATTTAGTTTTTAGAATTAGTGAACAGAGGAATAGAAACAATTATTACAGCTGAAATATGTTAAGTTGAGAAATAAATGTAAAAGGGATCCAAAGTGAATCTACTGAAATGAAAACAACAGTATCTGAGATTTAAAAAAATACTTGATTTCATAAACAAACAGTGAAATTGAAGAATAAACTACTAGGATTAGTAAACAGGAAAATAGCAATATGAACTATCTGAAATAAAATAGAAAAAGAAATGAGTTTTTTTTTTTTAGAAAAGCAATCACATCATCAGTGAGCCATTAGAGCAACTTCAAATGATCTAACACATTTGTTACTTGAATCTCTACAAAAAAGGAAGCATTGAAACAGAAAACTTAAAAATTAATGCCTAAAAGTATTTTAAAATATGATGATAATAGTATACCCAACGGATTCAAGAAGTGCAATAATCCTCCATCATACTTCACAAACAAACATTAAGAAAAGTACATCAAAGCTCAACATAATCAAATTTCTCAAAATCAGTGACAAAGTGAAAGTTTTAAAAAAGTCAGAGATGAAAGATATGTTGTATGTAGAGGAACAACATTAAATAAATTAATTTGTTCATTGGAAAAATGCAAACAAAAAGATTGTAGAAGAACACCTTTAAATTAACAGAGAAAAGTCTGCCGATACAAAATTCCACACTCAATGAAAGATTTGTTCAAATTCAAAGGTGAAATATTTATTGAGACATGCAAAAGCTGAAACATTTTATTAACATCAGAATTACAGTTAAAAATTGTTAAGAGAATCTCTTAACGCTGAATGAAAAATAATATCAGATAGAAATGTGGGTTTACAAAATAAATGAAGACCACCATAAGTAATAACCATATAAGTGAATTTTAAAATAATTAAATGTATTTTAAAACAACTGTTTAGATTAAAATAAATAATATGATATATGGAAGACCAAAATATGTGGAATTAAAATATATAACCACAGTAGCACAAAGGCCAGGAGGGGAGAAACAAAAATAATATTGTAAGGATTTTATATTATACATGAAGGAGTTTAATATAGAATCAAGATGATCATAAAGTAAATGAGTATATTATAAACTCAAAAGCAACCAGTAAATTTAAAAAGCAACTAGTTATGACAAATTGGTTAACAAATAAGATAGATTAGAATATTTGAACATTCTCAGTTAATCCAAAACCAATTAGAAAAGAGGAACACGGAATAAATGAGAAAAACACAAAACGCAAGTTTATAAATTTAAAATAAATCATATCAATAAGCATTCTAAATATAAATGATTCAAAGATCCCATTAAATGACAGAAATTAACAAGTGGATAAAAAACAAAGCAATATACAACTATGTGTTACCAAATAAGAAACATTAAATATACAGATAAAATAGAATAAAAGTAATGGAATAAGATATGTTATGTCAACAACAATTTTTAAAAATACATTTTATTCTTAATTTTTAAAAAGTGGCAGCTAAAATATTAGAATAAGACAACATAGATTTCAGAGGAAAGAATATTAATGTAGATAAATATGATCATTTAATAATGATAAATATGTCAATTAATCAAGAGGGTGTGATAATTGAGTTTTTCTCTACAAATGTAAGTTAAAAATACATGAAGCAAAAACCAATAGAACTGCATATGTAAATAAATTCTCAATTATAGAGGCAATTTTACATCAGTTTCTTACTAATAGCTAGAAGTAGATAGGAAATCGGTAGTGATATGCAGTACCAAAATAGTCCTATTAGCCATCTTGATCTAATTGACATTTATAGAACGCTCCACTCAACACTATCAAAATACATCTTATTTGCAAGTGTACTTGGAATATTTTACAAAACAGACCATATTTTGGGCCACAAAACAAAACTTTGTACATCCTAAAAAATAATTCTTGGCCAGGCGCAGTGGCTCACACCTAAAATCCCGGCACTTTGGGAGGCCAACGCGGGTGGATCACCTGAGGTCAGGAGTTTGAGACCAACCTGACCAACATGGAGAAACCCCATCTCTACTAAAAATACAAAATTAACTGGGTGTGTTGGCACATGCCTGTAATCCCAGCTACTCAGGAGGTTGAGACAGGAGAATTGCTTGAGCCTGGGAGGCAGAAGTTGTGGTGAGCTGAGATCACACCATTGCACTCCAACTTGAGCAAGAAGAGTGAAACTCTATCTCAAATAATAATAATAGTTATTATTAAAGTATATTCTTTGATCACAATGACATTCAATTAGAAATCAACCCCTGGAAATCTAGAAAAACACCAAATATTTGAAACCAAATAACATACTTTTTCAGTCCTAGGTATTTACCTGAAGGAAATAAAACATATGGCCATACGAAGAACTTATAAATTTATTTACACCATGTGTGCTTGTAAATCTGCAGTAGCACAAATATCTGTTAACAGATGAATAGAGAGATAAATTTTGAATAGTATGTACAATGAAATATTATTCAGTAAGAAAAAATGAATAAAATATTGATGCACGCAACAACATGCTTATATCTCAAAATAATTATGCAGAGTGAAAATAACAGAATAAAGCACAACCTATATGATTCCATTGATTTGTAATTCTGTGTAATACAAATTAAGCTATGGTGGCATTAGACAGCGATTTCTTAGGAAAGGTGGGTGTGGAAAGTATATGGAGAGGTGGAACAGATTAATTGCAAAGGGCAGAATAATTTGGGAGTGATGTGTATGTTCTTTATACTATTTTGATGATGAATTAATGAATGTATATTGGTGCTAAAACATATCAAACAATAGATTTTTACATTATACAATTTAATGTATGTCAAATATAACTCAGAGCTGTAGAAATAAGTTTCAAAAGAAAGATGTGATTTCAATATATGGTTTATTTCATTATATTTCATTTTATTCTTAATTTTTAAATAATGGCAGCTAAAACGTGTAGATTTATTCTGTCTGTAACGTCCTAGCACGTTGGTGATTTCTGTTTAACATAGGTCACAAAGTGTCTGACAAGTAAAATAAATAACACAAGTGTATTTGTGTCAGATTAACATTTATGTTAGCAGCTATTTGAAGGTTTAGTATGTTTGCTTAGCTTTTACTTCTTGATTCTAGCATATTTGCATAACATTTACTTAAAAACAACGTAAATGTCTGAAATTGCTTATTAATCATTGTAGTTAAGTAGTCTGTCTGTAAATTTAGCTTTGTTATTCTGACAGTACTGCATAAATTTGCATGGTTGCATAAAATGTCAGCATTATAGATGTTCATACACAATTATTAACGAAGTACTATTGTGTGCATAACAATAATGCACCTGTGAAGTTTTCTTTATGTCATTAAGATGTATTGCTAAGGTCTAGGGCATTTTGTAACTCACCAAAATGAAAATCTATTATAGAGTGCCCTATTCAGATTCCTTTCTTCCAAAGGAACATTCTACTTGTAAACAGTATTGTAAATCAAGGAGTCTATGTAGCATATTTTTGCATTTCTTTTTGGCTATATAAAAACAATTTAGTAGTTTAATCCCCAGTTCTTAAAAATTAATTTAATATAGCCCAATAGCAGGACATATCTAAATGAGTAAAAATGGATATTCTGATGAGTAACAATACAGGAATTCATGTAAAATATGCTTTCATTTTGAAAGGTCATTAAATTTCACAGCATTATGTGTGTTGTGAGGTTTAATGTGTATATATATATATGTATATGTGTATGCACAAACACACACATGATCATACACATATGGATATGCTTTAAAGATATGTATTTTGTTTTAAAGACACACACGTATATCAAAATACAAAAATTTTGATAACTAAACTTTCATAACTATAGTATTTTGTGAGTCTGTTGGTGTTTATTACACAAAAAATTCTGCTATTATAATTATCAACCCAACTATATTTAATTTTCATGTATTTGGGTCTATCTCAATGACATTGTGTTCTATTCTACTTAAATTGTATGTTTACTAAAGTATAAGCAAAAAGGGCAGTTATTGGAATTGTGGCTACTTCCCTTAATATTTGACAAATATCTTCTTTTAGAAGAAAAAATACTTAATAAAGCTAAAGGAATTTAGCAGTATAATTATCAAGTAATTTTTTAAAGATTCTTTTAGTTATTGAACAATTAAGTTTGAAAAATGTCTCTTAAATGGCAATCTTAAATATAGTTACTTTGCTTTATAATGATATTTTTGTTTGTCTGAAAACATTAAATTTTATTTTTTCTTTTATGTATATGATTATTTAAATATTTACTACTTTAATAAATGCTTTAGTTAGTGTCTTAGTTAATTTAACGCTGATATCACAGGATATATAAAATTATGTCATTTATAAAGAACAGACATTTATTCCTTACATTTCCTGAGACTAAGAAGATCAAAATTAAGGGGCCACCATCTGATGAGGGCTTTCTTTCTGTGTCCTCACATGGCAAAATATGGAATGGGAGTGACCCTCCTCCCACAGTTCCTTTGTTTGTTTCAGGCAGAGTCTTGCTCTGTCGCCAGGCCGGAGTGCAGTGGCGCGATCTTGGCTCACTCACTGCAACCTATGCCTCCTGTTTCAAGCCATTCTCCTGCCTCAGCCTCCTGAGTAGCTGGCACTACAGGTACGTGTCACTGTGCCTGGTTAATTTTGTTTTTGTTTGTTTGTTTGTTTGTTTTGAAATGGAGTTTGACTCTTGTTGCCCAAGCTGGAGTGCAATGGCGTGACCACGGCACGCTGCAACCTCAGCCTCCCAGATTCAAGTGATTTTCCTGCCTCAGCCTCCAGAGTAACTGGGATTACAGGTGCCCACCACCATGTCCAGCTAATTTTTTGGCCAAGCTGGTCTCGATCTCCTGACCTCAGGTGATCCATCTGCCTTGGTCTGCCAAAGTGCTGGCATTACAGGCATGAACCACCATGCCTGGTCCATAACTATTAGATTTTTAGGGTGGTCTTCATGGTAATCACAAAGAAAAACTATGTAGTAGGTACATAAAAGATAAAGGATTCAAAGCATACACCTACAAATTATAATCAAATCACAAAAGAAAAGCAGGAGAGAAAGAAACAAAGACACTACAAAATAGTTCCAAAACAATTAACAAAAAGGCAATAGCAAATTCTGACCTATGAATAATTATTTTAAATTTAAATGGATTTAAATTTGAAATAATTATTAAATTATTAAATTTAAAATTAAATTATTGTAAATTTAAATTCTCCAATCAAAAAACAGTGGCAGAATGGATTTTTTAAAACAGAATCTAATAATAGCGTTTTACAAGGGACCCATTTTATCTTTAACGCCACACATAGACTAAAAGTGAACAAATCGAAAAAAAAAAAGATATTCCATGTAAATGGTAATTCAAAAGACTGAGAGGAGACAATTTTTCCAAACTTATTTTGTAATACCAGCACTATCCTGATATCAAAACCAGAGAAAGATACTAGAAGATTTAATTACCAGCCCAAATCTCTAATGAATACAGGTACAAAATATTTTAAGAAAATACTAACAAATCAAATTTAATAGCCCATTGTAGAGATTATATACCACAATAAATCTGGGTTTATTCAAGGCATGCAAGGATGGTTCAACATATGCAAATCAATAAATATGATATACCACATTAACAGAATAAATGATGAAAATCTGCGATCATCTCAATAGATGCATTAAAGCATTTGGTTGTAGTTAATAACAGTGTATTATATACTTAAAATTTCCTAAGAGTAGATCTTAAATCTTTCCACTAAGGAAAAAAGAGATAGCTATGTGAGTGATAATATGTTAAAATTTTATTGCTGTATTCACTTCACAAAGTATATATGTACCAAAAGATCATGTTGTATACCTTAAATATATAAAAATGTTGTCAATAAAGCTGGAAAAATGCCATCCAAAGACATTGAACCATACAAAATTATTAATTACAGCAGCAACCATTTTATCTGATCATTCCAACCTTAAAAAATGATGAAATAAGTCTATCATTGTTTTGTTTTCCTTCCAATGCTTCTCTATCTTTTGTAACTATATGTTACTACTGTATATCGCAAATCGTGTTCACAACCATTGCCACACATTCTGTTTCTAGAAGTCTATTTGCGTAGAGGCACACTTAAAAACAGGGTGCAAATGAGAACTAGTGCTCTGCTTGCATCAGTGGACTGAAAATCCACATCTGTTCCCTGTCTCTTTCGTGTTATTTTTGAAGTTAGAAAAACTACACTTCTTTGAAAGAAACCATAACTCTATGGAATATAAAAAGCAGGGACACAGATTCAAATTCACCATAGATATTCTAGGTAGAATAAAGGAAACTAAATATAAGAAGAAAAGAGTACATGTTATAATTTAAAGTATTTAAAATATGACACCTCTCTGAGAAAATTCAGGTGGTGCTCCTGACTCTGAGTCCAAAGATAGAGAAGGGTGGGTGGAACAACCATTGGAGCAAAATTGAAAAGACTCCAGTTGGGACTGCTGGGTTGGGTTCTCTATTCCCACTTTCCACCGCCTTCCCCATTGTCTCCAGTCTCCTTCCCCTTTACCATGCACCTCTCATTATTCTTATAGATTGTATACATTGTAAAGAAAATGCATTTATTTGGCTCATGGAAGAAAAACAAGAACTGTCTATAAATTAAAACATTGCCTGAGAAAGGCTTCTGGTGTGAATATAGGAATCTGGATGAAGAGCAGAATCAATTTTCAGGAAGTCTTTCACTCCAAGAGACATGGAGATGGCAAAAGGAAAAAATGAAAAAGTAAAACAGCTAAATGTTACATACATATGTGCATAAAAGAGAAGAAAGCTACTAAGGATGAAAGACATTTTAATTTTAACCAACATAGATAGTTTTGAAAGATATTTTAATTTTAATCAACATAGATAGTTTCACAACCTTGTGTTTGACATCATAAGGACAATTCTTTATTTTTATTTTTATAATTTTATATTACTGAGATATGAATTCAGATGTATAACAGTTTACTTCTTCTAGTACTTTTTAAGACATCTTTAGTCTACTCCTCCACACATATATGCAACATTTATTTTAAAATAAATATTAAACCATGAGTCTCCTCTGCTAAAAAAGTTTCTCCAATGTTTGCTTACCAACTTAAACTAAAATCTAAAGTTCTTACATACAATGACTAACAAGTTAATCCTGGACCTTCCATAACTCCCTTTTATCTCTGACTTTATTTCCACTATCCCCACAATAGCATCTTTCGTTTTTACTCATGTTTGTTATAAATAAGCCTGTGGCTTTCATACCTTCTTCTGGCTAACTTTCAGCACTGTCTTCAACCTGCGATATCAAAGTATACCTAAAACAGACATTGCTAAATGAGAATGGTGCATAGAAAGCTCCCAGGTGTATTCAATTATATCTGTGCATGTAAAAACAGGTGAACATTTGTTCTTGTTTATGCAGCCATGAAGCGAGAGAGAGATCGATTTAATAATAGGAAAAATTTAAAATATCTTTAAAATATTTTATAATTGTTAATAGTGCTTAAATTATTAAATAAGATTATATCATCTTCATGAAAAAATAAACATTTCATTTTGATGATTATTTTTAAAAAAGATTGGTTTCAAAAGTTTTTTACACTTTCAAAAATAGTCTTCTCTATTCCTCTCTTTTTCTCTGAATATCTTTCTTTTTCACTTTCTCTCCCTTCCCTTATACAAAATATGCCTAATAATTCCATAATAAGCATAATTAGTAGTAAATTAAAGCAGTTATTTATGTTTAATCAAAGATTCATCCTAACTTAATATTTTATCTATAGCAAACATTAATACATGCTGAATCATGAGTTATGTTAGGTCCAGATAAATGAGAAATTATAAAAACAGACATTGTCTGCAGTGTTTTACAATCTGAATGTGAAAAGAAGTCCTATCCAAAAAAAAAAAAAATTGAATGTAACAAGGCAGTTACTTGAAGAATAAAGTCTAACTTTGGTTGAATAAGCTATTAAAGGAAAATTAGAAATTGATTTGAGCTATGAAGAAAACGTAAATTTTAATTAAAAAAGGAAGAAGAGACATGCAAACCAAGGGGCCAGTACAAGCAAGAGAATGAGATTGTGAGAATCATGAAACTTAAAACTGTGTTGTATTTATTTGAATAAATAGCAGGTTTAACTAAAACAGGAGTTTTCTACAGTGTGCTTTTCAGTAATAACAAATATTGGCGAACTTAGGATGTCCATTTACTTATTTAAAAACCATTTCATTTTTTTTTTTAATAGCAACAAAGACTCACTCTGTCTCCCAGGGTGGAATGTGGTGGGGAGCATAGTATGTGACCTCAAACTACCGTACTCAACTGACTGTCCCATCTCAGCCTCCTGAGTAACTAGGGCTATGGACACATATCATCATGGATGGCTAATTTTATTTTAACTTGTTATAGATTTGGGGGGTGTCATTATGTTGCCCAGGCTGGTCTCCAATTCCTGACTAAAGCAATCCTCCTGCCTTGGCCCCGCAAAGTTCTGGGATTACAGGCATGAGCCACTGCAGCAGGTCACCAAAATCATTTCTATGATGATTTTTTTTTAAGTACTCTTAAGATGTCCAGATTGAATTGTAATTCATAAGAAATTTTACGTCTCAAAAATACATTCTAAGAAAAATGTAAAGTGATCGTAAAAGCTTTTGTTAATTCTGTCTTGGTTCCAGAATAAATTAGTCAGATTATTTGGTCATTTTAGAACTTTAGCATATATTTTATCTGCCCATGCTAATTTTTGTACAACATGATACTGCTTAAAATTCCAGGGAGTCTGAGCCAAAGCAGTGTAAACAGAAAAAGTAACTTTGCATTTCACCACTCCCATCCCTAACCTCAGCCTCTGTGCTCTGCATCTCTTTTCCTCACTTACATAGCACAGAGTATCTCCTATTCTCTTGCAGTAAGGTGTAAGAAGTTGAGTAAATTATAATTTGTTGGGTCCCTTGAACCTATTCATTTAAAAATAAAACTAAATAAAACTAAAAACTAAAACTAAAAACTAAATTAAAAAAAAAAGACTTGACTTTGAAAGCCAGTTTCTGTAAGATTTTTTTTTGAAACAAATGGGCCTTATTTTTTACTGTTAAACATCATGAAATTCAATCAAAACTTACAGGACAGAAGGTTAAACAGGATAAATAGATAAACAAAAGAGTCACATAGGTATTTTCAATGATAATGTGACAATACACAATTTTATTAGTCCTTTTTTCAAAGTGAATATATATATATATTTGTGTATGTGTAGTAACCTTTGCATATTTACATAAGTTAAATACACTATTATATAATAAAAATTTTCAAATGTACAGTTTTTGTCTCTAGCTTATTCAATTACTTTTCTTTGATGATAGACATTATTTTACTAGCTAGAAATAGATGTCAGTAGCTACCATTAACTCTTACCTGACAATGAATGGTAAGAAAGTGAGAAAAACATAACTAAGGAATTTGTTTCTTTCTCTCTTTGGTTTTGGGGCTATTCGACCCACTTTCAAGCTAGATTCTGTCTGTTATTTGAGTAATTTCAATAACTCTTTTAGGTATAATGCTTTAGAGTTTATGTCAAGAATATTAACAATGCAACTAAAGCAATAATGAGGTCAAAAGACATAAACTTCAGTAGTTTTCATGGTATTCTTTAACCAGAAATGAGGCAATCTGTTATGCAATTCTCCCTGAAGGCTTCAGATCAATCTGTACATCTGTAGAACCCAGGAGGTCCATGGAGATTCAGCGAGAAAACAGACTTGGTGGCTATATATCACTGAGTTGAAAGTCTGCTAATTAAATCTAACATAAAAGAAAAACTATTAGGCTTTTGTAGAGTGCTATCATTTTTAAGAAATTGCCGTTTGTGTGCAATAAAAAGTACATCAATAATTTATTATCTGCGAGTTTTGAACACATACATTTTGAATTAAAATTAACTTACATTTTTAAAACACAAAAGTAAATTTCAGTTCATTTAAAATGGCATTTAAACATCTATAAACTTTTCACTTAGAAAATATTAATCTAGTAATTATCTGCTAAGACTTTATAATTTTATGTATCAAAGAAAAATATGCAAAACTGTTGAAGTACTTTATCTAAAAAATTAAAGTCCAAACACTTTCAGACTGTCTTCTGTGAAAATATTGAAGTATGCAAATCCATGTAAACTAAGTTATTCCAATGATCCATGTAATACTGAATAATTGGTACAAGTGTCTGTTTGCTTTGCCTATGCTGCATGGTATATCATTCAAGTATTGACTATAGATAATAATCTAAGGACAAAATTATATAACTCTTCTGTAAGATCTACTCCAATTTTCTTGTGACCTTGATTTAGCCTATCATGAAAAGATCCAGGAAATGTAACCACCTAAAAATCAGACATACCTAAATTCAACTTTGAAACATTTTATTTTTTTACTTCAATGTAATCTGAAGGATGCTATGCACTCTTTCTCTTCTTTCTTAGCTACAGGAGCTGCTAACGTGAAGAAAAAGAACCATTCTAAAGTACCTGAAAAACATCGTGTTTTCTTGCTTGAATTCTGTGGCATTTTTGGCTGCTTCTAAGAAAATAAATGCTTTGTTTCTGTATAGAGCATATGGAGCAGAGTGCAGCTTGGCAGTGATTTTTCTAACTTTGATAACATTCTGCGTCCTATACAGATAATTTTGATTTTCTGTATCATCATTCAGAATATGCTACAGTCTCCCTGTATGTTGAGTACATACACATAAAGCATGTGAGAGAATACTGCCTTTTATTAAGAAGGAAAGCAAATAGAAAAACCTGAATGGAATGCATTATGTCCTATCTTAAATTGGAACATTATCTTCCTTATCAGGTACTGTGTACTAAGTATCCATATTATAGGATTTTTTTTGTAGCTCACTAAAGGAATTGAACAGAAATTCTACCTACTTCTCTGAGTTGATAATGTTAACTAAATATATTAAAAAGTGCATAAAGGTATACATTCATAGTGAATTCTACAAACCCTGAGAGATTATTGACTTCATGGTTTGATATTTCATATCCTTTATACAAAATAAAGAAGAAAGTAAAAGACAGCACAAAGTTTTCTTGTTACTCTTTTTCCTGTGTGTGTGTGTGTGTGTGTGTCTGTGTGTGCTTTGGAAGCCCAACTTGTCTCAACGGGAATAAGTTCCATGTTGTTTAATGTTTTAAACTTTCTTTCCTTTCATATACACAAAAAATACTATCATCATTTATTACTTTGAACTACACATTTTAAAGCCTACATTTTACAAGGAGTGCATTGTGTCATACAAAATTTGACAAATTACTCAATTTATAAGCATATTAAAATAATGTTATACTTTATGCGTAATTTGTCAAAAAATTCAATTACTTGGGAGAACAAAGATGTCATTATGACTGCAACAAGTTGTGTTTGTTCTTCAAAGAAATCAGGAAGAAGAAACTTTCCTTTCTTATTCCCTATGTATTTATACAATGCCTGAATATTTCCTGAATATAATTTGCCAACTCTTGAAGTGTATTTTAAATAGAGAAGCATCTCAGTGGTATGGAATTTTAGACTGAATTCTGGGCCTAAAGAGGGTTCCTTTTTAATTATGTGCATTAAAATGCTAACCTCTTCATTTATTAATGTAAATATTTTACAGCTTTGAAACAGATTCATGATCAATTTAATGATAGTCATATCATTAAAAATATTTTGCCATTTTCACAAAGTTAAAATTTAAATGCTACTGACTGACTGATAACCAGTAACATTATTTCTAAATGTACATGCCATTGTTTAAGAATCTCAATCTCCTGGTTTTAATATGTGAGTAGAATGAGTATAGAACTTAAAAAGTATCAAGGGGCCCAGTTCTGCTAAAAAATACCTCCTACTATTTATGAAGAAATTTTACTTTGGAAAATACTTGACAGCGGGATAACACTTTGTCTTGCCCTTTGTCATTTTTTTTTTCTATTTGAATAAAGAAAATACATCTGTGCTGACTTTTTTCTTCTATCCTAATATAGTCTAAATTGAAGTTGTAGGGTTTCCAGAAGAAGAGACAATAGTCCAGAAATTCAGGGGCAACACAAAACAAGCCTAGGGTAATCGAGTTGATTGATATACTTACTGGGGCTAGGGCATTGTGTACCCAGCCTTCCTGCTCTAAACAACCTTTATCTATCACTACGTCAATCAATTCCTGATGCCCCTCAATCCTAAATGTCCTGCATGAGGTTCCTAAAGGAGAAGATGCTCAGTTAGAAAACAATGCCTGGCCTTTTTGGTTTCTACCATTACGACTATCATTTTTTGTGTATATTGAAAATTTATTTGATTTATCTATCTCTGGATTATAAAATATGCATGACACATTTTTCTAACCTATATTTGGCATCCTCACAGGTAACATACTTTCAACTGATTTGGAGAAGCTGTCTATTACTTAAAGGATATTTCCTCTGTCTCTTCCTAAGTAAATATTATTTATAACATTGGAACTATATTTTAAATGAAACCATTATAAATTGTATTCCAAATACGATGAAAATTTTCACTGGCATTTTCACATGATTTAGCAACAGAAGGAAAAACTAATTTCATTTATGAAAAAAAGACAAAGAAATAGTAGTAAACAATACCAGATTATAAAACATTTTTATATAGCCCTGTACTACCAGTAAAAAAAATTATTGATCATGAACATTGTAGCTAATGTTTTGAATCCTTTCTTCTTTCTACTCCTGCTAATAGATTATCGCACATTTATTGAGAAATATTGTTTATGTTCTTGCATTTCTACTTGGTTTTCCTCTCTGATGACTCTTACTTGTGATGTATTCTGGTTAAAGAATGGTGAATCAAATGAATTAAAAATACAAAAATAAATAACATTAATTTAAATTGATTTTGTTTTTAACTCAAATGTTCTGTCCATGAGAATAGTAGGTATAAGTAATAGTAGGTATAAGTAGTTTCCATTGATACACTTTATATAAAATAATATATTGTATTTTTTTCTCTGAAGGAATGCATGTTTGTGATCTTTTTCTTAGGTAAGTTATATTTTGAATCCTTTGAAAGGTACATCCAAAATTTATTTATTGCTTTACTAAATCTATTTTAGGTGTTTTAGTTGCAGTTTTTCAGTTTAACATCAATGTAGAATTACAAAACAATAGTTTATTTTCCCCTCCCTCACCCTCTACCACTCACAAACAGCTAAGTATCATTTTACATGGTTGATTCTGAAAATGGGGCAGGAAATACAGTAGAGAATACTTGAATTTATGAATCATGACAGTTGTGACATAAATAATTTGCTATTTTTTTGAGAGATTTATTTCCTGAGAGACTCTTCCAAGACTCTTACTCTTACAAGTGACAGTTTTAAAGAATAAAAAAAGCCATATGCATAGACAAATTTATATTACACATGTTCATAATAATATTGGCAATAATTTGAGCCAAAATATTTTTTAAATATTGATTCATAGTACATGCTTTGTGCCATATCAATCACTGTTTTTATCTTCACATTTTACTTTATAATTTTCCTAACAAAAGTAAATGTATATAACTTTACTGGAAGGTGGTTCAACTCGATTTTACTAATGAATGCGAAATACTAACTTATGGCATAATTGTAATGGAATACCACGTCTTGTGGTAATTAAAATTATGTGTCAATTTGACTGGGGCTGTGAGTTTACCAGATATTTGGTCAAACACTATACTGGGTGTTTTTGTGAGAGTGCTTCTGAATAAGACCAATATTTGATTTAGTAGACTGAGGAAAATAGGGTCCTTCCTGATGTGAATGAGTCTTACTCAATCAGAATAAAAAAGCTGAGTATTCCTGCCTAACTGTCTTTGGCTGGAACATCAGTTTTTCACTGCCTCCACACTTGAACATAAATGTCGACTATACCTTGGTCTTGACTCAGTCACCCTGTTTGGCAGTGCACTGTCAGGTCTCCTGGTTCTCAGACTTTTGGACTAAAACTACACCATTAATTCTCTTGATCTCTAGCCGACCAACTGGAGTTCTTTGGATTTATCAGCCTTCATAATTGTGTGAGCCAATTCCTTGCATTAAATATCTATCTATCTATCTATCTATCTATCTATCTATCTATCATCTATCTAGAACCACCTGTGTAGCTAACTCCTATATTTTGTACTTCTCTGTAGAAACCTAGCCAATACACTTATATCCTAGAATGCTTAGAAAATACAATCCCATTTGTAGGATAAATATGATGAAGAAATCTTTGTTTTGGAAAAGAAAGCTGGAAAATAATGTTGCAAAAACACATATGTTACAAATACAAAACTAGCCCTTCAGATCAGAAAGTAAAAGTATGGAAATTATTATTTTTGTCTATATTTGTGTGAATACTCTATAAATACTGTATATATTCTACATACTCCATATATTCTATATACTCTCTAAATATACTCTATAAGTAAAGTATATAGAATATGGAGTATTCACACAAATATAGACAAAGATAACTTCCAGACATTTTTATATTTACATGTAAGTTCAAGATAATAAAATATGAGTAGCAACCACATATTGTACGTTCAGGTTGAATGCTTATAAACCTGCCATGTGTGCTCTGCTGATCTATTTTTCCATTACAGCTACATGGGATGATGAGACATGGAAGGAAATCATGTACCGAATATAGCAGAGCCTGATAACTGAAGAAATATAAATCTCTAAATCACTTCACAAACGCACATGCCAAAAAGGAATGGCCACCTTGTAATATTCAATCAGACTTTATATAATTTTTATCAAAGTGCCCATTTTCATTAATACAGAAATTTGTACAAGAAGTAATGTGCTAATGTAAAATATTCTATAATAGATGATATCGGTTTAGCGGGTGGATGGTGGAAAGCAAAGAAACATTCAGACTAGAAAGCAGAAACCTCCTGTTGCACCATGAAAAAAACATTTAGTAGACTCTTAACTTTTGAAAGCTTGGAAGGTATACAAATAGTTTTAAATAGAATAAAGGTACATACTGCCAAGTTGAGAGAAAGAGTCAAAGAAGAAAAAGAGCAAATTTATGCTTCTGACCAAGGTGGGGTAACAAGTACTGGATTTAGCTTCTCCATAGAACAATTAAATGAAATAAAATACATAGAACCATGTTTTTTGCATATTGGATATCAAGCACCTCAGATTTATTTTTAAAAGGAGAAACAGATGAGGAATATTCTATTTCTTTCCTTTTAACTGTCTGGGGATGTATTCCAAGCTTCAGTGCCGAGTAGCAGAATCCAGTTGGAGTCCTAGGTTGAAGAAAAGATCTGATGGAAGATTGGACAGGACTGGAGAGCTAGAATTCACAGAAGAGAGTACTGGAGAGACAAGAGCTGTTAGAGTGACAGAGATAGAGAGAGAGAGAAAAAAAAAAAAAAAAAACTAAAGAAATGTAAAAAGTCCCAGTCGAGTCTTCAGCTGCTTCTGCTAAGTCTTTATCAGGGCATAAAAATGTTAAGAAACCAACTACAACTATGGAAAACGAAGGTTTCAGGTCAGCAACCACTAGCGCCCACAGAATTCCAGGGATAGTTTCTATTTTTTTCAGCCGGAAAGGAAAATCTTGTAATTCACAAGGCTCAGGGAGAGTATTCAGAAAAATATTGGTTCAATAGTGAGTTAAATTTTGCCATAGACTAATAGTTGCTCTGTTGCAAAGTAATGAAAACAAGTCTAACCAGTATTAAACAATTTTCATGTAAATTAACAATGTCCCATAACAAAACTCTGGAATAATTAGAAAAATTCGAAAATATCAAGGACCCAACAAAGTGAAATTCACAATCTCTCTTATCCAATCAGAGATTGTAAGATATGCAGAAAATCAAGAAAATATAACTCCTTATGAGGAGATAATCAATCAGTAGAAACAAAACCAGAAATGATACAAATGATACAATTAATAAAAATAGGCATTTAAGCAGTTAGAATAATTTCATTACAAGTGTTCAACTTCTAGAAGAAAATACATACAAAACTGACTTTGTTTTACTAGGTGAGTTGTAGTATTTTTATATGTAACACCAAAGATGCATGCTGCAAAATAGGGGAAAAAATGATAATTTTAACTTCTTCAAGTTAAAATTTCAGTTTTTCAAAGGACATTTTAAGAACAAGTTCAGATAGAAAAAAATGGATGAAAATATTTGAAATTCAGATATCAAATAAAAAGAAATCTTGATTTTATTTAAAAATCAAAATGCAATACAAAAATGGAAAAACCTACAAAATTGGGCAAAATATTTGAACTGACACTTCAAAAAAAGGACAAAGAATGACCATTGCATAGAGCATATTTGATATCATTTGTCATTAGAGAATTACAAATTTAAACAAAAATGAAATATCATAATGCCATTATTAGAATGGTTAATATTAAAAAGACCAACTCTGCTAATTGTTGTAAAGAATGGAGAGCAAGTAGAACTTTCATCTACTTCTAAAAGTGATGCAAAATGATGCAACACCTTCGGAAAATAAACTGTAGGATTCTTAAATACTTTTAAACATACACATACCATATATTGTAACCATTACCTTCATATTTTACACAAGGTAAATGAAAGCAGTATTGGGGGTGGAGCAACACGACCAAATAGCAGCCTGAACCTATCTTCCTCCCCACAGGAACACCAAATTTGACAACTACCTACACAAAAATCACCTTCATAAGAACTAAAACTCAGATGACCAAAGTACCTGGTTTTAACTTCATATTACTAAGAAAGCACTGAAGTGAGTAGGAAATACATCTTGAATTGCCAACACCACCCCTTGAGTAATACCCTACAAACACAGGTAACTAAGGCAAAAATGGACAAATGGGATAACATCAAGTTAAAATGCTTCTTTACAGCAAAGGGAATAAACAAAGTGTAGAAACAACCCACAGAATGGGAGACAATGTACTTTCAAACTATCTAACAGCAAGGAATTAATAACCAGAATATATAAGGAGCTCAAACAACACAAAGGAAAAAAAAAGTTAATAACTCATTTAAAACATGGGCAAAAGACATTTCTCTAAAGAAGACATACAAATGTCAAACAAGTATATGAAATGGGTATATCATTGATCATTAGAGAAATGGAAATCAAAACTACAATGAGATACCATCTCACCCAAATTTAAATAGCTTTTTTCCCCCCTCAAAAAAAAAAAAAAACAGGCAAGAAATGAATGCTGGAAATAATGTGAAGGAAAGGAAACTCTTGTACACATTTGTTGGGAATGTAAATTAGTACAACCACTGGGAGGACAGTATGAAATTTTCTCAAAATCCTAAAAATAGAAATCCCATATAATCCAGAAACCCCATTGTTAAATGTATACCCCAAAGAAAGTAAATCAATATACTGAAGTGTATCTGCACTCCCATTTTTACGGTACCACGAATTACAATAGTCATGATTTGGAAGCAACCTAAAGTGTCCTTCAACAGAAAAATGGATAAATAAAATGTGGTACATATACACTCTGGAGTACTATTTACCCACACACACACAAAAGATGGAGATCCTGTCATTTGCAACAACATGGATGGAACTGGAAGTCATTATAATAAGTGAAATAAACCAGACATGGAAAAACAAACTTCACATGTTCTCACTAATTTGTTGGATCTAAAAATTAAAACAATTGAACTCATGGAGATAGAGAGTAGAATCATGGTTACTAGAGGCTGGGAAGTGTAGTGAGGTGTTGGAGAAATAGGGATGGTTAATGGGTACAAAAATACATTTAGTTAGAATGAATAAGATCTAGTATTTCATAGCATAACAGGTGACTACAGCTAATAATAATTTATCTTTGCATTTCAAAATAACTAAAAGAGTATAATTGGATTGTTTGTAACACAGAGGATAAATGCTTGAGGGAATGACTATCTCATTTAACCTGATGTAATTATTACACATTATACACCTGTATCAAAATATCTCATATACCCCATAAATATGTACACCTATTATGTGACCACAAACTTTAAATAAACTGTAATGATGGGTTCTTCCATCAGTATACAAAAAATGTTAAAAAAAGAAATAAAAACATATGTCCACAACCAATGTCTACATATTCTATTTAAAGCAGCTTTATTTGTAAAAAGAAATAATTGAAAACCATCTAAATAATCACCAACAGGATAATAGAAAGGCAATTTTTGCTGTATGTATACAATGACATACTACTAAGCAATAAAACAAAAGAATGAACTGCTATGGATATATGCAATCATTTGGATGAATCTCAAAATAATTGCGGTGAATGGAACAAATCAAACAAAAATGTCTGCACAGTATAACTATATTTGTTTAAAATTATATAAAATAAAAACTATCTATTTTGAGAAATAGATACATAGTCACATCAGTGACTCCTTGGCAATGTGGCTGGAGTGAAGATGAAAGAAAGAGGGAGGATTATAAAGAAGTACAAAGAAACTTGGAGGGAATGGTAATATATTTATGATATTAATTGTTGTAATAATATAATGGATGTATACCTATAGCAAAACTTATTTAATTTCACAATTTAAATATTTAGAATATATATTTTACCAAAATTCTAAACAAAAAAAAAAAAATAGAATAAAGCAGACATCAGAAAAGTACTCTGTTTACCAGTACTTGGTAATGATTGTAACAAAGTAGAGGAGATTTGTATTACTGAAAAGACTGTAAGACCATCAATCACAGGACCACTTAATTTATGCAGTGAGGAAATAGCTACGAATATCTTCCCTTTTGCAAGGAGAAAACACTCTCAACATCTCACTTCAGACATGTTGATGGGTGATTATTAATAAGGAAGTACGTCCAAGAGGGTAGATCTATGGGTCCCAGAACACAATGAATGTGGTCTTTTTACAGAGAAAAAAAAAAATCATATTCTGCACAAAGATCTTCCTCCACTGCCAAAGTAACTGCCTTTACAATGCCTGCTAGAACAGTTTTATAATTAATAGATGTTATTTTTGGTTTTGACATTTTTGTTTTTTGATTGGTAGTTTTCTTTGTTTTCTTGTTCTCTTCATCCCCATTGTATATTTGATGTATATTTAATGTGAGGGAAGTAAACTTTGCTTTAGTCTAAGGGTCATTGCTTTAGTCAAAAGAGCTGTATCATGATTTGATGAAGAAGACATCATATTGACAAGTGGTTCTAAATTTTTACTTGGATTCAGTAACTGGATGAGGGACTGAGTTTCCTCCCTTCTGAAAGAAACATGAAGATGTATTTTAGATAAGAAGAAGGAAAAAAAGAGATATTCAGTGAATAGATAGGTGGCCTGATTCAACTTGCCTACTGTTCATTACAATCCAATTTCCTCCTCTTCCTGTTTATAAACTAAGACTACATTTTCACTGTCTTTTTTATTGAATGTGGTCAAGTGTTTAAGTTCTAGCTAACAAAAACTAAGCAGAAATGCTATGTGCAATGCACATCCCTGGCCCATAAAAACTACCAGTTGCACTTTGCTATTTTCTTAGTTCACAAACAATGAGGATAACAAATAGTGTCATCTTGGCAATCACATGTTGAAGTTGAGGGAGTTACAAAACAGAGGTAGCCTAGTTTTCTGAATCTCCTCATCCAAAGTAACAGGGATGTGATTCTGTAACATTTTACTTTTACATTTGTAACCATTTTACTTTTACCGGTAGATGAAGAAAAATATGTACTGTGTTTGAACTAGTATACATGTTGGGAAGTAGTTTTTATGGCAATTAGCATAATATAACCAACCTAATAGGCATTTGCCTGAACCATATTGCATGTCAACTTACTTTTTTCTTATAAACTGACTATTCTTTGGATTGATCAGCTGTTTACACTCCTTAATATTATAGTCATAGAACTAAATTTGCTTTTATTTTACCTGTGAAAAAACAAAAGCCCAAAACATTTAAATGATTTGCCTTAATTTCAGAAATCAAATTAGTTGCCGAGTTAATTCTAATTATTTGTATCTTAATTTCCAATCCAGTATTACTTTACCAATGCACGCTGCCACTTGAATACAAATAGAAATTTTTATTTTAGCCTAAGCTTAAACAATCATTGGCAAGGAAACATATATACATGTATATATTAATATTTTACATATTTTGCCCTCAATAGAATTTACATTATCACAAGTAAATTCTTAAAATTCACTTAGCTACCTTTCTGTAAATTGTGGAAACGAGAGAGGCAAAATGTGTTTGACATCAGGAGACTGTAGTCAATCTGTAGGAAATGTTAAAAATTATATAACATCTAGAATCTTCTATCGTATGTATTTAATATTTTAATAATATATGAACATGTGTGTATTCTCCCACAAATCCTTATCTCGAACTCATATAGAAATTATTTTAAAACTGAAATTTAATTTAATTCAATGAAATAATAAATAAGTATACTAGTTTTCTACTGTTGTCCAACAGATTTCCACAAATAAAGTGCCATAAAGCAGCAATTGTTATCCTCTCATAGTTCTGTAAACCAGAAATGCAGATGGGTTTGACTTGATTTTCTGCTTATGGTCTCACAATGCCGAAGTCAAGGTAAGTCAGGCTGCATTCTTATATGGAAGCTATTTTGGGAAATGGTATGATTCTAAACTCATTCAAGTTGTTTACATAATTTTTAACTCCTGTGGAGTTAAGACTAAGGCCTCTGTATTTTTCATGGTTGTTGGCAAGAGATCACTCTCAACAACTACAGGCTGCTTTAGGTCAGTGCACTGTGGGACCCTGCTCAGTAATGGAATACCTCCCACACATTGATTGACTCTCTCAATTTTTGCAACTCTGTGACTTCCACTTATTCTAACAATCAGAAAAAAATGGTCTCTACTTTTAAAAGACTCACGAGATTAAGTAAGGTCCATCTTCATAATATTGCCATTTTAAAGTTAATTGATTGAGGACCTTACTTGTATCTGTGAAATCCCTTCTGTCATGCAATAATGTAATCTCAGCAGTATTACCAGAGGGAAATCTTTAAATTCTTTGTATTGCAGCAAGCCAAAATCACTGAAGAGAAACCACATATTGCATTCTCGTGCCAAAAATTATTTTTTGGATTTTTTTCAACAATTATTGGAAAAGTCAGTTGAATAATGGCCATGATCATTTTGGATTATTAGTTGGATAATGACCGTCATCATCATTTTCTCTTGTACTACAACACAGGTAAACTCGAATAGAAACTCTTGAATTGAGGGATAGAAGTAGGGAAAAAGAGAATGAGAAATATTGGAGTGCAAATATAAAAATATTTGACGTATGGGCACTGAGCCAAATTTACAAAAAGTTTTCGATCTGGTATAAATTAATACATTTCCAAATATTGCCATGTAAAACAGTCTACACTTATTTGGCTCCTGGAGGTTTCAAACCTCTGTTTTTTAGGAATAACCATTAAAAAACTTAATGTTAAAGCATCTTTCTTTTAAAGCATATGAGGTGTAATAAAGAGCTTAGTAATTATACCTGTTTTCTAGCACTGCCATAACAAAGTCTCAAAAATTGGGTGGCTTACAACAACAGAAATGTTTTATATCACAGTTCTGGAGGCTAGAACTCCAAAATAAAGGTATTGTCAGAGCCATGCTATCCTAGGAGAACATTCTTCCTTGTCTCATAACTTCTGATACTTGCCAATAATTCTTGATGTTTTCTTTTTTTTTTTGTCTGTAGAAACATCACTTCAGTAACATAACTGTCTTCTTCCTGTGTGTCTTCATGTTATCTTCTCTCCATGCATGTTCAGCTCTATGAATAAATTTCTCACCTTAAAAAGCACTGTTGAATTAGGGTCTACCCTAGTACCTAGTTTTAAATTAATTTCCTCTGTAAAGAACCTATTTCCAAATAGTGTCACATTCTGAGGTACCAGGGCTTAAAATTTCAACATAGCATTTTATGGTGACACAATTTAACCCATAGCAGTAACTATAATCAAGATCCAAATGAAAGAAGGCAATAGAAAAATAAAACCCAAGAGAGAAAAAAAAATATAAAACTCAGAAGATATAAACTCAGAAGAACTATTACCGGTACCTTTCAAGTATCTGCCCTAGAAGAAGCAAAGTTCTAATGTGTACAGTACAAGATATAATAATTGAGCCCCACTGCCTAGATCCAGACTCAATATGGGGTAACCTCATGACTTTTTCTTGTTTTGTGCATGGAATTTATTTCTATTTTTATTTATTGCAGTTAGATTGGAAATATATATATATTATATGTGTGTGTGTGTGTGTGTGTGTGTGTGTGTGTGTTTTAACATATATATGAGGTAGAAGGAAAGGAAAAATCACTGGAATACAGACTTGAAGAAACAGCCAGCCTGAAAAGTCACAGCAACAGGCAGAAAATAAAACAATCTTGGGAAAACTCAGGCTGCACATGAACAGATAAGAATATCACATTGTAAAATACAGATAAACAACTTGGGCACAGAAGGATGTGGGTGGGGGTGAGTTTCTTGGGTAATCATCAAATGACTCACTCATACAATGGGTTCCAGTAAAAACTGTGGGCCTTAATAAGGACATTTATTTTCCTTTAGGCACAGTAAGATAGGGAAACTAGAAGCAGATGTGGGGAGTGGGGATTGGGGGATGGTGATGCCTGCAGCTGCAAGAAGATGTCTGAAAACAGACACAGAAACTCCCTCCCTGATAAGCAAAACAAAGCAACACAGAGCAACACATCCTAAAAGTCTGCTTACATTGGTCAGGGAATTGGGTAAAGGCTAATAAAAACTCTGCTGTATGCAGGCAGCTCACCTGATCCCAACTAAATCTTCAAGCCCTAGGAAGATAAGACTCCCTCTCCTCACTAGCTCATTTATAAAAACCCTGACATTTTTACTACTACCTTGCAACCTGCTTGATTGTTATTAAACTTCTGCTCCAATTTTACTCTGTGTGTGTGTGTGTGTGTGTGTGTGTGTGTGTGTAACAGAGAGAGAGAAAGAGAGAGAGAGACCCGATTTCCTTGTCCTTAAGACCAAGAACTTTGGTATTTTCCCCAAACAATGAAGCTACTTCATTTTGGAGGCTCTTCCAGGACTTGAAGGTGAATTCACTGGAAGGGTGAGTAAAGGAGTGAACTCTCTACTTTCATTTCGGATGCTTCTTGATCTCAATTTTTATTGTTTCCAAGAATTATAAAAAACATCAACCAAAAACAATAAATAAATAAAAGGGGGGGCATCTATCAGCTGATAAATGAGTCACAAAGCCTAGCCACTGGTCATAAAAATTCAGATGTGAAGCTTGCTGGGGAGGACTTAGTCAATCCCCGAGTGCCCTCAAGGTGCTGGGAATGTTGGCTCTTTCCAAACCAGTTTCCTTTCATGGAGAACTTTGCCATCGCATGGGGTTGGAAGAGATCCTGGAACAACTGAGAATTTCTGTCCAGAGCTACACCCTGGTGTTATCTAAAGGTTCCTGGACTGACCCAAGCCTCCGACTGCCTGACTGGGTGTCAACCATAGGATCACCAAGCTTTTGTATCGCAAATGTGATTCTTCTCCCTTCCTTTACATTGTCACCATGTCTCCCATTCCCTCTCTGTATGCAGTGCTACAGGAGTTTTAACAGCCCAGGCAAATAATTCAATTAGGCAGGCTTAGCAACCACCTTAGCAACGTGGAATGCTATTTTTTTGACTTTCTACAGATGGGGGGATTTCATAATCCAGATCTCAAAATCTATTTAACTCCTAATATTTGCACTTTCTGGGGTTGGGTAGGACATTACGTCTCCCTCCAGTGAATGCCCTTCTCTCCACACAGGCTGTTTCTTTTTCCATGTGAGGAGCCAGAACTGCCCAATCAGATTGGATAGTCCCTTTATGAAGTAAATTAACTTTCTTCTGCAAGGAGGCATGCTGTAGGGATGGCCTGCCACATGTCAGATTTCTCTCTCCATTCGTATGGAGGCAAAGTTACTGCCTGGTATTCCAAGCTTACAGCACCACCTACTGATATGGGAATCTTCTCAATGGGGAGTCTTATCTGCCCTTTGTCAAAAGTCTCTAGTTTTCCAGTTCTCCCTTTAACATCCCTCTGCTAGAAACCTAACTTTATGACCCCTCTGTGAGCAGGATAACTCTCCTTTCAGCAGCGAGGAGAAAAATATCTTCCAAAACCAAATTTCAGTCTCAGAATTCTCTCCACTAGCAGGAAGGAAACCATTTGACCCTTATGTTCTCTTGAGGCACCTATTCTACTTACAACTAGAATGGCATCTAAATAGAAAGGGGATTTTATGTCTGGAAGTTAACCAGAATCACCAACTAAGAATAAATTATCTACTCCAGTTCATAATAGCTCAGTCCAGTACACTCTTTCCATTAAGGGGCATTGCTCAAATGCAATTGTTACATAATCTCTCCCAAGACCCATCCTTCAAGGAGCCACGCAGGCCACACAAATCTGGGAGGTCAAAGGGTAATCACCAGGCAGAGGACTAAAGTCACATGGGTAAGAGTGACTAACTCCATTGATTAGTTCCTCTAGTACCATGTTTGAGGGTCACATCTGCAACCATGGTGTGGCCATTATGGTGCCAGGACCCAGAGACCAAGGAGGGAGAACAGTTGGTTGGGGGGGGACACTCCCACTGTTTTCTTCTGTACCCTAGGTCACACCTAAAGGAACAAGGAGACTTAGGGACGCCTCTTTCTTGTCTCTTTCCTAGAATAGGTAGCAAGCTATCTTTGGTCTGCACTCATCTGGAGTGCATTTTGAACTCTTTTCATTTTATTTTGCACAAGGTCATGGCCTTCCTACTGTCTCAGGAATGAATAGACCTGACCAGATGAAGGGATTTTAATCTTATCCAACAAATACATCATTTCTGTAGATGTAAGGGCAAATAGTCTGAGGTTCCACATGCACAGTCTTTCTTTGCCCTGCAAGACAACTCAGACCTTTGCAAACATTGCACAATCAACTTAGCCCTCTTAGCAATCATATCAGGCAGGTCTGTGGAGATTAGTTCTTCTAAATCAGAGAAGCAAGTTTTGGAGGAACCATTGGAGGCACCCTCTAAGTGTCTCAGTCCTTCCAGTTTCTCTTATCAGGGGCCCTCTCCAACGGTGCCATCAGCTCCTCCAGGTACACCATTTCCAAAGCTCCCTACTGCCCCAGCTTCACTCCAACCTCTAAAAGAAATGCCAGATGGAAGGGACACCACTAGGGTACATGTTTCCTTCTCATAACAAGACCTTAGGCAAGTAAAGGAAAACATAGACCAATTCTTTGATAACCCTAATAGATATATTGAGGCTTTCCAAAATTTAACCCAAGTGTTTGATCTAACATGGAGAGATACCATGCTACCTTTAAGCAAAACCCTAACTGTTACAGAAAAGCAAGACAACCTTACAGGCAGCGGAAACATTAGGAGACAAACATCGTATCTCCTATAGCCATCTAAAATTATTGAAAGAAAAAAGTCTAAAGATATAAAAGAGTAAAAGAGAGACAGGATCCCCATTCCCAATAGAAAGAGAAACAGTGCACCTTTAAAAACTGTAATTGGAACCTTGGTGATCTCATAAAGGAGTGGAAAATAAATCACTTTCTGATGTGCATTTTAAAAGGCTTGTAAAGAATCAGAACCAAACCTCTTAATTACTCTAAACTGTTCTTGTTGAACCAGAAACCAAATGAAAATCTCCCTGCTTTTTTGAAGACTGAGAGAAGCTTTAATAAAATGTAACTCCCTGTCTCCAATTCCATAAAAAAACAGGTTCATTACTCAGGTAGCCCCTGATATCTAAAGAAAGTTGCTGAAACAGGCTCTGTCTAAAAGTCTTTCTAGTTTTCTTCACTCTCAAGCTGTAACTTTACAGTATGTAAATTACACTGTCCTCTGTGCCCCAATTAAGGAATTCTTAGGATGGCACTGAAGTTCTCCTCAATTACTTGGCTAAAAAGGAGTAGACAGTCTCAAAATCTAAAGCTCAACTCTGTCAAACTTAAGTAAAGTACCTGGGCCTAACCTTATCAGAAGGAACCAGAGCACCAGGTGAGGAAAGGATTGAGCCCATTTCCTTTAACAGTTAAGGGGATTTATGGACATTACTGAATTTTGCAGACTGTGAGTACTTGGGTACAGGAAAATGGCTCACCCTTTCTACCACCTCATAAGAGAAACTCAAACAATTAAAACTAAGCCCATCACCCCGTTTATGGGAACCTAAGGCTCAAAGCCTTTAACCAGCTAATGCAAGCCTATTGAAACACCAGCCCTCAGACTTTCCATAAGGGAAGCATTCAGTGTCTGTGTATCAGGAAATGGCCCTGAAAGTTTTAACTAAGGCTTGAGGTCTGGCTCAATAGCCAGTAGGTTACTTAAGCAAAGAACTTAAATTGGTGGCTAAAGGATGGTCAGGCTGCCTCTAAGTAGTTACAGTGGTGGCATTGCTCCCCCCAGAGGCCACTGGGTAACCATGAGGAATAACGTAACTGTTTAACCCCACACAATATACCAGGACTTCTGTCCTCTAAGGAAAGTTTCTGGCTAACAGACAATTTCCTCCTCAAATATCAAGTTTTGCTAGTAAAGAGATCTACAGTCCAGTTGAAAATTTGCCCTTGCCTGAGCCCAGACACTTTCTCCCAGAGAAAACTGGACAACCTAAGTGTGCTTGTGAACAGGTAGTGGTACGAACTGGGGAAAAAATGGTAAGAATCACTGTTTACATTCTTTGTAAAGTTTTAATTAGTGAAAATTGAGTTTGAAAAAGAGCACTTAGCTTAATTGAAAGTGGATATCCAAGCTATGGGTATATTTAAAAGGTCTTTATATTTTTCTTTTTTTTTTTGTCTCAGTCAACTTAATTACTTTTTTCACTGTCTTGCCACTCAGTTCATGCATGAAAGATCCTATAATAACTTCTGGTGGCCTGGGACTCCTTGGGAAAAGAGAAAAGCTGTCCTACATTCAATTTTGGGAAAAATCTCTGTTTTCCCCATGGAACCCCGTAATTAAAGGTGAATAAGTCACTCTCAAAATCTGTCTTTGTCTTCTGGCTATGCTTGTTTACTAGGCCCTGGAAACTGTACTCCTAGTTCTGCTCTTGAAAAGCCTCCACCCTAAGCTGTTGGATCTTCTTCTGTCTGTCTGTGTAGTCATATATGTAATACGTATATAATGTCTATAAAGAGCTCTAATTAATTGACCTAAAAAATAAGTGCTTAAATCAAATATTTTTAAGGAAAAAGTAAAAGCTGCAGTTACTTTCAGTTCACATTAATTTAATCTTTAAAAATAAAAACAGTGTTAGGAATTATTGGTAAAATACAAATGTCTTCAAGCTGTAAAAATGTGGTCTAAATTATGAAGGACAGATACTAAGTTTGCTAAATGTTTTAAGGTTGTGAACTGCTTCTTTAGCCTTTGCAAATTATCAACTTGCCTGATTCACAACTGGTAAGGTCTAGGAACATATAGAAGTAACCATTCACCTAACTATGCTGAAAGGAGTCAGATTTATCTGCGTCTAGCACATAATTAAAACAACCTCCAAGGTTTTACACTAAAGTTAAAAATTGAGAAAAGTTACCATCATAACATGTAGTTGAGACTACAGAACATGGATTTGCATGCAAGATGTGTAAAAAAAATACAATAAAAGGTGTTTTTAGTTAAAAATTAGAAAAAGGCATGGAAATGTACATTTTGCCTAGGAAAAAAAATTGTCTTAAGTACAATTTTTTGTAATAAAAGAAAGTGGAAAGTTTAAGCAAATTGTGAGGAAATTGTAAAAATTACTCTGGCAAAAGAAACTGTGTGTGAACATATTAACTAAATTCAAAAGGGTATTTTTTTGTCTGTAAAATAAACACTGAAATAACAGCACAACAAGGTTTTCTTAAAATACCAATCTGTTCTTTAGCAAAACAGGTCCATGATTATCACAAGTATGTAAAAATCTCACCTCATGGTCAAATTGTTTAAAATTAAATAGAATTGTCTATAAAGTACTATTCAAAATTAGGGTTAACATTAATAGCAAACTAATGCAAGGGTAAAATTTAACTTTCTTTCTTAAACAGGATTTTGATGTAATAGAAAACACTAATGAATGGTTTTGCTTTTTCAAATTTTAATTCATCATTTTGGCAAAACAAATAATTTATGGTAATCTAAAACTCTATGTCATAATATCAAGTGTTTTAAATTTTGAACATATTTAACATGCTTCCGAAAATCAAACTTAAGTCTCAAGGTTGTCTTTTCTGACCACTAGCTTTGGGTGCTACAGATGGACCCTGGAACACCTGGAAAAGAGGCAAACGGGATTATTTAACATGTTTTGGTACACAGAATTGCCAAAATGATGTCTAACACTCTTCAAGTTATATTTTAGGGAATAACATAAACGTACGTTCCAAAACTGTATGTGGTGTCTAAGATTCTAGTGTCTGACTATGTGCTATTAATCACAGTTAAGGTTGTTATGTTGGGTTATTGTAAGCCGTGGAAATAACCAAATTTGTTAATCATGTTCTTAACTGTAACCACCCTGGACATTGTGTCATTCACAAACAATTGTAGTCTTGTTTTCATCTTCTTCTTTAAAAAATAGTTTATAATCAGCTGTGGAACTTTAACAGGTACACTTAAATGCAGGTTCCTAAAAACAGAAAAATGTACAGGACTCATGAAAGCTAAAACGTTTGTGAATATCAAGCAGAACAAAAGTTAATAGTATGAACTAAACTAACAGGAAACTAAAGCAATATTCTTAATTCATCCTTAGAACATTGCTAATACTTATTTTATTTTTCAGAATCAGGAAAACTTGTCTTAAACTACCTACAGCCTTTAACAACTAGGTAAAGTATACTCCTGTAAACAAAGTTTGGAACATGTTTGTTTCTCTCTGCCTGGTTCCTCTAAAACTCAAAAACTGGTTGTAAGTATTTTTAACTTATAACAATATGGTTGTTTGCATCAATGCAATAAAAATTTATTTTATTTTGCAGCAGGATACGATTGGAAAAACTGGTTGTTTTACCAAGGATTTAACTGGAAGGGTGTGTTTCTCTTTAAGGAATCAAGTTTAACTTGCAGAGCCATTAAGAGCCCCTTGGGAAAACTGGCCTCAGACCTTGTCTATGCAGTCTCCACACAGGATTCCTGACCCATGGTAAGTAAAGAATGTCACTGTCGGCTGGACGCAGTGGCTCACGCCTGTAATCCCAGCACTTTAGGAGGCCAAGGCGGGTGGATCACGAGGTCAGGAGATCGAGACCATCCTGGCTAACAGAGTGAAAC
>NW_012115833.1:1979624-1984118 GCF_000951035.1 Colobus angolensis palliatus | reverse complement strand
ACTCCGTCTAAAAAAAAAAAAAAAAAAAAAGTCACAGTCTATCAGGCCCATGCTGTGGGAACCTCAAGAAGAAAAACATTTACCCAACTCACAGGTATTTGAGGGTACAAACCCATGGCTGAGCTTGACTTTAAAAAGTCCTATCTGAGATTCCTGCCTGAGCATTCCGGAAAGTCACACAAGGCATTACTAGGAGGCTCCTGTGGACAAAAGAGCTCTTGACTTTTTTCAGGATGTGTCTACAATTTCAAATTTATTTGTTTGTAGCAAGTTAGTTGGGTTTTATTTACTTTGTTTTATACTTAAGTAAAGGAAACACTGATCCTCTAAAAGCTTTAGGGAAGGACAAACTTTTTAATTTAATACTCTGCTGTTGAGGTCAGAGACTGGTTCAGGTTTGAATGGTACAGTGCTGTTTGGTGCTTTTGTAGGTGTCTCTCAGGATTTTTCAAGTCTGAAAACTCCAAGGCAAGAGACGTCATCCCGAGTGGCAGATAGTGATCCCTACAAGATGCCAGGGAGACCAGCAGTGCACAATGTATAGGGATGGACAGGGTCAAAATAGGAGGGTAGAAGAAAAGTGGCTTCTTTCCTAGTCGTGGGGTGGATTGTTCACTTCGTGTTAATCGTATGTAATGATCAAAGTGCTTTTATAACTTAACAAGAAACCAGAAAAAAAAAAAAAAAAAAAAGAAACGAAAAAAGAAGAAAGAGGGAATTCTACCTAACTCATTTTATGAGACCGGCATCATCCTGATACCAAAACCTGGCAGACACACAACAAAAATGAAAATTTCAGGCCAATATCCCTGAGGAACATCAATGCGAAAATCTTCAATAAAATACTGGCAAACCGAATCCAGCAGCACATCAAAAATTTATCCATCACGATCAAATTGGCTTCATCCCTGGGACGCAAGGCTTGTTCAACATATGCAAATCAATAAACGTAACCCATCACATAAACAGAACCAACGACAAAAACCACATTATTATCTCAGTAGATCCAGAAAAGGCCTTCAACAAAATTCAACACCCCTTCATGCTAAAAACTCTCAATAAGCTAGTTATTGATGGAACATATCTCAAAATAATAAGAGCTATTTATAATAAACCCACAGCCAATATCATACCGAAAGGGCAAAAACTGGAAGCCTTCCATTTGAAAACTGGCACAAGACAAGGCTTCCCTCTCTCACCATGCCTATTCAACATAGTATTGGAAGTTCTGGCCAGGGAAATCAGGCAAGAGAAAGCAATAAAGGTATTCAGATAGGAAGAGAGGACATCAAATTGTCTCTGCTTGCAGATGACATGATAGTATATTTAGAAAACCCCATCGTCTCAGCCCAAAACTTTCTTAAGCTGATAAGCAAAACTGGCATAATCTGAGGATAAAAAATCAATGTGCAAAATTCACAAGAATTTCTATACACCAATAACAGACAAACAGAGAGCCAAATCATGAGTGAACTCTCATTCGCAATTGCCACAAAGAGAATAAAATTCCTACGAATACAACTTACAGGGATGTGAAGGACCTCTTCAAGGAGAAATACAAACCACTGCTCAAGGGAATGTAGAAACATTTCATGCTCATTGATAGGAAGAATCAATATTGTGAAAATGGCCATACTGCCCAAAGTAATTTATAGATTCAATGCTATCCCCATCAAGCTACCATTGACTTTCTCCACAGAATTGGAAAAAAAAACTAATTTAAATTTCATATGGAACCAAAAAAAGATCCTGCATGGCCAAGACAATCCTAAGCAAAAAGAACAAAGCTGGAGGCATCATACTACCTGACTTCAAGCTATACTACAAGGCTACAGTAACCAAAACATCAAGGTATTGTTACCAAAAGAGATATATAGACCAATGGAACAGAACAGAGGCCTCTGAAATAATGTCACACATCTACAACCATCTGCTGTTTGACAAACCTGACAAAAGCAATGGGGAAAGGATTCCCTATTTAATAAATGGTATTTTATTGTTGGGAAAACTGGCTACCTATATGCAACAAACAAACAAACAAACAAAAAACCTGAAACTGGGCCCCTTCCTTAGACATTATACAAAAGTTAACTCAAGATGTATTACAGACTTAAATGTAAGACCTAAAACCATAAAAATCCTAGAAGAAAACCTAGGCATTACTATTCAGGACACAGGCATGGCCAAAGACTTCATGACTAAAACATCACAAGGGACGTCAACAAAAGGCAAAATTAGCAAATGGGATCTAATTAAACTAAAGAGCCCTGCACAGCAAAGGAAACTAACATCAGAGTGAATAGGCAAACTACAGAATGGGAGAAAATTTTTGCAGTCTATTTATCTGACAAAGGACTAATTTGCAGAATCTACAAATAACTTCAACAAATTTACAAGAATAAAACAACCCCATCAAAAAGTGGGCGATGGATATGAACAGACACTTCTCGAAAGAGGACATTTATGCAGCCAACAAATATATGAAAAAATGCTCATCAATACTGGTCATTAGAGAAATGCAACTCAAAACCACAATGAGATACCATCACACACCAGTCAGAATGGCAATCATTAAAAAGTTAAGAAACAACAGATGTTGGAGAGGATCTGGAAAAATAGGAACGTTTTCATGCTGTTGGTGGGAGTGTAAATTAGTTCAACCATTGTGGGAGAAAGTGTGGTGATTCCTCAAGGATTTAGAATCAGAAATACTATTTGACCTAGCAATCCTATTACTGGGTATATACCCAAAAGAGTATGTATAATTCTATTATAAAGACACAATCACACATATGTTTATTGAGGCACTATTCACAATAGTAAAGACTTGGAACCAACCCAAATGCCCATCAATGATAGACTGGATAAAGAAAATGTGGCACATATACACCATGGAATACTATGCAGCCTTAAAAAAAGATGAGTTCATGTCCTTTGCAGGGACATGGATGAAGCTGGAAACCTTCCTTCTAAGCAAACTATCACAAAAACACAAAAACAAACACCACATATTCTCACGCATAAGTGGGAGCTGAATAATGAGAACACAGGGAGGGGAACATCACACACCATGGCCTGTCAGGGGGTGGGGGTTTAGGGGAGGGAGAGTATTAGGAGAAATTTCTAGTGTAGATGATGGGTTGTTGGGTGCAGCAAGTTACCATGACACTTGTAAACCTATGTAACAAACCGGTACATTTTGCAGATATACCCCAGAATGTAAAGTATATATTAGAAAAAAATTTACTTTTAGGTAGCCAATTAAAGATCTGTTCTAACAAAATCTGTATATTATGACTATTTGATCAAAATTAAAATAAGTGCTATGACAAATTTAAATGATAGCCATGTGTCATATCAAAAAAGAAGAAATGATTTGATCTCACTAATCAAAATTATCAAGAATAACTCATGTATATAATGAAGGTTCTGATTTTCCACCTGATTTACTAATTGTTAAGGAGTTACAAACTACACTATTATTAGTTTAAAAAAATTGCTACATTTAATGCCCTGTATTTCAATTTATTTAACTTCATATTTATATACTAAATTTAGAAGGGTATTGATGAGTTCACAATTTTATTTAAGTCCCTACATAATGACTAATACTCATTTGCCACTAGTAGCCCATAAAATAGTAAATAGATATGTAAGGTAATACTTCATAATTATAGTATAGGATATTTAAATTTTGTTTAGGAAAATTTCTCACAAAGTAATTAGTTACTGGTAAATTGTAGTGCCTTGTTATATACTCAATATTTTAAAATTCTACAAATTCTAAGCTGAAGTTCTAAGATATAATTTTCTTCATATGTAGGAAAAAATTTACAATGATAAGATCACAGAAACAGAAAGCTATTTGAAAAGAAATGGAAATAAAACAATACTGATTATTGAATATATTTTTGTAGAAATTAGATGGAATGCCAGGAAAGAGTAAAAAGCATGACGGCTGTTAATGTCAGCAGAACACAGTACACATATATCACTGTTAATGCAGGATATGAATTTATTCATCTCTTTGTCAAGTAAAAACGGTGATTTTCAAAAAACAGGCGATTAAAATACTTAATATTTCATTAAATCAACCATACTATATATCGTTTCTAGCTGCTTAGCAATATAATTTAATAATAAACATCTGGGTAATCTTGTTGAAAATAATATATCATATAAAAATAAAAATTTCCAAAATGTTTGTAAGCGAAGAATTTTCAAAAATTTACTAATATAAATCCTTTCAAATGGAGAAAATGCTGCTAAATTATCATTACTGTATCTTATCTCAAATGTTTATTTGGATTATGAAAAAAATAGAAAAAAGAATTGGTGCATACTTGTAACATATGCTTAAAAGCGATGAATAAAGTAAAATGCTTGTTAATAATAGTAATGAATATTCAGAAGCAAAGTTTGTCCTGAAAAATCTTACTTTACTTTATTTGTGGTACTGAATCTAAATAAACTTTTTTTTTTTTTTTTTTTTTT
>NW_012115833.1:1975040-1978626 GCF_000951035.1 Colobus angolensis palliatus | reverse complement strand
AGAACTTAAAGTATACTAAAAAAAAAAAAAAAAAAAAAAAAATTGAAGAAGAATATACGTATTTTAATAGCCCACTTATAGAAAGTGAGCCTGGCCTAAAGAATTTAGATAATACCCTTTTACAAATGTGCAACAAAATTAGGGTGGGAAAAAAAATAAGTGGCTCTTCATAAATCTTAGGAGAAAAATTTTACAATTTTTGCATTATCTTACCTTGTTAGGTAACAGTGCACAAAAGCTGTCTCAAACACTACTGATTTTTGTATAAAAGTTTCCAGACAATATTTGATAAAATTTTAGAGTGAATTGCAAACATATGTACTAATTTATTAATTTTTCTTGCTTTTATTTATTTTTTCTTAAAAATCCCATATCTGTAGTTATTTATTAAACATAATTTTGAAATTCATAATTTTGAAATTCATAAATTTGAAAATTGAATTCATAGCGGAGAAGTTGACTTTATTTTATTATTTTAAAAATCTCAGTTAAATATGCAACGTGCACAACTCTTTTGCATAATTTCTTGATATTGATGCCAAGTTCTCCACATATGAAACGTTAAGATTGACAAAGACAATTTATTTTAACCCTGAATATCATCATCAACTTGCCTGTAATCAAAAATTAAGTTTCAAAGTCTATTTTATTTGCTATCATATGCAAATATATGATAGATGTAATGAAATAATTTTACCAGTATTGTTGATTACATATTTAAATGAAAACTTATGATAATCATGTATTTCTCCAACCAAGTAAAATTGTAAAACTGAACTTAACTGCTGAATATTTACTATTGGTCATATATTGATGTATTACAAACTAAAGAAATTACTCTATGATATAATATCATCTACATTAATGAATATATATTTATTTGAATACTTTGTGCACTTCAGAACATATCTAAAGTTGCCAGTATAGGTCTATGTGGAAAATATTGATTCTAATAAATACATTTATCAAAAACCCATAAAGTTTTAATGTCACAAAAAGTCTTTAGTATCTAGTGATCATTTCTATAGAAAAGATATTGAGTAGCACTGAGAATTTCATGATAAATTTTTTCAAGAACAGAAAATATACAATTATTTGATAAAAATATATCTCCTAGTGGCTTTGAATTCTTAATACATTTGATTAAATTTGATTTTTTAATGTTCAACATTTTCTTATAACTTATATGACATAAATTTGCATTTGACATACATTTTATTCAGCAATAATATTTCATTTAGAATCACTTTAACCAAGAAAATATGCTTTTCTTGTTCTAATTCATGTAACAGCTCTGTAGAGGACTGAGAGGGCCTTAGCTCTTACTTTGACCAGCTTACTATGGGTGGCATGATTAAATTTCACTGTGCTTGCGTGTTTTTTTGTTTTTTTCTTTTTTGAGACAGAGTCTCACTTTGTTGCCCAGGCTGGAATGCAGTGGTGCTATCTTGGCTCACTACAACTTCCACCTCTCCGGTTCAAGTGGTTCTCCTGCCTCAGCCTCCTGAGTAGTTGGGATTACAAGTGGGTGCCACCACACTTGGATAATTTTTGTATTTTTATTAGAAATGGGGTTTCACCATGTTGGTTAGGCTGGTCTCGAACTCCTGACCTCGTGATCCGCCCGCCTTGGACTCCCAAAGTGCTGGGATTAGAGGCGTGAGTCACCGCACCTGGCCATCCGTGGCTTTACAGGCAAAATGTGAAAAAGAATATAACTTTGCTTATAGATGTGTTGCAGGAACTAGGTGCATTATTACATTAAAAGGAGATAGAAAAACACCTTAAAAATAGTGTATCATTAATGTCAGCAATATTCTGTTATCTCAATCTGCCCTCAATGAAACAATGTGGGCATAATACTTGAAATTGTTTTAGCATGAAAGTATTCTTATAAATGCTCTTACTCATGAGGATATCCCAAATAATTTCCAAGGTATTGAAAACATTCCCTCTTCTCACTATGGTTCCTAACTTATTAACAGACACTTCATAAGATTGCAATAAATATTACATTACAATTGGAGATTTTCCTTTATAATATTATTCGTTAAAAAATTAAAATTTTGTAGTAACTTTCTATGGGAAGAAATTGTATCTGATTAAAGCATTCGGAAATGTTCTCTTCTTAATTATCTACGCTGTGTATTTTCTGTTTTTTATTCATAGTATTATTTGTAGAAATGAGTAAATGACAACAAAACTGTGAAGATAACGCTGTATACACTCATTCGTGTTATAAATCATAAATATTTAAATTATCATTTTGAGAAAAATTTTATAGTGCAAATGACATAATCGACTGCCAACACACAATAGAATTTGTCTAAAAAGTAATCATTTATATCCCAATACTGTGATTTTTATGTTTGTCTTAGGAATTGTCTCTATCATTTTAATATTTTAAGCTTTTGCAGAAATGTTTCAAGGATGTCTGAAAATACATGACTAAAGAATGCAGTGTAGGAAAATAGCAGCAGTGGAGACTATTCTGGAATGAATAATTCAGAAAAGATGAAGATTTCCAACATGGGCAAAAATAGAGAGATTTTATTATGTCAAGCCTTATTGCAACTACTTTTGAGGGGACACATATCAAATGTAAATCGTGAAAGTATTGCAGACTATTAACAAGTTAATATTTAAATCCATTAGTATGTGTCAAGTCCCTTCTACTCGTAACACCATGCTAATGGATAGAGAGGATATCATCACATTCTGTACCACTGTATAATAATTTAAAAATACATTGGCAAACTTAAGGCAAATTTAATGTTAGTAAATGTCAAGGCATCCATTTTATTCCAAAAAATTGCTGTGACATATGAAGATATATAGAAGTAATTTGTTCTAATTTATTCAGGAAAATTATTTGATGACATTTTGTAGCAAGATGACAACTGGAGAGAAGAAAGCCACTGGTTTTCTAATCAGTGAATCTGCCAGCAGCTTGGTGAGACTGAACATTAAAATAAACATACATTACGCTAATTGAAATTGATGTAAGAAAGACATATATCTTTCTTGTTTTTTGTTGGTTGTTGCTCCTGTTCTTGACTTGCTGTACCTGGCAAGCGGCCATGTTCTTCAGTAGGCAGGTTGCCTTGAAAGTCTCAAAAGCTCATCGTTTTATCCTGTTGCTGTTTATCTATTGCTGTTATTCATGGTAGGCTCACCTCTCTCACCAAGCGATTTGTTCAGGCAGGAATATATTACAACTCTGTTCATTAAGACTGAGAGAAAGGCTACTGGATGTTTCTTATACATTTTATCTTACTTTTGAAGAGAGAGGCACATAGCTTAGTGATATTCTTTTTTTGCCACTCTGCCATCTTACGAGGCAGGAGGCCTGGGATCATCATGAAACACCTAGAACTAGGATATTTGTGGCAAGCTGTATATCAGCCAATCTCTGAAGTGTCTGATCTTTGATTTATATGAAATAATATAGCTCCTTATTATTTTATCTAATTTAGTTTTCTTTCTCTTAAGATAAAAATAGGCCGGGCGCGGTGGCTCAAGCCTGTAATCCCAGCACTTTGGGAGGCCGAGACGGGCGGATCACGAGGTCAGGAGATCGAGACCA
>NW_012115833.1:1962416-1974260 GCF_000951035.1 Colobus angolensis palliatus | reverse complement strand
TAGCCAGGATGGTCTCAATCTCCTGACCTCGTGATCCGCCCGTCTCAGCCTCCCAAAGTGCTGGGATTACAGGCTTGAGCCACCGCGCCGGGCTTGGCAACCAGATTTTTTTGAGAGTCAGCTCATACAGACCACTTCCAGCTTTCTTTATATATTTTTCTAATTTCAGTGCGGGTTAGTTGTTTCCCTGTGTACAAATGTAGCACAATCTGTTGTAATATTTAGTTCACTGTACTCTAGTTGTTCTCTTCTTACCTCTACCTCTCTCACAAGAGAGTATACCATGTTTAAAAATATTGACTGAACATAAAAATATATTTTAAAAGAATATTATTAATCAGAGAAAACGGCTCATCCTACCAAATTAGTCTACCTATTAAAGATGATTATTTTATTAAAATTTTAGTTGAAAATTTTAGCCAATCTGTCTTGGAGCTTACGAAAGATATGTGGATGACTGATCTGAGTGGGGCATAAAGACAGATGACCATAAAGAAATAAAGTCAATGAAAACAGAAGAAAAAAAGATTTAAAAAAAAGATAAATTAATGCAACATAAAGTAGTGGAAAAACAGAAAAATTAGCCAAGTCTAATAAAAAGCATGTATTTTTTCAAAGAAGCTAATAACAGAGCCTGCCTAGCAGAAAAACACTGGAAGCATTCAACCAGATATTTGAGTTTATAGTTCATGCTCAGTTTATGCGTAGAAGCTGAGCTCTTGTTTTCAGTATTTCAGAGCTTGATCAACAATAAATAAGTTTATAAGTTATAAACTTCATTCAGCAAAGAATATGCATTGATTATATGCTTGTATAAGTAAGATATATGTAAAGGTTAATAGATTAAATTTATAGTTTAATCAGCAAATTATGTAAATGAGCACAAATAAAATACACCCTACAACTTATGATCATTAAAGCATGCAATTCCATTAGCTATGAGTAGGTACATTTAAGCTAGTTAAATATGCGTTTAAATCAGCAAAACTGAACAACAGAAAACTATAAAACTTCAGATGTGGAGCCTGGACTTCATATTGAATATTCAAGGTGTGTCAGATTGGTTTTTGATTATGGAGGAACTGCCATTTTCAAACCAGCCCTCCCTTGGATAACTGTAAACTGGGAAAAATTTTAAAGAGAAAACACAAGAAAACAAAAACTACTTGAAACCACTGAAAAACAGCATAGGTAAATAATTGAATGAGTAAAACCACTTGGTGATTTTCCTGTTTGTTTGTTTGTTTTTATGTCTTTATACCTGAGAAGTGTCTGTTGACACCATGAACAGCTAAAACTTAGGAAGAAATCAACAGTCCTACTGGTTTGTGGAAACAGAACATACGATTCTGGCTTCCCAAAGCCACTAGAGAATAAAAGAAGAAATACCTTAAAGAATAGAGCCAAGGAAGGAAAGTCCAAATTCTGTGTTTACATTGAGTGTAAATGATAAACCCAAATATCTGGCTGAATCTGGAACACCCCGGTGTGGGATAGGTTCCCAGAAGATTATTTTATCTGGCTAAAAGTAGAATAACTGTACAGAAATTTTAGCTGATGACAACTGAAAAGATAATTACAGAGTTTGGAGTTTGAATTCAGACTGGTATCTCTATTTTCTCATTCTTATTTGGCTCATATTTCTATTTTCTCCATCTTATACAATAATTCTACACAACATGGAGTTTACTTTTGTATATGTTTAGTATTTATATATTGGTATTTATTTTTATCCCTATTTTGGAAGGAATATGAAATAACCATTTCTGAATAAAAATAAGAAAATCTATTAATGAAAAAATATGTTAACAGGTTTACTTGTCAGGTGGCAGAGAGTGAATAAATATTGTTTAAAAATTTTGTGTCTAGTAATAAACATCTAGTGATGTCTAGGTTAACCTCGTATTAAATAGTTGTTTATGTAGAAACATAAGCCATGTGCTAACAAAAATAAACCAAAATGTTTAGAAAATATAAAACAACTGAAAATTTGTAAGATTGTGCCCAAATCAGTAACTATAAATAAGCAAAAAATACTTATTTTTGTTTTCTACATCTTTATTTACCCATAAGATATGTAAAGTTTGAAGAGATTCCCAGTCACTGACAATCTGATAGAGTCACATATCTCAACCCACAAAAAAAGTTATCCATGTAAAACAAAATTGTCTAAAAGTTAGTCCTTACCAACACTGCCTGTAATAAAAGTTACAAACTGGTAAATCTTTCTATACATACTTATTAAATTTGAGTCACAGATTTTCCCTTTATATTATTTTATATTTTCTTTTTACATATGTAAAAATGATATAAATATATGCTTCTGTTACTTTTTGTTATACTCATTCTTAAGCCAAAATATATTTTCTTTAAAGAAAAATACTGTGTTTGAAATCAATCACATTAGAAGAGTAGATTTTATTTAATCCATATAATGATTCTCAAGTGGAGGAAATTTTGTTTAAAGACATATTTGCTTGTCAAACTTGGGGGTAGGGTGCTACTGGCATCTAATAACAGAGATACCACTAAACATCCTACCATGTGGGTCCCCCACCTAGAAATAGTTACTTGGTCCACAATGTCAATACGTGCCTATTCATAGAGTTGAGAAACTCTAGAATGCACTACAACTAAGTCATAGTATTTTGCTTCTTAAAGCTTTTTAAAATACGGGAAAAAAATATTCTATTGATTCAGTCACCACCGGTTTTTCTAAAGACAAATTGCATTAGTTTAACTTTTCATACTCTGAACAAGTGACCTAAATTGGATTAACTTCATTTTCCCTCTCTATAAAATTCGATAGTAGAGTAGAAACTATATAATATTTTCAGGTAAGGACATTCTGAGTAAAATGGGTTGCAAATATTGATTGTGGTGAAATCGCCATGAATCCTGAACTTTTATTGTACTTGGAATCTACATGGACAGCCTATGGGCTAGAGTCTTTTCATAAAAATTTTTTGACAGTGGTCTTCAGGATTACTTTCTTCAAATAAATCTTTCTTGCCATGATCTAATTAAATATGCTTCAAACTCCTAGCCATTTGAAATATGCAATTATTACAGTTTCAGGTTGGGATATATGGATATCAAACTCACCAAGCTGCAGGGATCCTGGTAGCTGTTCAAATATAGATTGAAAGTTGCCTTAGGCTACAAATGCCAAGCAATGGCAGTTTCCTATCAACATCCTGCAGGTAACTCTGGGTACTGTCTCTTTAATAAGATGTTATGCAATGGCAACAAAACAGTAACAGGAGATCTAAATCAAAGTATTGACAGTGGCATGTCAAGAACATTTGGGCCTTAAAGAAAGAAAGACAGAAGTACTTTGGGCAATTCTGCAAGCAATGAGAGAGATAGAAGGCACATTGGGACCTATTATGCCTAAAAAACTCACAGTGAAGAGTAGTTTTTGTAGGCAATTTTTTGGTAAAGTTATCTAGTTGACCAATAGATTTAAAAATCTTATCAATATAGATTTAAAACAAATATAACTAAACTTTCAACTAGGGTTCCATTGATTCACTAAAAAGTACTTTTAAAATGGAACTTTAGAGTAACAAGCAAAATGTGAAACTGAGAATATTGTTCTAATAAGATTTTTTGGTTTTTTTGTTTGTTTTTGTTTTTGAGACGGAGTCTCGCTCTGTCGCCCAGGCTGGAGTGCAGTGGCCGGATCTCAGCTCACTGTAAGCTCCGCCTCCCGGTTTACGCCATTCTCTTGCCTCAGCCTCCCGAGTAGCTGGGACTACAGGCGCCCACCACCTCGCCCGACTAGTTTTTTTGTATTTTTTTAGTACAGACGGGGTTTCACCATGTTAGCCAGGATGGTCTCGATCTCCTGACCTCGTGATCCGCCCGTCTCGGCCTCCCAAAGTGCTGGGATTACAGGCTTGAGCTACCGCACCCGGCCGATTTTTTGTTATTTTTGACAAGTTTTCTGCACATTGTACTTGACATTGCATATAAATAGAAATCAATATTGAAATCGATATTAAAATGTGTGCCTTACAACAATTCATGGACCTCATAGCTTTACTGATGTGGAACCAGAATATTGTTTGATTCACTATTGATATTCACTATTTGATTCACTATTAATAACACATTTTAAACGTTTTTGAATCTTAGCCACATGCTGTGTATGTACATGCTATGTATGTACATTATCCCTTTATTCTTGGTATTTTTAGCATTTGTTGATCAGGTTTTAAATCTAAACTATTTTATTTCTTTGACCTGATATATTAATCACTGTAAATGACTTTGAGCAAGTTAGTCATGGATTTGATTTTTCTCACCTGATCTGTATTTTAACTCACATGATTTTAATCATTGAATTAAATTAATTAAAAGAACTTTTCAATATAAAATATATATAACTATTAATCATAAAAGTACTGCAAATAATATTGCCATTGTCCTCACTACAACCAGTAATACTAAATTCTAAATTTTGGGCAGGCACATTATTTAGTGCCTCATAAATGATAAGGACATCAAGTTCTTATAGGAAAAAGCAACTGATGTACATACTATTGTCTGTCATTAAAGATAAAATAATTAAATTTATTCAGTTTAAGTAAATGGTCCAAGGTTACAAAACAGGTTTTACAGAGTTAGGATTCTAAATGCAATCTTCCTTTCTCAATGTCACAATCTAATCATGAAGTACAACAATGTATGTGTAAATTTCTACATCAAATACTTTGTTGAATGTCTATGGATTACATAAATCAGTAATTTTAACTTCTAACTGCAATATTCAAGTACAACAGTGGGGCAATCATTATTGTTATTTGCCAAATATTCCAGGTTTTCTCCTTCTCTACACATAGAAAAATTTTGCCTCCCAGCCTCTGTATGGTTAAGTGGGGTCAGGAGCTTACATACAAATAGTTGTAAACATAACCACAGTATATCATTTCCAGAGCAGAGTATTCAATGACCATTGCAAGACCCCTGCAACTCTCTTTTCTTGTGGACAAGAAACTATCGTTTAAGATAGCAGTTTTTCTTTCAGTCTCCATTTTATGTCTCCAACTAAGCAGAAACCTATGATAATTCTCATAGGAACATTAAGCATGAATTAATAAAAATTCTTTGCTATTTTAGGATGCTAACATTTTTGAATTGTTTTTTATTCATAACCTCTCTTGATGATTACAAACACATGATAATGCCACACTGTGCAACATTCACTGTGCAACATTCAAAAATACTGGTTGTAATTCCACTAGTTCCTCTCACACACAAAAACACTTAACTAAATCAATGTGAGGATTAGGAACATTGCATTAGAAAACCTAAAATATAATCTAATTTTAAATATATATATTTCTCAAAATTATTCTTTTCTAAGAATACCAACTCTTTGTGAGAAGTTTCAAAACTAATTAGGATAAACCAAAATTTTGCAGCTGAGAAAAGTTTCCATGTAAAATGATATTTTTGCTTTCTTTTTCAACAGCTTTTATATGAAGGTACCATATAAATATGATGCCATTTTGAAGAACCAAACAAAACGTTAAAATTCAAAACAACAAATAAAGTTTATCCTTCATTCCGTTTCCACTCGCCTTCTTCTTTTCAGTCCTTTTTCTGTGAATTTTAATGCATATATTTTTAGAGATATGCATAATTATCTTTCTTTATACAAATGCTATCATTTTACATGTGCTGTTCTTGGACTTTCTTCTGTCTCTCAAAAATATGCCTGATAATTATTCCATGTTATTATTTATAGTTGTCAATCATTCTGTTAAACATTGTCATAGTTGTCCATAGTTTGGATGTATCATATTTTATTTAACTACTGTTGTATTGATGAAATTAAGGGGTTTTATATTTAACAATATAAACACAGCAACACAGGATTGCACATCCTCTAAATATATAGTTGTGTAATTTAGCTGAGGATTTTTTTACCTAATGAGTTCTATGAGTTTTCAGGTTTTCTTCTGTTTTTCTTTATCCTCTGAAAAATTCTTATGTAACATAGAATTTATAACTTAGTTGCTTGCAGATTTGCCATATTCTCTTAGATTCTCTGGAACTTTCTTTTTTAAAAAAAACTAGGATGATTACGTTCAATTTATTTTATGGTTATTGAATTACTTACTTTTTTTTCCAGTTGAGGCAAATTTGGAAACATATTTTTTCCTAGTAAATTGTCCATATGTTAAAATTCTTAAAATGGTTGGCACAAAGTTGTGCATCCTATACAAATGTATTTAATTTTCACTCTATATCAAAGTATACCCTCTTGATTATTCCCACTTTTCACTTTCTTTTCTATTTTTAACTATTTAAAATTTTTAAGTATAGTTTTTGGACAAAATCTTAGAGTTGTATTGACGTTGTTCAACTAGTTTTGTTTGAAGTTTTTTTTTGTTAAGTTTTGACCTTTGAACTGTGGTTGAATGCATTTAACTGACAGTGTTAAATACTTTCTGACATCTATGTCTATATAAAAGTTCTTCATACATAAATAAAAACTTATTTTGGGAGGCCGAGACGGGCGGATCACGAGGTCAGGAGATCGAGACCATCCTGGCTAACACGGTGAAACCCCGTCTCTACTAAAAAACACAAAAAAACTAGCCGGGCGAGGTGGCGGGCGCCTGTAGTCCCAGCTACTGGGAGGCTGAGGCAGGAGAATGGCGTAAACCCGGGAGGCGGAGCTTGCAGTGAGCTGAGATTGCGCCACTGCACTCCAGCCTGGGCGACAGAGCGAGACTCCGTCTCAAAAATAAAAAATAAAAAATAAAAAAATAAAATAAAAAAATAAAAACCTGACTTTTCAATAAATATCTTTAAATCATAATTGTTTAATTTCAAAATTCTATAGATACCACCACGTTAACTTATTGTGCTTAATTTATCAGAGAAAATTACCTGATCTGGTATCATTTTTAACCCTGGGTAAGATACTTAATTTTTCTCTTCAGAAATTACATTTATTTTTATTTCTTCATTTACAGTAATACGGTACTTACTTAATTATCTGTTCCTAAAAGAGTCTATTCTTTTAATTTTCAAAATCAGGATTGATTTTTAGCCCACGTTCAGTTTAATAGATTTTGATTTAGATTATTTCTTTGGCTTCAATGTTCTAATTTTAAACCATGAAAGGGTCTTGTTTTTCTGGTTTGAATACGCATTTAAAATTGTTCATGTATTTGTCATACTACATAACCCATTTTAATCACATTTTCTGTTTGTTTTTTTTCTTTCCTGTCTGGGAGGGCAACTGAAGTTGAACTATCATAGTAATTATTTGATTTTCTCTTTTGCTGCTTCTATACTTCACTAATGAAAATGCCAATTTTCTTTCTATTATTCTAATTTTCCTTGTACTTTACGCTTTTCTAATTCAATTTTCTTTTCATTTTTGTCTGTCTCTCTTTCTAATTCTTTTAGTATTTGTAATTGGAACTCAACTTTTTTATTCTTGTATAGAATGTCAAATATTTTCTCCAAACTTTTATTCTAGAGTCTACAGTAAATCAAGTCCATAGGTCTACCCTCTAAGACTTTGGTATAACGTTCATTTTATAGAAAGACAACCATCTATATTACAGTTAAACAAACATAATACATCTATTATGATTACTATAACATTATAATGAATGTCAAAAAGACTTTCAAAGTGATATGCAAACATTTTTATCTTGCTAAATATTTTTGTGTCATAATTTCCATTTTTCCAAGAACTACAATATGCACTTGTGGACAATTATACTTCATTAAACATTAAAAATGCTGTGTATGCATTTTATTTTCCTTAGGTTATAGGAAACAAAGCTGTGGTTCAGAAAACTTAAGTGACTTGTTAAGGGTTTCTTAGCCTAAATACGAAAAAAGTTAAGATTCATAAACCAATTTCTAAATCCAAGTGTTTTTCCCATTATATTTCATAAACTTATTAAATGAGAATAATTTTATAAATTATTGTAACTAAAAATGGGTAGGTACAAAGTTAATATTTTTCTATGATTTCAAGACAGTATAAGCATTTTCATAAACAGTAAAATTAGTATTTTACTTCTAATTTTTACTTTTATTCCTATAATTTTAAAAATTATATTACAATGTGAATATATGGCAAGAAATATTTTTCTTGGGCCTGAATTTATTGACTTGAAAAGAAATACTGCCAATAAAAATTAGATTTCAATATTTTATAAATAATTTTAAAGGTGATTTTTTTTAACCTAAAATCTAAAGAAAGGAATACAGAGTATAATCTCGAAAAGCCAAACTTCAGAGACAAAATTGTGTTTATAAGCAAAGCTGTGCCAACTACTTTAAGAATATTTTAAAGATAGCCATAAAATGTGTCTTTACATATAGTTCAAATGTTATAGTAAAACAAACTGCCTTCAAAATTTTTGAATACAAAACAAACAACATTCACATATTTTAGTGTATAGTCCCTGGTTTTCATTTTTTTCATCTGCAAAATGGAAATAGTAATGAAAATACTAATCTCTACTTTATGATATATTGTGAGAATTAACTGAAGACTCAGCAAATGGGTTATATCATTAATTTAAGTTGGACCACTGAATGAGTAGTTAAAAATTTGTTTCTTAACTAATTTATGAGGCAATAGCATAAAAATTTTTTGAATGTAGGCAAAAACATGGTATGCTAAAATACCAGTTAGGCAAGTGATATGTTTATTTTTTGTGCTTCCATTTAAAAGAGAATGTGATAATTACATTTACCTTACAATTGTTTATGACTTTCAGATAATATTTTAAAGGTATATTCCTTTATATTTTAAATGTAATTCCTTTAAAATATATTTTAATATTTTAAAGGTATAGTCCTCTCTGTATGCAGATAGTTATAAATTATACCTTTAAAAATTATACCTTAAAATATATCTTAATATGATAAAATAATCAGTCTAAACAATTCATATTTTATTGTATCACAATTATTTTATTGGCATATAAATAAAATTATCTGAAAGTCATAAACAATAGCAAAGTAAATATAATTATCACATTTTGCAAACAGTTATTAAGAAGTTAAAAATATATTTGTAAAATATGTTGACAATTTGTTATGATATGGAAATGTCTTGAGATAGCAGAAGAGATGCTTAAGATTATTTTTTTCTTGAATGACTTACAACACTTTCAGGGAGAAAAGATGAAATTTGCCTCCAGAACCAAGGAACAAAACATTTTGCATGAAGTGAAAAAGGTAAAATCACTTGAATTTATAGTTGGTCAAGGTTAGATTTGGAAATCTAATTCTCCAAAGAGCTAAACCTAGGTCAATCTAATTTTTTATGTATAAAGTTGAATGAAAAAATTATATGAGATCTTGAAATGACTTTAAGCCATTACACAATCAAAATAGTCTTCCACCCTCCCCTCATAGAGTACGCCCTGGAGATAGTTGCAAAGGCATTGCTTAAAGTTGGCATCTTGGAAAGCTGAATGCAATTTGCAGAATGATTTCTACCTTGAAGAATTCTAAATGAGATCTTAATAGGCCAGGGAGGAATTAAAATCTATCATTGTTCATAGATGCTGTTCTATTGCATATATCTTGCCAGCAGCAGTTGGAGAATTGCAAATTACTTGAATTTGAGTTACTATTTGACCACCACTATTGTTCTGGTGTGTTTGTTAAATCACAAGTCTTAATAAAATAAATGTTTTTCATGAGGTCAGGAGACTTATATTGTAGTTTAAAATCAGCATATTATTTAGAGTATTCCAGACTGAACAAAATGTATCCATTTTACTAACTTTCAGGTTTTATTATGAGTGAGAAGGGAAACCAATGGAATATTTTGAACACAGTATGGACTTTGGTGAATGTATTTGTTATATCAATAGCTGCATAATAAACCATGTCTGAACTCAATGATTTAAGTCAATAATAATTAATTATTTCTTATAAATCTGGGGCTAACTGTGCTTCCTGTGGCTGTTATTGAACTCCATATCTATGTAAGGTGGCATTACTTACAGAATGTCCACCTTCTCCATGTGACCTCTAAATCAGTAATCTGGCATGGACTTCCTTACTAGGTGACATCTAGACTTCCAGATGGAGGAGGGACAGAAGCAGCTAGTTCTCTTAAGCTTGGACTCAGATATTCTAAAACATCATTTTTGTTTTGTTTTATTCAACATAAGACTAGCCTAGACTCTACCTCTTAATGTGAATGGTGATATGCATTTTGAGATGGGAAGGATTATTGCTTACCTTATTTGAACATTATCTGCTAGAAAGGAAGGGCAAAAACAGCAAGAAAAGTTATCTTGTGATTAGTGCTAAATTTTATTTTTCTTTGGAAAACTGATATTAAAGATGAGAAAAACAAAGGATAACAAAAATTGTCTTTATTTTCAAAATAACTTTACTAAACTATATGGATTAAAAATAATACAGTCTAATGAAAAAAAAAGTCACTTAAAAGAGTTTAAAGAAGTCATGTATGTGTAATTTTCTCATTTAATTAACACTTTAAATTATTTTACTGAATGTTGTTTTAGAAATGGGGTGTTACTATTTTGAATTATAGAATTAAAGTTTGATCAGCATCTAATACAAAAAAAATTAGGTATTTTCTATTTTTCTACTTTTAACTACTATCTTATTTAAGAATTTAATATTTTTATATTAGCCATCAGGGAAAATATATAGAATCATGGTATTCATTTGTTATGTATATGAGGAAATTAACACCTTTATAGTAACTCTCATGCTTTTTTTCCTGAAAATCTTTCTATGAAACTTTATGGGCTGGATCATTGTTTTATTCCACTTTTAACTTAAAAAAATGTAACTATCGTTGGTTTCAAAATGAGAATATTCAAAATACAGACATTTTGGTCTACAACTTTAATTATTTGTCTACAGATTACTTTTGTAAATTGAAATTTACTAACAGAATGTATAGTACTTTTGTAAAAACAAAATTGTTTGGACCAATTGGCAGCAAACTCAATTGTGAGCATTACTTCTATATAGGTTAAAAGAAAATGATCCAAGCCACAAGCTTAAATTTTCTGAGTCACTCAAAACCTCACCACATTTTAGTCTGCTTTGTTAGTTGACAATCTTTTATGCATTTCTGCTTATTTCCTCGTATATTTCTAACTGTTGTTTTTTTCTTTTGTAGACAATAGGACAAGAGTACCGCCATCTTAACGAGACTTCACCATCTTAAAGTAACAAATTTCCATTTCTGGAAACTGTCCATTGCCAGCTGAGCAAATTGCAAAAGTCTGCCCCACCTATATCTTCAACAGAGCATAAGGACCCTAACGAAGCTTATCAAAGTTCCCAGCAGTTCCAACCAGCCAGCACTCCCCTAACCCCTCCAGGATAAGAACCTCTGTCAGAGCACACTTCCCTGACCTGATCCTTCTTAAAAGCCTCAGGCCTTAAGAGAAGTTTCCTCCTGACCCTGCCGGCCAGAAGCCCTTCTCAGGTTTACTCTCAAACCCGACTCAGCTGTTGAACAACTCTCTAGTTTTGTCTTCCTTCTCTTCTCTCCCTGTTCTCTAGTGGTAGACAGGAAAAATATGTACCTTTATTATACCTAAGTATCTACCAGGTTTTTTATTGTAGCATATTTAGAGTGATATACTTTCTTCTGAATAAATGTTTTGTAGAATTCAGTAACCTCTTTCAATTTGAACCTTGGCTTTTTTTAGCCTGATGTCCAGCTGTCACTCTGGAATTTCTATTCAGTGTAAAGAAAAGTTGTATATGACCCAGCCATCCCACTACTGGGTATATACCCAAAGGATTATAAATTATTCTACTACAAAGACACATGCACACGTATGTTTATTG
>NW_012115833.1:1956842-1961936 GCF_000951035.1 Colobus angolensis palliatus | reverse complement strand
AAAGTTGTATAATTTGTTAAACTGCTTATCTTATTTGGATTTTGTAGGCTTTTTTTCTATTTTGCCAGATTCCGTCCTCAGGTAATTATTTTCTTTTTTCTCCAGAAAGTATATGCATGAAGTAAATGTTCTGATCTCTTCTGCTTTTTAAAATATTTTCATTTTAGTGCAACATCTGTTTGTTAGGTTGTCTGGGCAAAGAAATAAAAGTTTTAAACCTTTTTGTCTCATCTTTGACAATTTTGCACCACAATAGTGAATGATAAATTAACTTTTGCCGATTAAATTGCTGATTTCAATCTCGTGTATTTTTTCATGCTGACGCTGTATAAGTCTTGAATCTCAGTAATAGGTGGGATGTCCTTTATTGAGTGTATATGTAAAGCACTCGATTAATCCTCAAACACACAGTCTAAGGAAGATTTCTTGTCAAAAGTTTGTGATTTTGGATCTACTTTAAGAGTAAATCTCATAGTGTTTGCTAACAAATTGGATACAGGGTGCGAGAGTACAAGAATTGGTACCCTTGGCATTATGCCTTTGGGCATGAATAGCTGGAAGAATCTTTGCCTTTTATTGTTATAGGGATGACTAAAAACAAACTAGCATACAAATAAAACAAAACAGGTTATAATGAGTTATTTATTCCCAAGAAATTTGTTGAACATTTGTTTTGGGCTAAGCAGTTTTTGTTCTAGGGTCAATTTTGTTATTATTGGATTGTCTCTTAGACCTCCAAGAGCAGTGGTTGAGAGACCTTAGTTGAAAATATAAATTTGAAAGACATCATCATACGCATTATATTAAGACCTATGGTGGAACATCATTAACAAAAATTTGAATATAATAGAAGTGAGAAAAGGTCCAAGGGCAAAGTCATGGGTCATCAAGGTTATGACCTAGAAACAGAAAAGCAGTTGGTCCAGTGCTGGAAGGAAAATCCAGACTGTCTTGTGAGGTCTTAAAAGCCAAATATTGGCCAGGCGTGGTGGCTCACACCTGTAATTCCAGCACCTTGGGAGGGCCAGGTGGGTGGATCATGAGGTCAGGAGTATGAGACCAGCCTAGCCAATATGGTGAAATGCTGTCTCTACTAAAAATACAAAAAAATTAGCCAGGCTGCTCTCGTGTGCCTGTAATCCCAGCTACTCAGGAGGCTGAGGCAGGAGAATGGCTTGATGGCAAAGATTGTGCCACTGCACTACAGCCTGGATGACAGAGCAAGACTCTGTCTCAAAAAAAAAAAAAAAGAAAAAAGAAAAAAAGAGAAAGCCAAACACTTGGTCAAGTAGTATGAATGTTGAGAATTGATTATTGAATTTAGCAACAGAGGTATTGAGAGATTAATAAGAACAGTTTTGATGTAAGGATGGAATGAAAGTACTCTTTAGAAAGTCCAAAAATAATGTAGTGAGAAATTGGAGACAGTATATTCAGATACCCATTTCAATAAAATCGGTTAAGGAATAACAATGCCAACAGGTGTATTCTTTAACTAAACAATTTTGTGTGAAAATTTATTATAATCCTAGTTGAATATATATGTATATGTATCAGAAAAAGAAACATATTTCTCAGTAAATGAGCTTGCACAATTTGAGGAGAGCAATATAAAAATTTATATTTAAAATCCCTTGTAGCTAAGAATCCAGAGAAATAAATCTAAAAAAAAAAATGATACAAGGTAATCTCCATCAGCTTAATAACATTTCTGTCAACTTCAGCAAGCTGATTTTCATCAGAAGCCAATGATATGGTAAGGCTATGAATACATTTCTTGGCAGTGAAGGAATGAAGTTGATTGGGATTACAAACTGGCATATAACTTAACCAGACAAATAAATAATCTTTTTGAATGAACAAATTTTATTTTGCAAAATGTTATGTAATCCTTGCCTAAACTAACATTTCTCTTGGGGATATTTTATAATTGTAACCTCATAAATGAACATTAGCAGCAGAACTAGAATGAATGCAACTTGGATTGAGGTATACAAAACAAATTGCTTGAATTGAATTAATAATGGCAGGAGATTACTGATATTTGTTTTATCTGTACTTTTAAAGACTTGAGTACAAAAGTAACAAATTAGAAACAATAATTTATTAAGTGAATTTACATTAAAATTTGGTGAGATTATAAGAAATACATAATATATACTATGGCATAATGTTTGAAAAGGCATTTTTCTAGAGATTGTGCAAATCCCCTTCAGACTACCTATGGAATACAACAGTGATTTGAGGGATATGGTCTTACAAAGGGCTCCCACTATCATTGCAGTTTATTAGATCTCACCTTAAGCTACAGTTGAAGAAATACTTACATGGTCAAATATAGTACAAAAATCACAGATTTGAAGCAACAGTAAAGAAGCAATTGTTGCACTTAAATGATAAAGTTTAGGCTTAAAAGATGCAGAGGCCACCTCCTATGCAAAGGCACTAAGGTTTCTGTTCTAAGAGAAGGAAGGTCTGGGGTATAGTGAGTGTGGGTGGGAGATAAGAACAATTCTAAGGGGTAGTCAAAGGTGCAGTTGATAAGGACACTCTTCACCCTTTCCTTACTAGTGTTGTGTCTAGATTTTTTCCAAGTGCAAGGAGTGGATTTGGATCTCAGAAATTTCAAAATCTGAATGACAATTGAAAAAGAGCAGTCTGACCTCTCCATCTATGGATAACTATGGACAACAGACTCAAATAAGGCCAAAGATTAGTTAGGAGGCTATTCTTTTTCTCCCTCGGAAGATAATAATGGCTTAGATCAATACTAAAAAATTTCTTTTCTAGTGTGAAGTAGATGTCCCTCCCATATTAAGGCAGAGTTCTCACTTTGTGCTCAAGGAAAAACAATACCAGGACAAATGAGAAAACTCTTAAATAGCAAGAGAAAGTGAAAACCTGGCCACATTGAGTGAATTTGTGAAGTGATAACAAACGTGAAATGGAGAAAGCAAACAGGTTTATTTGCCCCATAAATGTGCAAGGAGAAGACAGGGTAGAATTCTCATTTAGACTTCAGCGATGGCGTCTAAGACTTAAGAGCAAGGTAGGATGGTCCCTCACTGACAGTTTTTCTCAGGAGAAATAGTAGAGTTTACACAAGTGGTGTGAAATGTTTTCTTCAAATTGACAATGATGAACTATTTGATGGGTCATGATCAGCATTATACGATTAAAAAAGAAGCTGCAAAGGCAAGGCTTCATTGCATTTTGAAGACATGATGCTATGACTTATGAACACTTATCTGATAATGTTTACCTATATATGAGAGATTATTTTCCTTTTCCTCTACCAAATTCAACACTATCTTGCCCATCTAAAAGCAACATTTGCCCTGAAGAAACACAATAACATTCTAATAAATTATATGCCAGAGCAGTAGGGCAAAGATGGACCATAGCTAAACATTCTCTGCTCATTTGCTCCCTTTACAAAGTTCCCAAAGAAAATTTGTCTTCAACATGATTGCATCCACCTCTGACAGTTGAATAAATTCACTTAAGGTACTCATTTTGTCATTCTTTCTAACCTTCTCATTATTTCTCTATTTTGCCCTCAGGATGATAATGAGCCAAAAACTTACTTAATTGTGTCTGATAAGTAAAAGAGCAGTAAAAACGGGAGCTGTCTATTCAGGAAGGAAAAAATAATCCATAAATTGCCAAGTAAAATTGGATATAATAATCAACCTGTAAACTTTTAGTTCAGAGTTTTATTTTAAAATCTAAGATATCCATCTACTTCCTTTATAAAAATACCTTGTTGTTCTTGAAACACTGAGGATATGTTTTTAAAAATCTATCTGCTTTAATTCAATATATTCTGATTGCTCTAGAAATAATTAAAGGTACTTAATGCCTCTTGATGAAATAGCCAATTCGATGAAATTTTACCGAATGCATTTATTACACTAAACACAAGTATATACTTTAGGTATATAATTATTTTGTTTGCAAGACTAGCCTTCATATATGACAGTGTTTGTATGGAAGACAGCATACACAGTAGGACAAAAATAATCTCAAAATACACTTTTTTGTCATTATTTTATTATTTTTATATGTATAATGTACAAAATTGTATGCCTTATGTTTGATTTCCTAATGATACAAATTTCTGTGAGACAGTAGGAGTTTAATTTCACTGTAGAAGAACAGAGAAAACATATGGTTTGACACTTTCATGCTGGGAAAAGGACAGTTTAACCCTGTGAGATAAAGAAAGGATAAAAAGTTTGAACTGTGGCTGGCCTAGAGTTTTAGAGGTGATGTGAAGAGACTGACTGAATAGAAATTACTGAGAAGCAATCAATTAAGTTTGTGCAGAGGAAATGCACCATTTTAACTATTCGCCAGTCTGAATTTTTCCATTATTTCACTAATTTTGTGAAACGAGTCAGCATCTTCAGAAACACATCGATTTCTTCGAAACACTGTCATATTTTAAAAAATATTTCAGAGTACTTTGACAATTACACTGAGATTTCTGTGGTTAATATTTTTCTGGGGGAATAAAGTTAACACTTGGAGGCAACTTTATATTATGATTAATGCATTTAAAATATATCATATTAACTATTTTCTTATAATAGGAATAAGTGATAATGCATATTATAAAATGTATAAAATAATAATTGTATGAAATTATAAAACTACATTTACTTATTGAAAAAATATTGACACAAATTTATATTGAGCAAGATTTAAGTAATTAAACAAGGGTTAAGTTACTCATCAAACATCTGTGGAGTAGGTTTCATACATATTTTATATTTAATTATTGTATTTAATCCAAACAGTACATATTAATCACCTCAGGTTTGTTTGTTTTTTTTAAGAAAGCTATAGCTAAATGAGACCAAGTGCCTTATTCCAAGTCACAGAGTGACTAAACAGAAGAAATGGTAACAAATTTAGAACAAACCCAAATTTTACCGATTTTTCTCTAAATGACTGTGCTAATTAGATCCCGGTGTTGTCTGAGGGGAAGTTGCCATGACAGTTTTTGAAGGTAATGGCTGTAACATTATATATATATATATGCATAAATGCATAATTTGAGTTATGAAAATATACGTATTATTTCATAAA
>NW_012115833.1:1955054-1955364 GCF_000951035.1 Colobus angolensis palliatus | reverse complement strand
TTTTTTTAATTCATTAACCAGTGGATAGCCCTTAAGGGGAGGAGGATGGATTGATTCCACATTCCACTTCCTAGATCCAGTTTAGAAAACATGCTCCCCATCTGGTGCTCTTAGGAAGGAGTATAGCAAATGCCTCATTTAATAACATACTCCTTTTTGAAAGTTGCCTTTTCTCTCCATCCTTGAGTAGATCCAGTATTTGATGAACGTTATGAAAGTGGGTGGAGCCTGTCTTGCCCCTCCTCTTTTCTAGGACGCACTATATGTGACTGTGACTTTCAAGGACATTTGTTTGCCATTCACTGTTTTT
>NW_012115833.1:1903720-1954990 GCF_000951035.1 Colobus angolensis palliatus | reverse complement strand
GGTGGTGCTAGAAGACAGACATCTGTGGAATGATTCACATCCTCTCAAGTTAGGAGGATGGAGGCCTGCTTCATTAAGAGGCTAGGGGTAGGGTGGGGGTGGGGAGAACACTTAACAACATGGGGACCAGTCAGGGGAATCCCCTTATTTCTGTTTTGCATATGAGGAACCCTAGAGCAGCCAGGTGAGGCTCTCTAGTTTAATAAAAATCATGGAAAGAGTCTTAATAAAGACTCTTAATAAGTGCTAATAGGGATTTTATCAGCTTATTTTGGTTGCAGTTTCCAATTTTTAAAAATGTTGAGGTAATCTTTCCCACCTTCCCAATCCTAATTCTTGTAGATTCATTAGTGTTGAACCAATGCTTTCTCATGTCTCAATTCTTTGTATATGCATTCTTTTCAGATGTATTAAACAAACAAAAACCCTTCAAAAAAAAAAAGAATTTGGTTTGCTTAATTTTCTTGGTCATTGTTTTCTAATCCTTTTTTCTTGACATGTTGTAGAATAAAGTGAACATAATTAATTAATTGGCCCCTAAAAACCATTTGTAAGTAAAAAGTTTGTATCTGATAATTAATTTGACAGTGAAGCCCATTTTCTATAGAGTGAGAATAATTTTCTCCTCTACGTTCTCAAATGATTTGACAAAGACTGGCAGATGAACAATGGGATAGACCAGAAAATTATCCCATTATTTTTTCCCTCACACGCAAACACTTGAGAAACCTATTTAAAATCTCCAGTTAAAGACAGAAACAATGTCAATTGTAATGAATGGGAACACGGAGATCTTTACTTCAAAAGGATTAAGAATCTGTCCAAGGTAATTCTGATAGTTCATGTTGGTAGAGCACTGCTTAGAATGCAGTATATTTCCCTAACGTTAGAAGAGTGAGACATAGAGTCTGCATCAAAGAATCATGGAGCAAATGTCAAGAGTGGACGGGTCATGGCATCATCGAGTCTCCTCCACGGACTTTAACAAAGTGCTAACAAAGCCTTGCCATCCCTGCGGAGTAGCGGACAGACAGCGTTTGCGGCCTGGAAACTGAGAAGACTATTTCAGCAGCATGTTGTCTGTTCCATAGAGCTGTGCCCTGATGAGACAGTGATGAGAGTTGGCAAGAGAAAGCAGCAGGCAGTGTAGATAAGCAGATTATAACAGGCTGGCATAGAACAATCACCAAAAATGTGCTAATCATTCCCTGTTGATTCTTTCTCACAGTCCTGTGCGGCCCACAGAAATTAATGCACCAGTATTAGGAGAGATAATCTAGTTTCAGAAGCACCTAATTTACAACTAGCCTGTGGGATAATTTGCCTTAACACTGCACTCAATCCTACACCTTTTCTTGGGAGGTGTTATTATTACCACTGAAACACTGGGGAAAACTATAGCACAAAGAGGTGTCCTGCTACATTAATAATCAAAATTGAATTCAGGCTTTGTTGTCTGACTTAGAAAATATCACAAGAACAATGTTGACTCATACCAAAATGTTAACTATTTCCTCTACTCGAGCCCCAAACGCTATTTTTCTAATAGGACACATTATCTAATCTCTATCTAGACATATAGGGAGTCAAGATTATATAAAATATCTCTCCTTTGTCCCAGCCTGTCCCCAGAAGGATCGAACTTTCTTAATGTGATGACTCACATAGTTTACCAATTTCTACAACTTTTCAAAAAAAAATTTCTTTCCCTATAAAATAACAGCTAACAGTTAACACTTTCAAGTTGTCAAGTGTTGTGTTAAGCTGTATTTTGACTTCCATAATTTCCCATATGAGATTAATATTACCTCCATATCACAAATAAAAAAATAACTGAGACACATGATAGCATGTCAAAGATCACATAGAGAGTAAATTGGGATGTTGGACATAAAATCAAACCATTCAGTATCTGAAGTCTATGATCTTAACTGTTGTACCATGTTAGTCTTGGTCATATGTTAGCCAAGTGTTAGATGTATTTTTCGTCTTAGAGAGTTTGCATAGATTTTGTCAGTAGTAAGCTCTCTATTACTCAACTCATACTTGCCCTTCCCGTGTTAATGTATGTTAAATTAATTCCAAAAAAGATACAACAACTGATTTTATAGTCAGCTCTCATATTTAAATTTATACAAAGGTTGTGCTTCAAAATTTTGTTTATAATCGATTCCATGAATCACTTTTGATTTTTGCCTAAATATCTCCTCTTCAATATAACTACCAGCACTTCCAACCCATGGCAATCTCTATTCACCTTTACTCATTGTGTTGGTTTCCTAGGGTTGCCATAATAAATTCACACAAACTTGGTGGCTTACTGGAACAAATTTAAATTCTCTCATCAGTGTGAAGGCTAGAAGTCTAAGATCAGTGTCTTCATGGGTCTGCTCTACCTGGAGGCTGTAGTGGAAAACTCTTCTTTGTCCCTTGGTTCATGGGGGTTCAGGTAGTCCTTGGTTTATGGCTGCAAGACGCTAATCCCTGCCTCCATCCTCACATGGCTTTCTCCACTGTATTATCTCTGTGTCTCAAATCTCCCTCTGCCTTTCTCTTATAAAGGCATCTGTTATTGTATTTAGAGTTCAACCTAAGCCCAAGATGATCTCATCTGGAGATTTTTATCTTAATTATATCTAGAAAGAACCTTTTTCCAAATAAGGTCATGTTTACCGGTATCTGGCTTAGAACTTCAGTGTATCTTTTTAGGGGTCATTATTAAACTGATTATACTAGTCTTTTTTTTCTAATTTTATCAAACCACTTACTGCTTTCTATTAAAATGTATAATTGAATTATTCATGAAATTCATTGTTTGTCTTCCATTGATATACTGTAAACTACATAAGTGAAGAATCTGCTTTTTTTGTACACTGAAAAATCCCAAGTTTGTATAATAAAAAGTCCCTAGAATAACATGTTTAGAAAATAGAATAATATTCTATACAACAGGTTGAATCAATATATAGGCATGCAAAACCTCATTGAATATCTGTTTGGGGGTTAGATTAGTTCTGTTAGTTTGGAAAGCTTTTTTTCTTTTTTCCCAGCACTTGCTTGCATCATCATCATATAAATCTGTGCATTTTTACTATAATCACAAAGTTTCTGTTATGCTTTGTCTTTCCCACCAAAAATGTTCATAGTAGTGAGAACTCAGTCATGAATCAGGAGCTAAAACTAGGATTGGACAGAATATTTAGACATTTTCTGAGACAGAGCCACCATGTTTCTTGATTCTACAAATGTAATAGAGCACCTGTTGTGTACTAAATCTTCTGCTTTGTTTGAAAACAAGTCAGAGAATCAATGCAGGCCTGTCATAAGGAAAGCGTACTCTATTGAAGATAAAAAGAATTAAATGGAGGATTTCAAAGTGGTTTTAAAAGTGTTTTGGCTAAAAATCAACCAAAGTTAACATAGAAACCTTGGCAGGAGGCCTGAAAAAGCTTTGGTCTTTCCCGTTGCTAGGATTGTTCTTCATTCTAACATGAAAGAGTCAATCATGAGGAGACAAACATGACAAGAAAAATTAAACAAAGTGTCAGTAATTAGAGATAATGATGAATACTGAGGAGAAATAAAAAGAACTGGGAAAGAATAGGAAGTGTGAATAAGAGGCGAGAATGTTGTGATCTTAGGAGATAGAGAAGTTAGACATTTTCTCTTCAAAATCCTTCAAAAATACATAATATAAGGATTTTACACTAATTTTGTGAAAACTCAAAATGCTCCTTGCAGGCTATGGAAGTAAACCATCTGAGCTATAATTAATGATTCACCACAAAAGACTGAAGTTGAGGATGCTCTCTAGTTTGAAAACCTATTATCTTGCAACATTTACCATGGCACAACAAATGTTTTCAACATGTTGCTGTAGTGTGTTCCTAAATGAATCACTGGAATCAAGACAGTTAATGCTTGCTTCTTGAAATGATAAGACTATAGTGTCATTGTATTAATCCACAGATGAGATTATGATTGCAGATGAACTTACTTTAAAGTGATTTAACGTTATATCCCCTATTAACAAGGATGAAAATCTCTCCTAAAAGAAGAAAACTTAGAAGTAAAAATTTTTCAGTCCTCAATTTTATCCATTTAAAATACTTTAAAGGCGTTTGCTGATTGTGTTAAATCAAGAGTGACCAAAAAGAGATGATGGATACTGCTGTTTCACATAGAAAACGGCAGTTACTTCCTGAATGTTTATTTTCTAAGTTTGTCAAAATAAAGTACAATTTTTTCCAAAAGGCAAATATATCTGTTATTTTCCAAAGTCTCTATTCATACAAAATTGTCATGTACAAAATAAGCATTCATTGAATACTGAGTGTAAGGGTTATACTGATGGTTTGGGGAGAGACAGGAAATAGAAAATGATGTAGTTTTGTTTCAGTAAACAACTAATCTAGTTGAAGCGACAAAAATATGTTCATGCATAATGTTTGTTTAGTCTTTTAAAATGTTTTGTTGATGTAAAAAAGCAATACAGAAAAATGCACTTATTGTAAGTGTACAGTCATATTAATTTTCTTCACAAATTGAAAATGCTATTCTTCAGAATACATTAAAAAAAGACATAGTTACTAACACCACAGAGACCACCTCAAAGACCCTCCTGTCTCTTTCCAGTCACTAAATTCTCAGTTTCAAGCTCAGGTTATCAAAATGTCATGACACCTTTTTTCAGTTTTGCCTTTTTTGTTATATAGTTTGAATCATGCCATATATATCCATTTGTATTTATTGCCATTGCTTTAACATACTATGAAATTCAGACATATTACTGCATATAGTTGTACATTTTTCATTCTTAGCATTTCACTGTCCCTTGTACAAACACACCTTAAATTATGTATATAATCTATTACATTTTGGTATTTGTGTAATTTCCAGTTTAAAATATTGTAAAGGGCACCACTAAGATGATTCTTATACATGTCTTTGATGAACATGTTGACACATTTCTCATGAGTTTGTAAGTAAAGAGAAATTGCTGGCTATTTGAATGAATGCATACAGCTTCAGTAGATACTGTCAAACAATTTTCCTAAAGTAGATATCCTAATTTACACTTCCAACTGTGTCATACTAGAGAATCAGTTGTTCCATGCCCCTGCCAATTCTAAAAAATGTCCCTTCTTTTTAGAGCTTACCTTTCTAGTATAACAAACTGGGACTTTACTTTGCATAACCCAAGATATATTTTTGAATCGTGTTTTATTCTACTGGTTTTCGAAGCACCCTTTAATCCAAAAGAAGGAGTATAAAATAACGGAGCAGTTGGGGAGTGATGCCCATTTAACCTATTACATATTTCTATGTCCAATACAAATTTGAATGCCACTGATTTATAGTAATGGAGAAGAAACAAGTTTTTGTTCTAAACAAGACAAAATCAAATGTAAGTATGCTTTATTTTATTGATATTTTCTTGTCTTGTAGGGCATACTTCTCCTAGTCTTTAACGTGTATGCTCTTATTTTCCCTTCTGATTCTCTTTCAGTTATTTTTCTTTACTTAATATTTAGAAGGCAGTCCAATCTTTGATTGCACACTGATCTCTTTTTGTTTCTTTCTCTAAGCTCTAATCCCCCATGCATTGTATCATCTCTAGCATTTATCACAGGGCTTGAAGCACAATGTGTGGCACAGATATTCATGGTATAAAGAAATAAGAGAGAAATGCATGCATGAATGATAGTATCCACATACCTGGCCTTATTTCCTACCTGTAAATGGATGCCCAAGGCTCCATCTCTATTCTGAATATAGAAATGCTATGTCATTTATGTTTTTCTCTTGCTTGATTGCTCATAGGACTTCCTATACTATGTTGAATAGAACTTGCAAGAGAGGGTACCCTTGTCTTCTGCCAGTTTTCAAGAGGAATGCTTCCAGGTTTTGCCCATTCAGTATAACATTGACTGTGGGTTTATCATATATGGATCTTATTATTTTGAGGTATGTTCCTTCAATATTTAGCTTACTGAGGGTTTTTAACCTGAATGGGTGTTGACCTTTATCAAAGGCTTTTCTGTGTCTATTGAGATAATTATGTGTGTTTTCGTGTTTAGTTCTGTTTATGTGGTGAATCACACGTATTGATTTGCATATGTGAACCAATTATGCATTCTTGGTTGAAGCATACTTTATCATGGTGGATTAGCTTTTTGACATGCTGTTGGACTCATTATGTAAGTATTTTGTTGAGGATTTTGCATCAATATTTATCAAGGATATTGTCCTGAAGTTTTCTCTTTTTGTCATGTCGTGACACATGTTTACCTATGTAACAAATCTTTGCATGTAGGCCCAAACCTAAAATAAAATTTAAAAAAAAGAAATGCTATGAAATGCCATTTTTCACTTTGCTGCCTTAAAGTGTCCTCAACTATAAAATAGTTTAGTTTTCTATTTTAAAAGTCATATACTCTCAATTTAGCTATTTCAATGTTATCTCAAATATGACAATTTATTTTCCTATTAAAAGTAATTTCTAAGGTGTATGCATATGTCCAACTCATAAATTATATATGTTAAATTAAATACGTGCAATTTATTTGTGTATCAATTACACTTCAATAAAGCTGTTTAAAAATGAATGGATTCTATATGACATATATATGTATTTGTATCACTCATATCATTGTATAAAGTCATATACATGTAATTCATATGGATTACACATATGTGAATGATACAAATCTTTCACATACACACGATATGAAATTCTTCAAGAAATCTTTCATACTAATGACAGAAATCTCAGTATAAAGCTTCATACTTTATCTTGAGGCATTGAAATATATTGTTTTCACATGTTACATAAATTTTAAAAATAAAGTCAAATGTTAATAGATTTGGTTTCTGTATTGAATTGCTACAAGATGTACGACCTCAGAGAATTCAATTAAACTCCATCAATTTCATTTTTCTCATCTATAAAGTAACTACATTAGACTACATGAACTCTAAATGTTTTGCCCTAAGAAACAAACAAACCAACATCCCTAAATATATCATCACAATATTTCATACTAGTATTATTTTTTTCCACAATATGATGGCAGCAGAGGGACTTGAAAATGTAAGGTACCTAGTTTATGGAGAAGATTGAAGAAGAAAGGAATTTCCTGGAAGGCAAGATTGATACCATTTTGAGGAGTGGGAATGAAGATATTCTTTTCTTTTTTGTATTTTTCTGTGGAAACTACTTTCAATGCCAAGATATTTGAGGTCAAGTTTTCTTTAATGATTTTTAGATGCTGAATTATGACTTTGGTTAAATTTGTCTCTACTTCTGCCTAAGTAAAAACTGTGTGATTCATTCAATCAAGTCTTCTGTTTCTCTTTTATGGCAATGAATATAATTCACCACCCCATCTTAGGTTTAGAAAATCACAAAGATGTTTAGAGATTATGTAAGTAATAAAAATTTGAAACTTTAAATTGGATAGAAGACAGAGCTTAAAAATTCAGAAAACTGCGTATAGTCACAAGAAATACACACTCATTTCTACTTTAATCTTGAACGAGTTCATCTTGAGACAGAGACTGAATTTGAGGAGTGATGAGTTGTTTGGAGGAATCTGACCCAACACAAGAATATCAAGGCAAACAAAACAGAAACTAAATAAACCAGAAAATCCCGTACTCTAATCTTTTGTACCAAATTTAGAACTTAGCCACATGTTGCTTTTTAAATTTCTGGTCTACAATTGTTGCTTAGAGACAGAATACGGGAAACACATTTTTTTAGAAATTTGTGACAAAAAATTTACAATTGCCAATATCTGACAACTGCATGAAATGAAACTCTCTGCTTTTGTGAATCACTCTACAATGAACTTTGGTCATGCTAATCTCTTTGTTTATGACTGAGTTTAGTAAAGTCCAGAGGCCTACCTCGAAGAAGAAAGGAAGAAGAAGAAGGGAGGAGGAGGAGGAGGAGGAGGGTGGGGGAGGAGGAGGAGGAGAGGAAGAAATAATTCCTCCTAGTGGAATACAGATTGCCAAATGACAGTCTTATATATTTTTTTTAATATGTTGACAATTTGGGCCTTTTGTAGGTCTGCTAGGGCTCTTCCACTGAATGACTGTCACTATCACTGCATAGAAAAGAGATACCATGGCCCGGCGCGGTGGCTCAAGCCTGTAATCCCAGAACTTTGGGTGGCCGAGACGGGTGGATCACGAGGTCACGAGATGGAGACCATCCTAGCAAACCCGGTGAAACCCCGGCTCTACTAAAAAATACAAAAAACTAGCTGGGCAAGGTGGCGGGCGCCTGTAGTCCCAACTACTTGGGAGGCTGAGGCAAGAGAATGGCGTAAACCCAGGAGGCGGAGCTTGCAGTGAGCTGAGATCGCGCCACTGCACTCCAGCCTGGGCGACAGAGCGAGACTCCGTCTCAAAAAACAAAAAAAGAAAAAAAAAGAAGAGATATCATAACAAAACAAGCACTTTCTGTTGCAGTTTCTGCCTGGAAATCAAATTTTCACTTACATTTCATTAATCAAAGAAAGGCACAACTGAGAAATGAGATACTGGAAAATGTATAAGAAGATGTAGTAAAATAAATGTGAAAATAATTGACAACAGAAATCTAGCTCTCTAGAATTTCACAGCCATCTATTTCTCTGATAATATCTAGAAATATCTTACTATTTGTTCCATCTCTTGCATACATTTTTCCTGGCAACATTATGAAACTTCTCTCTTCTTCTTCTTTAGCTTTGGTATCTACACTTAGGTGACAGAGAGCTTTCAGCAATTTTCACAAGTCTCCGAACTTCCTTTTGCCTCTAACCCTTAATAATTCCGATTTACATGGATTGGACACCCAACCTTACCTGGTTCATCTGATCAATGATACTTAAGATAGCGTTTAACTAACTCTTCATGAAAAAATGCACACATTCTTTATTTTACTTAAGTGCCTTCTACTTTATAATCATATTGTCTGTATATACAAGTACTACGTGGAGACAAGTCCTCTGATCATAGAACACAAGCATTAGATTCTTCAGGAAAATGCTCTGATAATGGAAACAAGGATGAGGGGAAGAATAAAAATCAATGAGGAAAGTAAGTGCTGGAGCTGATATAACTATAAACAAAAGATACACAAATCACAAGATCACAACTCAATTTTACCAGCACAAAGATACTGAAAAAGAACATTAAGAGAACCACAGAAGTACACTTGTGTGCTCCTTCCACCCTTTCCCTAGGTGTAACTGTCACGATGAATTCTATTGCCATTTAGTTTGCTTTTTCAGAATCATAAAGTGTGTAATTGTTTATGTCTGGCTACCTTCATGTAACATTGTTTTATTGTGTCATGTCACTCTGTACACTTGTAGATGTTTTATTGCAATATAACATCTAACTGCATGAATAACCCGCAATTTTTATGTATCTCTTCTCCTGATTATGAATATTTAGGTTGTTTACACTTTGGTGATATTCTGAATAGTACTGCCAGAAACATTTTTGTACAAACCTTTCAGTTAGTATATGCCTGCATTTTTGTATATGTAAGGCCTGAAGTAAGATTGTTGGGTTGTAGTATATGTCTATGTACCACTGGAGACTTCTCCAAGAGGTAAACTAATTCTTGCTCCCTCCATTAGTACTTAATAGATCCAATTGCTCCATATCCTCACCAACAACTGCCTTTTCCATTTTAGCTAATCTGTTCTATGGGCAATTGTATTGCATTTGTTTTCTTTCTGTATACATTTAAGGAGTAGAAGTGCAATTTTGTTACATGGTTATATTGCATAGGAAAGTCTGAGCTTTTATTATATCTGTCACCTGAATAATGTACATTGTATCCGTTAAGTAAGTTTTCATCATCCACCTACTTCTCAACCCTCAACTCTTCTGAATTTCTAATGTCTACGATTCTACACTCTATGTCTATACATACACATTATTTAACTTCCACTTGTAATTGAGAATATGCAGTAGTTGACTTTCTGTTTCTGAGTCATTCCACTTATGATGAAATTCCCTGATGACAAATGATTTTAAGCAGCTTTGCAGATGTATGTTTTTTAATGAAGTGTCTTTTAAAATCTTTTGTCTTGATTTATATTGGAATGTTTGTTTTGCATGTATAGGATTTCCTTTCATGCTCTTTATAATCATGTACAGTATCATATAATCATATCTCTATTCACATTTTGTATGTGTTTATATCAATACATTTGTATACAGAATACACATTCTCATATACAGTATCATAAAAGTGCCATCCAAATTTGTAGTTTCATTTTAACTCTTTTAATTATGTATTTTTATTAACATAATGTTATTTTTTGATGTAGTTTGATTAATTATTTTCCTTTGTGGTTAATAGTTTTCATCTTGTTTAAAAGATTGTTGTGTATAGCAAGTCAAGAAAATGTTTATTTGAATTCTATGAATTTTATTGTTTTTTACTTCAACATTTTGTTAGAATTCCAGATATAATTGACTTTTTGTGTGTATGGTATGAAATAGGACTGAAGATTCACTTTTTTTCCATATAGATATATAATTAGTGTAGCACCAGTTACAGAAAATACCCTCCTTGCCCCACTTTACAGTGGTAATATTTTGGTTGTAAAATGGCTAATAATACATTTGCAGCCTTTTTACAATTTTTAAATTATGTTTGATTGATCTATTAGGTCTTATGTCAGTAATAACTGATGGTCTTAATTTAATATTTAAGAATAATCTTTCATAGTTTTTAAGTCTCCAATTTCATTTTTCCTCATCAATACTGTCTTAAATATTCTTAGATGTTGGCCGGGTTTGGTTGCTCACGTCTGTAATCCCAGCACTTTGGGAGGCCTAGGTGGATGGACCACATGAGGTCAGGAGTTCGAGACCAGCCTGACCAATATAGCAAAACCCCGTCTCTACTAAAAATACAAAAAATATATATATATATATACACACACACACACACACACACGTATATATATTCTTAGATGTTTACAGTTCTAATAAATTTTAGAATAGCTTTTCAATTTTCACAAAATAATTTGAGGTTTTTAAGGTTCTATTTTGTATTTAATTGACATATAATATTTGTACATATTTATGGAGTACAGTGTAATATTTTAATACATGTAACCATTGTGTAATAATAAAATGAAGATGATTTTCAAATTCATCTACTTAAACATTTATTATTTCTTTGTGGAGAGAGAATTAAAAAATCCTCTCCTGTAGCTATTTTGATATATGCAATACATTTTTTCACTATTTTTACCCTACTGTACAATAGAAAACCAGAGTTAATTCCTTCTATCTAACTGTAACTTTAATTGGAACTATACAGAGTCTATAGATGAATAGGTCTCTAAAAAATATTCTATATTCTATATTCTAATGTTTCTTTTTGCATATAGAAGTTTATATTGATGGTTATATTCTTCCAACTCTAAAAAACATGATTCATTGTTTTCTAACAAATTCTTTCTCCTGAGAATTTAGCTGTTAGCCTTATTATTGCTTCATTGAATATACTGTATAATCATTTCTCTTTGGTTCCTTTTGGGATTTTTGTCTTTGTCTTTCCTTGGGTTTTAACAGATTGACTGTGATGTGACTAGTAATCTTCCTTTGTATTTATATTGCTTTCTGCATACTGGTGTTCTCAAGCATGAGGATATCTGAAACATTTCCATCCATTATTTTCTAGGATTCTACCCCATTCTCATTTATTCCTCTCCATCTGGGATTCCAGTCACTTTTATTTTAGACATGTTACATATGCACTTTGCTTTTTCTCACTTTTTTTTTTTTTTTTTTAGATTGGGATCTTGCTCTGTCAACCAGACTGGAGTGTAGTGGTAGTATCAGAGTTCACTGTATCCTTGAACTCCTGGGCTCAAGACGTTCTTCTGCCTTAGCCTTCCAAGTAGCTGGGAACACAGGCATAAGCAACAAAGACCCAATAATTAAAAAAAAAAAAAAATGTTTAGAGGCAAGGTCTTGCTATTTTGTCCACGCTGGTGTTGAACTCCTGGGATCAAGTGATTCTCCCACCTCAGCCTCCCAAAGTGCTGGGATTACAGACATGAGTCACTGCGCCCCATCTCTCACTATTTTTTCTCTGCATTTCAGTTCAATAATTGTGTCTGCTGCTATTTCTGTGAAAATTTATTAATTTCCTAATTATATTTTTTCTATAATTTCTGTATAGTTTTCAGATTCTAATTGACTGATAAAATTATTCAGCTTTTAATATATTTTCTATCTCAGTGTCTAGAATATTTACTTATAATTAAAGTTATTTAAAAATTACTATCTCCTTGCATTCATTTACAGGTATGTACATTGGTAAGTCCAGAATTGTAAATCTGAGAAGAATTTCTTCTGATTACTCCTGCTTTTGATGTGATAAGATAAAAAATTAATAGCTAAGTTAAAGGAGCAGATATTGGAAGATTTAGATGGAAGGTAGAGATGTGAAATTGGTCATCTCAGCAAGAGACAGAATACCATAGGACAATATACTAGGGTAATGCTAAATAAATGCTTTATACACAATTTATCATATGCTTTCAATGCTTTGTGCATTGTCTTCCATGAAATATATAATTATAAACTATGAGTACTATCTTTAAATATTCCACCTCTGAAAGACAGAAATATCATCAGACATTCGAACATCCTTTTCTAATTAACAATTTTGCCTTTTGGGATTATAGATTCATAATGTCAGTAGTTATAAATGATTATCCTTCCTCTTCACCAAAGAGTTCAAAACATATAATTGGTGTTCACATAAAGGTTTTACATTCTGCTTGATGTCAGAAGTTTTTCCTTTCACTATTGGATTATGTGAACCAAAAAGGCAAATGAATGATTCACTAGAATTCATCAATATAAATATGTAACGATATAATGCTTTCCCATTGTGAAATGTGGCTTATATTTTTCACTAATAAGTTATGTTTCATTTTTGTTCTCAAGTTTTTAAAATATTTTCTGCAAGATGAGCACTTTCCCAAACATACATATCGAATCAAGAGTTTTGCAGTGAGTTACAATATAGAATGAGCTATACTTAAATAATTACTTGACTGTTTTTCAAAATGTGTCTATGATTTAAATAAAGTAACAGTTTAGAGAATAACAATCTACACTTACAGTTCTGAATGTTATACAAATTTTTAAAAGCTATAAACAGTGGGCATTGTTGAAATTAAGATATGTTTTTAAAATGTCAGGTATATGATAAATGACCAATAAAAGGGTGTGCTCTTCAATATAATTAATATTTGGGTCATTTCTATGAGAATATTAATCCTTACTTGCTTTTATCAAACATATAGAAAATAGTAATATAACAAACACTCCAAATTAGAGAAGATAATACAAATATAAGGATGCTTAAGTATCATTAATTAGTCACTATAGTCCTATTAAAGTATAAATAAACGTGTGTTTGAAACTAAGTTATACTGCAATGATAAATTGTGTGTTTAAGAGATTCATTAACAAGTGCACTGTGTCAAAGGTAGAACCTAATGTGGGAGTTCTTATGCTTCCCTAATCACTCAGTTACTACTAGTAACCAATGAAGCTAGCAACGATTTATTGAGCATATGTAAGTACCTAAAATAATAGAGAATAAATACTCTCAGGTAGAATATACATATCTTTTAAATTTATTTATTACAAATCATGTCAGGACATTTAGTGAGAGTCTGGTATAACATGAGTGTCTATAATAAAAGTAAATATGGCAGTCTATATATTTTTTAAGGTAGGAGAGTATGGTAAACAAAGAAGAACATTTATAGATATATTTCAAGACTGCAATGTATCTCCAGGACCAGAGTAAAGACTTTTTGAAGAATATTGTTCTCCCTCCCGAAGTTTCCTCTGCCACCTAATAGTATATAAACTTTAGGTATAATCTCTAGCAGTTACATAATATAATAAGGTTGTTTTCATAATGCACTTATTTCCTGATTCTAGATAAGATGAGGATATTACTAAGTAAAGATAATGTGAGAAAAACTGTTAATCAAAGAGATACCACAGTGGATTTTGCATTCTTTAAAGAGTTAGAAATGAGTAAATGACCTGCTTTGAAATACCAGAGAACTTTAGTATATATTTAAAACAGTTATTTTCTTGGTTGCAATAGAAATACTAAAATATATTGTCTAGAATATAGTAGTTGTCATTATTAAACAAAAGGAAAACATGTATTTCATATGGAATTATCAAATATATTGCCAAAAACATAATTGCCCATATTTTGTATAGCCATTTAATCACGTTATTTGTCAGAGAGTTTCAAAAAAAGTTACGAGATGTGTCTGTACTCATATTCTGTTCACACAGCCATTTAACCACTTTGCAGTACAAAATCAGTAAAATATTTTGAGAGTTTTCAAAAATAATAATCAAACTAATTAAATGATGTTACAAATTCATATTAATATGTATAATAGCACATATCTTGTGGCATTTTTAATCAAAATACTACTTAATTGCCTAAATTTAAATTTTTAGCTTCTATTGTATACCTCTTTTATACAACAATATACCCTAACATAACAATGCCCCCAACTCTTTTAAATAGTTTGACATTTGACAAGATGTGGAATTACAGTACATCTCTACATCGATGGCACATAATGTCATTATTTAATTATTTTTCTGGGTTTGAGAAAACTTTACTGACACCTTCAACTGACATGAAACAACAAAAATCGTATCTGCTATGAAATGCACAGATTGTGATTTTTATAGAAATTGGAATTCATCGGATAGTAAAATGGGGATAAACCTCAATGTTTCATTTGGAAAAAGGTCCTAAACTGTATTGACTTGTGTATTTGAAATTATCTTTGTCTAACTTGGCTGATATTTTAAAAGGTATTATCCTTCTGATAGATAAATTTATAACCCATTTGGAATGGAGTATGAAATATTACCATCAGAACACGTATTAATTACAATATATGCCACTGAGCTGTTGAGGAGGAGAGAAACTCAACACCAGCTTTTAAGATATAACTCAGAGTCATGTCACGGTTATGAGCTGAGATTTTAGAATCAATAGACCTTAGTTACAATCCTGAGCTCATATATACTAGAGAGGTGATATTAAGGAAGAAACTATAACAGAACATTAAATTGCTACTCTTTCCAACTCAATTCTGATCAAGCCCCAAGTTAAAATGTCTTGTACATCTATACAGTAACTACATTTGTAAAAGGCTTTAAAACACTAACTTCGTAACCTTAAGTAACCCATGCACTTCTACAGAATAAAAAGGGTCAAGGATGCAGAAACCTCAAAGTGAGACTGAGTGAGGGTGAGAGAGACTCCCTGGACTGCACCTCATTTTAGTGCAGAGTAAGAACTTCTTCCTTAACTCATGTCAAGTGAAAGCAGCTTGAAACAGCTATGGTGAAAGTTGAGTGCACTTACTCACCAGTAAACTGATGATAAACCCATGCTTGGAAAATCTGAAGACCAAGGGTTTTGGATGCCGAAATGAAGAGGCATAGCAGAGATAAAAAGAATAAGCTGCATTGGAACAGACTATATTATTATACCTATGTATGCATTGAAAATATGTATTTAAATATACAATATATGTATATATTGCCCGTGTTTTCACGCTAAATATGTAATACTAAATATTACACAATAGTAAGTATTACATATTATATATGTAAGATATGATTGATTCTGGGCCATGCCACAGAGGAGAAAGTTTATCTGATGATATTTTAAATCCTGTCCAAAAGGACTGCCTAGAGATCCAGTGTGACCAAATTAAAAAATAACAGACAACAAGAATGACAGAAACTGAAGAAAGAGTTATAAGCATTCATCCTAAGAAGATGCATTTTCTATGTAGTAATATGCAATTATATGCCCTTATAATAATATAAGAAGCTCAGAGGGACTCACAAAACAGCTCCATGAGAAGAAAATACCTTCTTCTACTAAGCCAGAGAGCCAGGAGTGGCTCATTAAAGCACATGTGAATTAAAAACTTCTTGGTCCATTATAATGAACCCCCTTTTCCCCGTTCTAATCCAGGAAAAATTAAAAGAAAAATAAATGACCAGCTTTTAGGCTAAAGCAAAAGAAGCAAAATGCGGAGAAACTGTTTCCTACAAATTTCCAGCCCAATCAGGCAGAAGTTAGCGGAGAAAGGACTTCTGGATAACATTAAGATTTAACTATTGGCCGGGTGCGGTGGCTCATGCCTGTAATCCCAGCACTCTGGGAGGTCGAGGCAGGCGGATCACTAGGTCAGGAGATCGAGACCATCCTGGTTAATGCTGTGAAACCCCGTTTCTACTAAAAAAAAAAAAAAAAAAAAAAAAAATACAAAAAATTAGCCAGGCATGGTGGCAAGCACCTGTAGTCCCAGCTACTCGGGAGGCTGAGGCAGAAGAATGGCGTGAACACAGGAGGCAGAGCTTGCAGTGAGCCAAGATGGCATCACTGCACTCCAGCCTGGGAGGCAAAGCGAGACTCCGTCTCAAAAAAATAAAAGAAAAGAAAAAAGATTTTGCTTATTTTAATGGAAGACATATTTTGCTTATTGGAAGGAGATTTTTCCATTCTTTTGAGTTTCTGATTAGCCTTTCCAAAGGAGGCAAATCAAATACACGACCATCTCAGTGAGTCATTTTGGATGGAACAGGAGTCAGGTTTGCCCTAAGCAGTTTCCAGCTTGAGTTTTACTTAGTGATATTGGGGGCCCAAGGTATTTTCCTTTCACATACCCAAAGCAACCCCCTTGAAGATGCTCAAGTTTGTATATACACAGTGGGTTTAATAGAAGAACATTATTTTCTGCTTGCACCTAAGGGATTCCACAGATAATTACCATCATATATCTTTAAGTGTCAAAATCTTTATCTGAAAAATTCTAATCATTTTAGGCAATATTGTATGTCTTGTGTTGATTAAATAATATATTTTCATAATGTGTTTTGCATGTACTAAGTATGTTATATATGATATTTTTAGTATTCAGTTAATACCAATCTCATGTACTAATTTTGTACTGTCTTATTGCTAGACACTGTATTTGGCACTCATTGTATTAGCAAGATATGATGAATTTCATTAAGGGATCTTGTAGAAGGATTATTTTACAAAACATAATAATGTAGGATTCAATAAAAAAATTTAAGATTACAGAGAAGGAAAAGCTTATAACTGCAAATGAGGAACCAAGGAGAACTTCATGGGGTAAGTTGTACTTGAGCAGCAAATGAATGACAATGTAAATGGACTGCTCTTCATTACTGAAAAAATAATTTTCTGGTTTTTTAATTGTTGGAGGATTCCAAATAAAATATGATAAAATACAATTGTTGATGATATATTAATTTTTAAATAACCCTTAAATAAAGAGGATGAAAAACTGAGGTCCTGTATATGTAATATGAACAATGCAAACACGAAGAGAAAAAAGTGTTTCTTTTAATCTTCAAAATAGCTGGAGTGTAAGTTTTTCTATATCAAAATATTATTATATTTGCATTGTTATGGTTATTTCAGATTTTTCTAATCAACTTGTGTCACTGAATTTAGCATATCGCCAATTTTCAACTTAAACAATATTGAACTTTTTTAAAGAGTATATGCCAAGAAGTGATAATTACTTAAACAAGCACTATCTCCCCAGTTTAATTAATCAAGCCTTTCACTTGGTCTTTAGAGTATAATTAAATTGGATAACCTCAGAATGGACTGCACGCTTGAGCTTCTTGGAAAATATGTTTAACTTCACCAATTTTTCTCATCTATTAGGTAAATGGCTTTGATTAACAGCCCAAGTAAGTTCTAGTGTTTAGTAAAAAAATCTTCTTGGTATGAGAACCTGAAGTATTATTCAAGGGCCTAAACAATCTTCCCAGATCTATTTTCATTTATCATTAATTACTTTATACCCATTATTCAAAGTTATTTCTATTTGTCAAATAAAATTAAAATTTTCATCGATTTTAAAATATTCAATAACTTTTCACAGTTTATGCACTTATGTTTTACAACATGCAACAACAATAAAGTGTAGGTTCAAAGTTGATAAATATTTCAAATTTTCCTTGAGGAATAGATGCTTCAAGGAGCAGAAATATTTCTACCAAATACCAAAATACTCATTTGTAGAACCATGCCCTCAGAAACACTTTATGATATCACCAGTATTTTGATGGAGTTCTTGTAATTTATTCCTTATTTTGGTCAACATAAGTCCCAGAAGTGAATGCATCTGTGCTGTATTTATATTTAAAGAATTTGTTGTATTGTGAAAATTTATCTGTAAATTGTTAAACCAGGGAATTGACAAAGGTTATGTTTCCAGAGAGTGAAACAAGTTTGGGACTCTGGATGGCAGAACAAGTAGAGGAAAAAAAGGGTGGGCAGTGATGTATCAAGCAGCATGAAAGAATTTCAGAACACAATATTATTATAAGAAAATAAAAACAAAAGAAAATAATCATATTAGTTTTTTTCTCAAAAAATATAAATCCACATTGAAGATAGAGATCAGATATTTACTAAATTATTTTCTAAAGTTTGTAAAAGTCATTTCAGCATATCTTTGAAGAAATCCTATTAGCATCACCTTTTACATATTTTCAGCCTTTACATGTATTTTATTAATATATTCTACTGTGCTGTTTTGGTACTTCACTCATTATTACTTTATATCATTTCCACTACAGTCTCTATATGTTCCCCCTTAATATTCACACTCCTTCATATTTAAGTTTTTCAAGTAAATATCCTCTTTATTCACCTTTGTTTCAAAATTTACACTTAATTTTGAGAGCATCCATTAAATGAGACTCAAAAAAGTCTCGTTTAAAAAAAATCTATTTATTAAAATTATATATTTTCCTCTCCTCCTTAAATGTTTTCTTCAAAACATTTTGATTAATGCTTTGAATGTGTAATATCAGACTTTTTGAAGTTATAAAATTAGCATGAGTATAATGGTTTTTTTCTTCATTATATCTACTCTGATCAACCATCAATAAGAAATTCCAAAATATGTAAATTTTGCATGCATATTTGTAAAAATTAAATATTCTTTCAAATAAGAATTATATAAAGGAAAATATGATCCATTTTGAATTATTAGAGAATTAAGGAAGACATTAGTAAAAAATAAAAAATATATATCGCATTTAGTATGCATATCAAGGCAGTGTGGCATGGTAGGAAAAGATCAGGGTTTGTTGTAAAAATATCTATTGACTTATTCTGGATTTATCTCAGAATACATATAAAAACTTTGTTAGGTAATTTATTTTCTATCTGTTTCTATCACCTTCCTCTAAACATAGAGAGTGAAGAGTGAAAACTAATAGATACTCATGGTACTTCCTAAGACCTCTATTGTTTTGGCAATATAAGCTTCTGTATACTCATCTTTCTAACTTTAAGATCTGTATCTATTTTGCACAAACTTGAGCAAGTGAAATGTCTCTCTTGATAGTCTTATATCAAAGTGAACTATCACTTATCAAAACTTTCTTAAACTAGATAGATCATTTGAGTGACTGCTGACCTTTCCAGTGACATGAACTGGCTTAAAGGGGATCAGAAGCATAGTAATATAAAAAATGCAGGATGCTGAAAAGAGTCATCAAACTGTTTTGCATTGTTGAACCTTGACTGGATATTCTAATACTAATTACTAGTTGTGGATAGCATCTTTGTCATCTCCACCATACAGGAAACCACTACAATGAAATAATTCTACAACAATGATAAATATGTAACAACAGGATAGTTGAAAAAAATATAATATAAAATATAAACTTTTTCATTTGAAAAGAAATAATACAAAGTGTTTGTAGGTTTCTGACACTTCAATGTACCATGTGTAGTTTTTAAATCTATTCTCACGTTCTTTTATGCAATATGCAAAGATATAAAATACCGTTCCTTTGGTTTAGCCTTTTAAATATTTGTTATGCATCATTCTTCCATTGTTTGATTTTATTGTATGAATTAATTTAACTTCTTTTTGATACTTTTATTATCTGCGTTCTTCTCCTTTATTTAAAAATGACTTAAAACATTTTAAATGTTAACTGGTTTGTCCTTGTCTTTGGTAGTTCCCTTTACATCAGGGCTTACCTATGTGATGCCAGACATTTCATCTGACATCTGACACATGCCTTTTTTTTTTTTTTGAAATTCCTTATTCTTTATTTAGATTTAACAAACCTGCACGTTATGCACATGCACCCTAGGACACATGCCTTTTTTAACACTAATAGGTGTACTCTATTAACATACACTCAGCTGTTGATGACCTTAAAGCTTAAATATTTGTTTTCAGGGGGGAAAAGATGACAAAATAAGCCAAATATAGTTTATGTTGTACATATGAGAAATTGAGGTCATACAGAAATAATTTATATTTCTTGGAGGCATAAAACCACTTAATAACAGCAACAAGAGCTCTCATATTAGATGTAGTATTTCCTATATTCTTTAAATCCATTTTGTCTTATATCTGACTCTGAAAAATCTGTATATTTTCTTACTGAATATGCACTTTGTTTCCCACTGACCATTTTATTCAATAGGAGCTACAGAATAAATTTAGAAAACACACACTGAGAGTAGAAAAGGATAGCAGAAAACTGCTAAAAGTATTTCATAATATATCCTAGAACATGTTATGCATGCAGCATTTTCTATGAGAGAAAAATACTAGCTGTTATAAGGCAGATAACCAGATAGTCCTAAATAAGGAGAAATGTATTCCATAGTTATTGCTGAATTGTCCCATACTAAATTTTTCACTAATTATTCCAGATTTTATCTAAATAAATTTTATCTTAATAACATTGCTCCCAAAGAAAGAACTTCAAATGTTATATACTACAAACTATATATTTTAATTATATTAATCACAAAATGACACACTGAAACACATGTATATTTTTTGTTAGCATAAAATAACAATGTATTGTAAACATACCATATTCAGCTCACATTTCAAAATATGACATTCTTCATTTATTCTTCATTTGACAGTCAAAGCCATTAATGACAAAAATATACAACATTTATTAAGAATTTTTGGATGTAATACTTAAGCTTTTAGAAACACCACAATATTAGCTTCTGAGATAAAATATCCGTTAAAGCATTCTAACAAGGGACATTTCTAAATATAAGCCAAATGCACACATTCTTGAGGATAATTGCTCACAAAATAGCATGACTTCTAATGGTATTCATTTGTTTTATGTAGCATGAGAGATTACTTCATAAAAAATATTGATTTAAAACTTCCTTGGGTTTTTACAGTTTTGGGTTTTACATATAAGTCTTTAATCCATCTTGAGTTGAATTTTTGTATAGGAGTAAGAAAGGCTTCCGGTTTCAATTTTCTGCATATGGATAGTCAATTTTCTTAGCACCATTTATTAAATAGGGAATCTTTTCCCCATTGTTTGTTTTTTTCAGGTTTGTCGAAGATCAGATGTTTGTAGATGTGTGGTCTTATATCTAAAATCTCTTTTCTGTTCCATTGGTCTACGTGTCTGACTTTGTACTAGTACCATGCCGTTTTGGTTACTGAAGACTTGTAGTATAATTTTTAGTTGGATAGTGTAATGCCTCCATCCCCTATTTGCTTAGGATTGTCCATATTGGCTATATGGACTCTTTTTACATTCCATATGAATTTTAAAGTAGTGTTTTCCTAGTTCTGTGAAGATTGCCAATGGTAGTTTAATGGGAATAGCATTGAATCTATAAATTACTTTGGGCAGTGTGGCCATTTTCACAATATTGATTCTCCTGTCCATGAGCATGGAATGTTTTTCTGTTTGTGTATTTCCTCTCTTATTTCCTTAGCAGTGGTTTCTAGTTGTTCTTGAAGAGGTTTTTCACTTCCCTTGTTAGCTGTATTTCTAGGTGTTGTATTCACTTTGAAAAAATGGTGAATGGGAGTTCTAGGAAATACCGTTCAGAACATAAGCATGGGCAAAGATTTCATGACAAAAATGTCAAAAGCAATTGCAACTAAAGCAAAAATTGACAAATGAGATCTAATTAAAATAAAGAGCTTCTGCAGAGCAAAATAAACTATCATCAGAATGAACAGACAACAGAATTGCAGAAAATTTTTGCAATTTATCCATCTGACAAAGGTCTAATATCCAGAGTCTACAAGGAACTGAAACAAATGTATGAGACAACAACAAACAACCCCATTAAAAAGTGGGCACATCACATGAACAGACACTTCTCAAAACAAGACATTTATTCTGCCAACAAACATATGAAAAAAGCTCAACATCACTGATCATTAGAGAAATTAAAATCAAGACCACAATGAGATGCCATCTCATGCAAGTCAAAATGGCAATTATTAAAAAACCAAGAAACAACAAATGTTGGTGAGGCTGTGGAGAAGCACGAAAGCTTTTATACTGCTGGTGGGAATGTAAATGAGTTCAACCATTATGGAAGGCAGTGTGGCAATTCCTCAAAGACCTAGAGGCAGAAATACCATTGGACCCAGCATCCCATTATGGCCTATGTACTCAAAGGAATATAAATAGTTCTATTATAAAGGCACATGCACATGTTCATTGAAGCACTACTCACAATAGCAAAGACATAGAATCAACCCAAGTGCCCATGAATGATAGACTGGATAAAGAAAATATGGTACATATACACCATGGAATACCATGCAACCATTAAAAGGAACCAGATCATGTCCTTAGCAGGGATATGGTTGGTGCTGGAAGCCATTATCTTCAGAAAACTAACCTAGGAACAGAAATCAAACACACATGTTCTTACTTATAAGTGGGAGGTGAACACTGAGAACACATGGACAAAGGTGGGGAAAAACACATACTGGGGCCTGTTGGGGGATGGGGTGGAGGGAGGGAGAGCATTAGGATAAATAACTAATTCATGTGGGGCTTAATAAGTTGAGTTGACATGTGCAGCAAACCAGCATGGCAACCGTTTACCTTTGTAACAAATCCTGCATGTCCTGCACATGTATCCCAGAACTTAAAATTAAATTAAATTAAATTAAAATTTCCTTGGTTGGATAAATTTTGCAAATGTTAACATCCTGTAGCATCCTGATACTGTTTGCTTTTGCTACTGCTCTTTTTGAATTACCCTCTAGCATCATTCTTCTATGAAAGTGCCAAGCTGTACACTATGGTAATTGAGGCAATTTTTTTTCTAGAATTGAGGATTTCCACCAACAAAAGTATACTATTTTTTCTGACTGTAGCTTTGATTCAAAATTTCAAAGGCTTCCTGGATTCTTGCTTGTTCAAAGGCTTCCAGACCAACCTTGCTACTTTAATGCTTAATTTTTTTTTTTTTTCCTGTATGGGAGTTGAAAACAGATTTTACAGGTTAATATCATATCTCAAATTAAGAAAAAACCCAAAGCAGAAAATCAAGGTAGCAATCAGGTAGAAATAATTAAGTGGCATGAACCTCATTATCCACAGGTGCTTCCTTCTGGGATTCAACCAACTGCAGACTGAAAGTACACAGGAAAAAAAAAAAAAAATGAAGAAGAAAAATGACAATACCACAACAGAAAAAAATACAAATGAAAAATATAGTATCACAAGTATTTCTGTAGCATTTACATTGTGTTAGGTATTGTAAGTAATCCAGAGGTGATTTAAAGTATATGGGATGATATATGTAGTTTATATGGTTTATATGTAAATACTACAAAGCTTTATATGAAACTTGCATTTTGGTATTTGCAGGAGTCCTGGAACCAATGTTTCATTTCCCTTGGATACAAAAGCATGACTATACAACATTTTACAGGTCTTAGAAGGAGATTTGTTTCACAGGAAAAATTAAAATTATTGCTATTTAGAGTATGGAGATCTGAATATGAAAATGATCTAACATACCTGTTCTTTAATTCATGTATTTATTCCACAAACATTTCTTTTTAAAAATAATTATTTTTTGTGGATATATAACAGGTGTATGTATTTATGAGGTACTTCAGATAGTATAATACAAGCATGCAATGTGAAGTAAGCACATCATGAAGAACGGAGTATCCATCCCCTCAGAATTTATTCATTTAGTTGTAAACAATTCAGTTACACTCTTAGTTATTTTAAAATATGAACTTAACTTTTCACTGACTATAGTCACTTTGTTGTGCTATCAAACAGTAGATCTTATTCATTATTTAACTATTTTTTAATCATCCTCACCTTCCCCCAAAATCCCCACTACACTTCCCAGCCTCTGGTATCTAGCTTTCTATTCTCTATGCTCATGAGTTCAATTGTTTTGATTTTTAGACCCTACAAATAAGTGAGAACATACAATGATTGTCTTACTGTTCCTTGCTTATTTCACTTAACATAATGATCACTAGTTCCATCCATGTTGTTGCAAATCACTGGTTCTCATTATTTGTTATTGCTGAATAGGACTCCATTGTGTGTATATATACCAGATTTTCTTAACCCACTCATCTGTTGATAGACACATTGCTTCCAAATCTTAGCTATTGCAAACAGTGCTGCAACAAACATAGGAGGGCAGATATCTCTTTGATATACTGATTTCCTTTCTTTTGGGTATATATGCAGCAGCGGAATTGCTATATCATATGGTAGTTCAATTTTTAGTTTTTTGAGGAATCTTCTAACTATGGTGGTTGAACTCATTTATATTCCCACCAATAGTATACAAGAGTTCCCTTTTCTCCCCATCTTCATCAGCATTTGTTATCATCTGTTTTTTGACAATAAACCATATTAACTGTGGTGAAATTATATCTCATTATAGTTTTGATTATATTTATTAATCAATGAAGATGAGCACATTTTCATTTGCTTGTTTGCAATTTGTATGTCTTCTTTTGAGAAATGTCTATTCAAATATTTTTCTCTTCTTTGAATTATTAGACATTTTTTCCCAAAGAGTTTTTTGAGTTTATATATTATGGCTATTAATCCCTTGTCAGATAGGTAGTTTGAAAATATTTTCTTCCATTATTTGGGATATTTCTTTACTTTGTTGAATATATTCCTTGTTGTGCAGAAGAACTCAATGTTATTCCATTTGTCCATATTTTTGCTTTGGTTGCCTGTGCTTGTGTGGTATTACTAAAGAAATTTTTGCCAGGGTCAGTGTCCTGGAGAATTTCCCCAATATTTCCTTGTAGTAGTTTCATTACTTGAGACCTTAGATTTAAGTCTTTAATCCATTCTGATTTGATTTTTGTATATGGTGAGAGATAGTGGTCTACTTTCATTCTTCTGCCTATGGATATCTAGTTTTCCCAGCACCATTTATAAAAGATACTGTCTTTTCTTCAGTACGCTCTTTACACCTTTATCAAAAATAAGTTCACTGTAGTTGTGTGGATTTGTTGTTGCTGGAGTCTCTATTCTGTTCCATGGGTCTATGTGTATGTTTTTATGCCAGTGGCATGCTGTTTTGGATACTGTAGCTCTCTAGTTTAATTTGATATTAGGTAATGTGATTCTTCCAGTTCTGTTCTTTTTGCCTAGGAAAGCTTTGGCTATTCTGAGTTTTCTTCTAGTTCCATATACATTTTAGTATTGTTATTTCTATTTCCTTAAAGAATGTCATTGGTATTTTGATAGGAATTGCATTTAGTCAGTAGAGTATATCACTTTGGTTTTGTGGATATTTTAACAATGTTGATTCTTCCAATTCATGAACATGCAATATATTTTCATATTTTGGTGTCCTCTTCAATTTCTTTCATAAATGTTTTGTAGTTTTTATTATAGGGATCTTTCACTTTCTTGGTTAATTCCTAGATATTTAATTTTATAAATGGCTATTGTAAATAAGATTAATTTTTAATTTCCTTTTCAGATTGTTTACTGTTGGCACATAGAAATGCTACTGAATTTTGCATGTTGATTTTGTATTCTGGAACTTTAGTGAATTTGTTTATCAGTTCTAATTAGTTTTTTGGTGGAGGCTTTAGGATTTTTCAAATATAATATTATATGATCTGCGAACAAGGATAATTTCACTCTGTCCTTTCCAATGTAGATGCTCTTTATATCTTTCCCTTGTCTGATTGCTCTAGCTAGGACTTCCAGTACTATGTTTAATAATAGTGGTAACACTGGGCGTCCTTGTCATGTTCCAGATCTTTGAGAAAAGGGTGTCACTTTTTCCCTATTCAGTATGAAACTAATCGTGGGTCTGTCATATACGGCTTTTACTATGTCGAGGTATGTTCTTACTATGACCAATTTTTTGAGAACTTTTATCATGGAGGGATGTTAAATTTTATCACATGATTTTTTAGCATCAATTGAAATAATTAGATGATTTTTATCGCTGATTCTGTTAAAATGATGTATCATATTGATTGATTTGCTAATGTTTAACCATTCTTGCATCCTAGTGATAAATCCCACTTAGTCATGATGTATAATCTTTCTAATATATTGTTCAATTCTGTTTGCTAGTATTTTGTTGAGAGTTTTTGCATCAACATTCATCAGATCATTCATCATCAATGATGATAATGAAGCAAGGATGGTTAAACATATACAAATGAACCAATCAGGTATATTGGCCTGTAGTTTTTTCTTTTTTTCTATCTTTATGTGGTTTTGATATCAAGGTAATACTGGCCTCCTTGTAAATAAAAGTTTGAAAGTATTCCATCCTTCTTTATTTTTCAGAATAGTTTGAGTAGGATTGGTATTCATTATTCTTTAAATGTTCAATGGAATTCAGCAGTGAAGCCACTGCTTCCTGGGCTTTTACTTACTGGGAGACTTTTTATTACAGTTTTGATGTAGTTACTTCTTATTGTTCTCTTCAGGTTTTGGATTTCTTCCTGTTTCAATCTTGGTAGGTTGTGTGTAACTAGAAATTTGTCCACTGCTTCTAGATTTTCCATGTAGTTGCTCAAAAGAGCCACTAATGATCCTTTGAATTTCTGCAGTATCAGTTACAATGACTCCTTTTCATTTTCTGATTTTATTTTCTGCAGTATCAGTTGCGATGTCTCCTTTTTTCATTTCTGGTTTTATTTATTTGAATCTTCTCTCTTTTCTAAAATCTCTTTTGGATTCCCTCCTGTTTCAATCTTGGTAGTTTGTATGTACCTAGAAATGTTTCCATTTCTTCTGGATTTTCCAATTTATTGGCATATAGTTGCTCAGAAGAGCCACTAATGATTCTTTGAATTTCTGCAGTATCAGTTACAATGTCTCCTTTTTCATTTCTGATTTTATTTATTTGAATCTTCTCTCTTTTTTTCTCATTGTGGTTAAGAGTTTGTCAAATTTCTTTAACTTTTTGAAAAACTGACTTTTTGTTTATTGTTTTTTTATACTTTTCATTTCAAATTTATTTATTTATGCTTTGACCTATATTTTTTCTTTTCTGCTATTATGTTTGGGTTTGATTTGCTGTTTTCTAGTTCTATATGATGCATCATTACACTGTTTGATATTTTTTCATCTTTTTTGATGTAAATGCTTATAGCTACAAACTTTTCTCTTTCTGTTGATTTTGCTGTATCCTGGAGTTTGGGGTATATCGTGTTTCCATTATCATTTGTTTCAGGAAAATTTTTAATTCCCTTCTTACTTTTTTCATTGAGCCACTGGTCATTAAGGAACATAGTGCTTAATTTCCATATATGTGTATAGTTTCCAAAATTCCTTTTATTGTTAATTTCTAGTTTCATTTCATTATGGTTAGAGAAGATGCTTGATGTTATTTCAGTTTTCTTATATGTTTTAAGATTTGTTTTGTGCTAACATGTTGTCTACCCTCAAGAATAATTCATGTGCTGAGGAAAAGAATGTGTTGTCTGCAGTTCTTACCTGAAATGTTTGGTAAATATCTATTAGATTCTTTTAATCTATACTGTACATTAAATATGATGTTTGTTAATTTTCTATCTGGAAGACTTGTCCAATGTTGAAATTGAAGTGTTAAACTGTCTATCTATTGTTATATTTGGAACTATCTCTCTCTTTACATCTAATAATATCTCCTTTATATACCTAGATGCTCCAGTGTTTGGTGCTTATATATTGAAAATGTTATATCCTCTTGCTAAATTGACTCATTTATCATTATATAGTCACATGGTTTTCTCTTTTTTCAGTTTTTGTCTTTAAATCTATTCTCTCTGATATAAGTACAATGACTCCTGCTCTATTTTAGTTCCCATTGACATGGAATATCTTTTTTCATACCTTTTTTTTTTTTTCAGGTTATGTGTATTTTATAGCTGAATTGTGTTTCTGGTAGGCAAGAGATCAACGGTTCTTGGTTTTTCAATCCATTCATCCAGTCTATGTCTTTTGATTAAAGAGTTTAGTTCATTTACATTCAATGATATTGTTGGTAAGAACTTACTCCTGCCATTTTGTTATTTGTTTTCTGGTTGTTTTGTGGTCTTCTCTTTCTTTCTTCTTTCACTCTTGTTTTCTTCTTGTGAAGATAATTTTTTTGTGTGTGATATAATTTAGTTTATTGCTTTTCATTTTTTGTGTATTTATTGTACTTTTTTGGGGTTTGAGGTTACCACGAGACTTGCAAATACTATCTTATAACCCGTTATTTTAACCTGGTAACAACTAACACCATTTTCATAAACAACAAGCAGAAAGAAAACTAATAAAAGCTCACCTTACCTTTGTTTCCCTGTTGTTAAACTGTTCTTGCTTCTATTTATATTACTTATTTTCTTTTTTTAACTTTTATTTTAAGTTCAGGGGTTCAAGTGCAGGTTTGTTACGTGTGTCATGGGGATTGCTGTACAGATTATTTTATCACCCAGATATTTAGCTTAGTGTGCTTGAGTTATTTTTTTTTCCTTTATAAATTTTTTATTTTCTTATTCCAGTAAGGTTTTTGGGGAGAAGGTGGTGTTTGATTACATGAATAAGTTCTTTAATGGTGATTTCTGAGTTTTTCATCATTCATCACCCCAACAATGTACATTGTATCCAAAATGCAGTATTTAACCCTCACCATTCCCCACCCTTTCCCTGATTCCTCAAAGTCTAATGTATCATTCTTATGACTTTGCATCCTCATAGCTTAGTTTCCACATGTGAGTGAGAACATACAATATTTAGTTTTCCATTTCTGTGTTACTTCACTTAGAATGATAGTCTCCAATTCCATGCAGGTTGTTGAAAATGCCATTATTTCATTCCTTTTTGTGGCTGAGTAGTATTCCATGTTATATATATATATATATATATATACCACATTTTCTTTATCTACTCATTGATTGATGGACATCTGGGCTGGTTCTATATTTTTGCAATTGCCAATTGTGCTGCTATAAACATACATGTGCAAGTGTCTTTTTTGTATAATGACTTCTTTTCCTCTGGGTAGATACCTAGTAGTGGGATTGCTGGAGCAAATGGTAGACCTATTTTTTGTTATTTAAGGAATCTCCACAGTATTTTTCATAGTGGTTGCACCAGTTTACATTTCCTTTTCAACACCTCCACACCATCATTTTATACCTTCATGTACTATTTATGTCTTGACAAGTTGTTGGAGTTATTACTTTTGATTGGTTCATTGTTTAGTCTTTCTGCTAAGGACAAAAGCGTTTATACACCACAGTTACAGTGTTATAATATTCTGTGTTTTTATGTATACTTACTATTACCAGTAAGTCTTATACCTTCAAGTGAATATTTTTGCTAATTAATGTACTTATCTTTCTTACTGAAGTACTGTCTTTAGCATTTCTTGTAGGACAGGTCTGGTATTGATGAAATATTAATACCTCAGCTTTTCTTTATCTGAGAAAGTATTTATTTTTCCTTCATGTTTGAAGGATATTTTCACCAAATTCACTATCCTGGTTAAAACTTTTTTATTTCCTTCAGAACTTTAAATATGTCATGCCACTCTCTTCTGGCTTTAAGGTTTCCAGTGAAAAGTTTGCTGCCAATATATTGGAACTCCAGTATATGTTATTTGTTTCTTGTCTCTTGCTGCTTTGAGAATCTTTTTTTATCTTGGCTTTTTGAGTATAATTATTAAATGTCTTTAGGTAGTCTTCTTTGGGTTAAATCTGCTTTGTGTTCTATAACCTTGTACTTGAATATTGGTATCTTTCTGTAGGCTTGGGACGTTTTCTGTTATTGTCACTTTGAATAATTGTTCTACTCTTATTTGTTTCTCTAAACCCCTGGCCAAAAGGAGCAATGCTAGACTGCCACCAATGTTCCCATAAGGCCAAAATTCTCTGAAGTCAGCTTGCAGTAAATACTGTCTGGCTTGGCACTCGCCTTTCAGGGAGTTGGGCTCCCCTCTGGCCCAGGACAGGTACAGAAATGCTGTCTAATTGTCAAGTCCTGGAATCGAGGACCCCCAGAGTCTGTTTGGTGCTCTACCAACCTGTGACAATGTTGGCACCTAAGGTGCAAGACAAAGTTCCCTTTACTTTTCTCTCTGCTTTTCCCAAGCAGAAGAAGTTTTACCTCATAGCTATCACAGCTGGTAATGTTCTGAGTCTCACCTGAAGCCAGCAAATCTCAAAGTCTCACCAAGGCCCTTGATATAGTACCTGGGTATTATAGCTAGATATTCAGGTCCCAGGAACTCTTCAGGTAGCAGGTGATAAATGCTGGAAGGATTAGGTTCTTTCCTTCAAGGCAGCAATTCCTTTCTGGCCCAGAATGTATCTAGAAATATCCTCTTGGAGCTAAACCTTGGAACAGGGCCTCGTGACTCAGACTGGTGTCCTATCCTGCTGTGGCTGAGCTGGTATCCAAGATGCAAGACAAAGTTCTCACCACTCTTTCCTTTCCAATTCTCAACCTGCAGGAAGGGGTCTCTTTTGGAGCCATGAGCTATGCAGACTGAGGTTAGGGTAGCGGTGATACCAGCATTCCCTTGGCTTCCCCAGCTGATGTCTCAGTATGTCATATGCCCTCTCAATTCACTGTCTCTGGGCCTAGTTCAGCTCTACGATCTTCCTAAGAGTTGCAGTCCTAAGAGGCCTTTCAGATTTATTTAGAGACCAAGAGCACTTTGGCTCCGGGTGGTGAGGTTTGTGGGCATTCAAATTTGGGCTGCTGGGATGGGTGATTCCCCACTGACTAGAGCTGGTTTAAACACTCCATTTTTGGGCGGGCCTTAGCTGAGTTTTGTCTGGTTTTCCTTTCTCTAACAGAACTGCGCTGAATTTAGTGTCTCATGATTGTTGTGTTCTCCCTCCCCCGGCGCCCAGAGATGCTCATGGCGCCATGCCACAGCTGCCAGGGATGGGGGGGGGGGGGGTGTCGGTGATTCAGATCGTTTTTTCTATCTGTTCAATACCTTTTTCAGTGATATAAAGTTGAAATCAGGTTCTATGAGTGCTCACCTGATTTTTGGTTCTTATAAAGGTGTGTTCCTATTTAGATCATTGTTAACTTGGTATCCTTGCTGAGGGGGATGACAGGTGAAGCTTTCTGTTCTGTCATCTTGCTATGCCCCTATTCCCCAAATATTTCATTCATCGTTTTCTATGTTGCTGTTTTTGGACATGGGAATAATAAAATATTTCAGATCTGGTCTTTCCCTTAGGCAACTTAGGGCCTACTAGGGATGACACACATGTATAATAAACAAATGACATGAATTGTGTAAATATTAGAACAGAAGTATAGCATACTTGATACGGGTGGGTTACAGGCATGCTAGTGGTTTAAGTAAATAAAAAGACTGTCCTTCTCTCCTACAACCCGTTAATCTCTCATCACATACCTTGTTGCAGCTTCCCATTTGGCAAGACACACAATTTAAGAAATGAAACTAGTACAGAGACAGAGTTGCTGATGGAACAGTCCAAAATGTAAACCTTAAGACTTGAATATAAACTGAGTTGAGACACCGGATCTATAGATGTTTATTTCTTAGCAGCCTTACCTGAATGAATCAGGAGAGAAACTGATTTTGCTATAAGCAGTGGCATATTTAATATCAAGGATACACAGGTACTTTTAAAAAAAGTGAGAGTTGGGGGCACATTAGAGAATGATTTTATTTCTGTCTCTAATGGAGAGGAACATAGAAGTGATTTTCATTCTTTGTTACCTTTATTAAAACTCTGAATTCTTCTGAAAGTAAAAATAATGCATGTGATGTTTCCAATTTCCCGAAGTGCTTTTTATTTGCTTCAATTCCTATTTTACTTTGATTTTTGAATTCACATATCTCTAGTCATCCAAAACAAGACTTTCAAACATTGCTCAGATTTCCTTCATGTAATCATTTTCTCCTCACAACTCTTCTCTTCTGTATCTTGTGTACTAGGAACATTTCTTCAAACTAGGAAGCAACTTTTCATTCTCCTGATATGCAACGGAAATGGCTTGATTTAATGATTGCAACATATATGCCAAAATAATTTCCCATTGTCTTCTAAAATAAACTGATTGCAACATATATGCCAAAATAATTTCCCGTTGTCTTCTAAAATAAACTGGTGTAATGATATTTTATTTTTCATATAAATCAGTACACCATTATGTTTTAAAATGTTTTATCAAGGAATAATGTTTAGTTTAGGTACCTGGTTTCATCTTTCTTAAAGGTAAAATAGTACTTTATGATCTCTTACTGAATTTCAACATGAACATTTAAGGTCACCTCATTAGTCTATTGGCACAGTATCTGTGAGACACAGTAAGTATCAAAGGCCAGAATATAGTGCTGTAAAGAAGGAGAACTGGGCTGGGTGAGGTGGCTCATGCCTGTAATCCCAGCATTTTGAGAGACCAAGGCTAGTGGATCTCCTGAGGTCAGGAGTTCAAGACCAGCCTGGCCAACGTGGAGAAACCCCATCTCTACTAAAAATACAAAAAATTAGCCAGGCGCGGTGGCAGGTGCCTGTAATCCCAGCTACTCAGGAGGCTGAGGCAGGAGAACCACTTGAACCCGGGAGGTGAAGGTTGAAGCGAGCTTAGATTTCACCACTGCACTCCAGTCTGGGCGATAGAGTGAGACTCTATCTAAAAAAAAAAAAAAAAAAAGGAAAAACAAAAAATAAGAAAGAAGGAGAAATGACATAAACAAATAAGGAGTAAAATTGACAAATGTCAGATAAACAATGTTAGAATGTATATGAAAGTCTTCTCGCACCCCTATGGCAATTACTTTATGCCCTAAAACATTAGAAATGACTATCTCAATATTAAAAGTCATAATAATATAAATAGTAATAAATGTATTTATTTCTATTTCTTTAATGTCGTTTTACCATATGACTTCTATAGCAGTGGGTTGTACAGAAAGACTATTCTGTCTTTTATTAAATGCTTTACTTCATTTTGGCAAATAAAACCAAGTGAAATTATAATTTTTAGAAGAATAATTATTATTATTCTATTTAAATTATTCTATATTATTATTCTATCAAAAATAATGATAACATTATTTTTAGAATAATTACAATTTTCAGATATGTGAGCTTTATTGAACTCAAGATTTGGTACACCTTTTTACTTTGAAAAAGTACATTTTAAAATCATTTTTCATTTTCATAATTCACTCTTGGAATTGAATTAAATGGTGTGATAATTTAACAGAGGATTATTTCCCTGCTTTTAGCTAGATAGTGCCAAAATTATTGGAGGATAATTTTTTATAAAAGATTTTTTTCAAACACCTTTTGAGAACAAAATATTGTAACCTCTCTTGATAACACATTCTAGTGGCTTATGATACTCACAGTCAGGAAGTACTTACTTTTCTGCAATTTAAACTTATTCCCTCTTGTCCTATATTCAGTGAATATAGAAGAAAAACTATTCACTACTACTGTATAAGACCTTTTTCATATAACCCCAAACTAATGATGAGTCTCTCTAGCTTTCTCTTTCTTATGCTTGAATAAACTCACTTCCGCTTACCTATTCTTCATTATACACTTTCAGTAAAGTCTAATCTTTTTTTCTTTTTTTGTCCCCACATGAAGTCCTGCTCAAATTTCTTCAGATCACTTATTAGCTTTTATTCAGGTTCTTAGTTATACGACATATCACTTGAGGATTTTTGCCAAAAGATTCACCTGTCTACCTTATAGACTGAGTTACTTTGAGGAGGTAAAAATAAATGTGAGGAGACAATTCTATAATTTATTATAATCTATTTATATCAATTAAGTTTGGAGTATCAGAGGAAAGCAGTAATTCTTGAAACAACTTTAAAATTAAAGAGGGTAGAACTAGCATATGCTATAATTCTAAAGCTCCTCCATGAAACCATTTCAGTAGAAGGCTGAACTGTAATGCTTCGTAGTTACTTCATTCTTCAATACATAGGTCAGTCTCTTTGGTGTCTGCAATGAAAAGCTGTTTTCACAGCTATAATCACAAAATTAATTACAGATCAATTTTCTAAAATGATGTTTATGTTCATATATATTATTCAATATATATTTTGGCTTAACTAGGAGATCAAGTTAAATTTGGATGTCAAGGTCCTTGTAGTTTATTAAAGAAGTTAAATTTAATCAAAAAGTAATGTAAATATGCATGATACCAGTATTTTATGTCATTGTAATTTTATGTGATATAATTGCATTTACAGCAGATCAGTGAAAGTCTGTGAAGTTTGACCTATTAAATATTAAAATTTCACCTGCTAGAGGTTTAATAGGAATACAGACTATAGAAGAGAATGTCAGAAAAAGTTTACAGCATAGAAACAGTAAGACTAGAATTTTCTGAAATTCTGTGACTGCCTGTTCCATGATTATGATAGCAGCACCAGAAATATTACTAGGCTATGGGAACTATATGCTTTCAACTGTTTTCACCAGTATGAAAAGGCAATAAAGCAAGTGTATAAGGGTAAAAGAGAAGATTGTCTGCTGTTTAACTTTTAGATTTTCTCTATATGATATTTTTAAAAGATGGACTTTAGACAACTAATGTCTTCTTTCTAAAAATTGCTGAAATAGGAGTCTCAGACATTTTAAGTATTAAATATTTAATGATTAAGTGGATTTTTTATGACTTTACTATATGTCTTCCTGAATTTCCCTTGTCTTCCACAGCTTGTTAAAAATTATTTTGAATAGTAGCTTTAAGTTTTATTTACAAACCTTCTTCATAACAAAGGAGGACTTCTAACTTATAAGAGTTAAAACATATTACACCTCTGGATATAGTCTAGAGTGCATTTCTGAAACATTTTCTCAAAAATTAAATTAATATAATCATATATATTTCAAAAGGCAAAGATTTTTTATTACTAATCTCAGGATTCACATCAGTGGCACCAAAGAGATTTAAAACTCTGAAAAAACAAAACAATATTATAAAATAAAAAGCAGTTCACTAGAGAACCCCAAATCTGCTAAAAATGAGTGAACCAATTTTACTCTGTATAACCACAAAATTGTAACAGAGTTAACTTCTGAAGATTAAAAGAAAAGTTGGAAACGTGTTCTAAAATAAGTAATAATCTGGTTCTAGATCCTTGAGGAATCGCCACACTGTTTTCCACAATGGTTGAACTAATTTACATTCCCACCAATAGTGTAAAAGTGTTCCTATTCCTCCACCAGCATCTATTGTTTCTTGACTTTTTAATAATCACTATTGTGACTGGTGTGAGATGGTATCTCACTGTGGTTTTGATTTGCATCTCTCCAATGATTAATGATGATGAGCAAACTCATACAGGAACAGAAAACCAAACACTGCATGATCTCATACATAAGTGGGAGTTGAACAATGAGAACACATAGACATGGGGAGGGGAACAATACAGACTTGGGGTTGCTGGAGGGTGGGGGGATAGGAGTAGGAACTTAGAGGACGGGTCAATAGGTGAATCAAACCACCATGGCACAAGTATACCTGTGTAACAAACCTGTACTTTTTGCACATGTATCTTGGAAATGAATGTACAATTTTTTAAAAGAATAATTAATAATTGCAATTACAATAATCTAGACTATCCAACAGGATAGGTATTTCTGCATTTTACAATTGAAAAAATTGAGGTTCAAGGATTAGGTGACTTTTCATATTTTGAAATGAATAAATTGAGATAAAATTAAGACAAAGAGCCAAGCTTCCTAAATTCTCTATATTTTTACTTTTTCCTTTATTGCAATATGCAGCATTCATGTTTAAAACCATGTTTTTACTCGTATTATTGTCTCTGTATGCCCTCCTCTTCATAAGTTTTGAACGTTGTGTTATTGATTTCTAGGTAACAAATTGCATAAACCTAATAGTCTAAAAAATCATGAATGTATCTCACAGTTTTTGCGAATTAAAAATTCAGGCTCAACTGAGTGTGCTCTCTGGGGTATCACAGGTTGCAAACAATTTGTTAGCTAGGTTGTAATCTCATCTGAAAATAGAGAAGAACCCACGTCCAAGTTGACACAGTTTTGTTGGCAGAATGTATTGCCTTGTGGTTATAGAACTGATGGTTTCAACTTCTTTCTGTCAGTGGAAGGCTACACTCACTTCCTACAGGCCACTCTCATCTTCTTGCCACACAAGCCTGCCAACATGTTCACAAACTTCTTAAGAGGCATCTAAGACAGAGACAAATAATATAGTCTAATCATAAGAGTGACATCCCGTTACATTATCCTGCCAATCCTCATGAAGAGGGAATTGCACAAAGATAGGAACACCAGGAGGGAGGAATCACAGCAAGGTACACTCTGTTCTTCTCCTGGTAGTTTCAGTTGATTAGGGTTATTAACATATTGTATTAATGTTCTTAGAAATTATTATTTTGGGGCCAAAATGATTATTACATGCAATTAAATTCTAGCCTCTAATCTCCACATAATTTATGAATTATACTCTTTTTTACATTTATTATTCATTCTAGCCATGAGATCCTAGTTATGTGGGGGTCTTTCACTACATACTACATTATAAACAGCATCCTTCGTTTCTAGAATGTCCAGTAGGATAGAAAAATTTTGAACATAACATATTAAATAAATCAATGGCCCTAAAAAATTAATGAGCTATTTCAAAAAATTAAGTTGACTTTCTATAATTTTTATATAAGTTAAATTTCAGCTACCAAATCACAAACAATGCATGCTGACCTATATCCAGGAGCACTTTTAAGTTCACAAATTAAAACAGAAGAAAAAAAGCTTCCGATGAACTTTATATTCCCTACTTGCTTCATTTCCTTATAGTACTTTCATCATAGTACTCATATTTTAATATTTCTTTATTCTCCTTTTGGCTACATATTTTGACGTTCATTTTTTTCTTTTTCTTTTATATTTGAAACATAACAATGACTTTGTTTTTCAAATTACTTGTTTGACAGACTGAATTGGGTCCTTTGGTGTTTTAGGATATGTATCTAGATTACATTTAATTTCATATGAAATCATTTGGAAAAATCATAGGAAAAAGACATATAATGAAGGTGTTTAAATACTCCCTGTAATATCCCTAAAATTGCAAGAGAGAAATGCAGAAAAAAACATACTTGGTAAAATGTTGTTGCAAGAAGTAATACATTTTCTGTTAGGGAACTGAGAACATTAAATAGTTTAAGATACAGTTGATTATGTTAATTATGGTTATATAATACCATGAATTTAAAACACAAATTTATACATGTTTTATTGAATCAATAAATATGCTAAAGTAGATAATGAATGTGATATCCATTAACATTAAAAGAATAAAAATATCACATTTATTCAGCTAGAATAAGCAGTATTCCTAAACTATTTCAACTAAATGCAAAATCAAAATGTGTTCTATCTAATATGAAATATTGGCATGGAGACAAATGTGAAAATGGGCTGGGCTATAACCTCTTCACAAGTATTTTACTAAAATAAAAATGATAATGTTCCAACACAGCTAATGCAAATCCACAATACATAATTCAAAATGTGATGAACACATTTGACATCCTGTCTCAAAACATATGTTAATGTGCTGTGTGGGGATTTGAATACAGTAGGGAAAGTGAATATACTAAACTCTAGAAACCATCTCCTTTTAAATATATTTTTCAATCAATAAATGAGATAAAAATGAAAATCATGTAAAATATATACAATATTACTACATTTTTAACAGCATTTTTTTTCTATTTTTTTCATTCAGTCTCATTTCTCCACCAGCAGGAAGACTAAGAAAGATGGAGTTTCTCTCATTCCCAGTCCTCAGTTTGAGAGGAATTTCCAGGAATCAGACAGATTTAAATTCTCTTTTTTCTGTAAAGTTCGATTCACAGCTTCTCTTCTAATAACTCCTAGAAATATTAATCACTTCTCCTCTCTCTGTACTTCAATAACTACTTTTTATTCTTCTGGTATAGCACTCACCATATTTTAAGAGTCATGTAGATGCAATAATGGCCCCAAACATTTCTTGAATCTTACTCCTACAATGCTCTTAATTATACTATATCTCTGATCAACTTCTAAGTGTGTGTTTCCTTTATATTATGATGTTTTCCTGACTATCTGTGTTCTTGAAACTCCTATTTTCTCTGTCTCTCTGATCTTTGTCTGGCTTACAATATTTATTCATCTTTTAGAGCTCAGCACAGGCCTGGTTTCAAGTAGACATTGTCCTCTGATCAAAGGGGCAGAATTAAGTAGTTTTCATTATTATTTTTAAAACTTACTCTTTGCATTTTATCTATATATTTGTTTTATCTCTAAGCATTAGCTTTTCTAATGGCATTAACTACATCTGTGTTATATTATTTTTATCTACTAAAATCTCGCTAATTACTTCATATATTTTAAATGTCTGATGAAGAAGAAAAAGATTAGTAGAAAGCAAATGAGAATTGTATAGACTGAGGTAGGTTATATAACTTCCATAAGAACCATATTTCTTGTGAATAAATGGAGATATAAATAAGCCTCCCAACAAATAGTTGCCCAGTATATTATTTACAATAATAAACATAAAATTTTAAATCTGTTTTAATATATATAAATGCTTAATATGTCTCATTTCCTTTAAAAAATGTATTATAAATGGGCAGTATATTGACTGCTCACTTTGTCTAACTCTTTTACAGAATATTAGTTGTATTGAGAATAAGTATTTACTTACCTTATCTCTAATTGCTAATAAAAGCTCACAAGTGACTTTAAAAATATGGACAAGATAAATGAATAAATTGACAAAATCTTTGCATATGGGCTGTATCTAATTGAATTTAAGCTAACCCCAATAAGGACGTTTCATGGCTTGCAATTGATAATACTTTACATAGAAAATGACCTAACAAGTAGAAATTAATGAAATTAATGGCAGACCAAGTATAAATTTCTTATCTGAAGCCCTTAAAATAAAAATTTTACATGATGCATTTTGGGACATGAATAAAGAACATGAACAGACTGCAAACTGTTACACAATCAGTGGGTTTATGTGACAGAAGAACCCTGAGGTTAAGAAACCTGCAAACTTATAAGAAAAATGACAGGAAACTTTCTCATCATTTGCTCCATTGGGGGTCATTATCTTTGTTACCTTGGACAAAAAATAGATCTACCTTTGCTCAGGAGAGAGACATAATCTCTGTCTTCCAAGGCTGCTCACTAAACAAATATCCTTTAAAAGATAGAGTGCTACAAAAGTTATCACAACATATGCAGAAACGAGATCCACAAGAACTTGTCTCCCAATAATGATACCCTTGGGCCCCTTCCACCACCACTACACACAACTCCTATCCTTCCAGTTTGTCTCAGGAAGGCATACATTCAATGTAATCACCTTCCTGTCCATTCATGGATGCGATAATCTGTTACATGACTGTACCAACAAAATTACATTACTATATATTTCATAAAATCAAATTTCATTAGGGCCATAATACCATTCTCCCAAATTAAATAATAAAAAAATCAATCTCAGAAACCACTGGTACAACTACCTTTAAGTGGTTATGCAACTTTCATTGTCCTACTTGGTGATAAATATGGAAATATTTCCTAAAAAGTGATTTGCTTTTTTCAAATTACACAGGTTTATCACTTTAATAGTTATTGACTAATTGGTATAGTTATGTTGGTACATATTCCTTTTTTCTGTGAGGTAGTAGCTATTCTTCTGATTTCAATTGACAGGACTATTACATTCTTAAATTTAAAAATACAAATAAATTCAGTTATTAATGGACAAGTGGATTTTACATTGAAATAATGGACTTCTGTCATTAGTTTCTCCACATTTATTATCAAGAAAAAATAGCATTTCTTAAGTTAATTAGCTTTATGGATGATTTATAATTTTAAACTATAGCTTAATGAATTATTTTGAATTATTAGTCATTTTTCACCAAACTATGCTGTGGTAACAATCTCCAAATATCGATGACTTACACTAGAGGTTTTTTGCTTTGTTTTGTTCTAATTAAGCTGAATTTTTATGTCTTATTTTCATTACTGAGTCCAGGCTAAAAGAACAAACCTTCTTTGAGACATTTTAATCCTCAAGAAAGAGAAAAAATAAGAATTGAAGACGCACACGATGACACAAATTTTCTGTTTAAACGTGACATATGCCACATTTGCTCATATCCTATTTTTAGTGCAAGTTTATAGTTAAGTATGCTATCAATGGGTATAATGTATACTCATCCCAGAGGGAAGGGCATAAAGAAGAATTGCTGGAGACCAAGTAGAGAAAAGTGGTGAATAATTTGAATCAAAAGTGCAATTTAACACAGTCACCCACTGGAATAGACCATCTACCTCTTTCTTCCACAAAGCTTCAATGAAATATAACCATTTGTGAGAGATCTCAAATTCAAAGATATAAACTGGGCTCAATAAATGTCGTTCTTGGCTAAAATTACTTCCAGGTAGCATATGTAGGCACTGTAGACCTATTAATTTTCTTCTATTCCATTATATCCATATGTTCTTAATGATGACAGATATATGAGTCTTAACACTTGTCATGGTAAATAGAGGCAATAATTAGTGTTCACTTTGATTTAAAGACATTTATTAACAAATGGTTCCAAACTAGCTTATTTTCTTACCATAAAAAGAAAGTAGGACCCCACTTTTACAGCATTTGTTGAAACTATTTTACCCTACTCATTTTTTCACAGAATATGCGTGTTGTTTATTTGTAATTAACAAATAATAATTGTATATATTTATTATATTTGAGACAATATTTTGGAACATGTATACATTATGAAATAATTAAGCTAATTAACTTACCCATTACCTCGCATACTTATTTTGTAGTGGAAATATTTAAAATTTACTCTCTCAACAATTTAAAAATTACATTATTATTAACTATATTACACAAAAAGACACATACTATAAATACTCTTTTGAAGTTTGAACTTTTTTCACCGAAGAATGAATACATCATGGAAATCACTTCACAGACAGACAACTTCCTTCTGTATATTTGCATATTTGTGTGTTAATGCCTGCTATTCCACTGGGTGGAGGCATCAGAGTTTATTCAGCCAAGTCTCCGATATATGAGCAATTTCCCAATATTTTGCAATGAGAAGTAAACTTAGGGCCGGGAGTTGTGGGTCATGCTTGTAATCCCAGAACTTTGGGAGGCCAAGGTGAAAGGATTGCTTGAGGTCAGGAGTTCGAGACCAGCCTGGACAACATGGTGAAACCCTCTCTCCACTAAAAATACAAAACAAACAAACAAAAAGTCAGCTGGACATGGTGGCGGGCGCCTGTATTACCAGCTACTCAGGAGGCTGAGGCAGGAGAATCGCTTGAACCCAGGAGACGAAGTTTGCAGTGAGTTGAGTTGGTGTCACGGAACTCCAGCCTGGGCAACAGAGCAAGACTCCATCAGAAAAAAAAAAAGAAAGAAAGAAAAAATAAAACCAAACTTAATGCATAATATTATCTACAGGCATTTTAAATTATTGAAAATGTATCCTCAGAGTCAATTTTTAGAAATAAGATTGTGAGTCCAAGATCCAAATGTAGTTTCGTTAGACATTTCCAAAGCCTGTTTATAAAGGCTGTGCCAGATTTCATTCCTACTAACAATGCACAACAGTAAATGTTTCCTCATAGCTTGTCAACAGAGAAATTTTTTGTTTCAATTTCTTTGCCAGTCTAATAGGTGATATGGTATTTCACTATAATTTAAATTTTTTTTGTTACATTGTGAGTAAACTTCAATAGCTTTTTTCATGTTTAAGGAATTATATATGTTTGAAAATAGCTATTTTCACGTTTATTCATTTTAAAAATCAAGCATTTTATATTTCTCTCATTTAAAAAATATTTCTTATCTGCACTATTGCAGATAAGGGGTCTGCAATAGTGTGGTTGCACTGCAACAGACCCCAACATCTCGTTTCTCCTACCTAACTGAAACTTTGCACCTTTTGACCAACATCTCTGCATTTCTCCTCCCACCTCCCACCCTGGCCTTTGGTAATCACCATTCTACTCTCCCTTCCCTAAGTTTGCCTCCCAGAAGTGGAATCCACCTACAAGTGATTTTACATGTATATGAAATGATGTAGTATTTTATTTTTCATGCCTGGCTTCTTTCTGTCCTCCAGGTTCATCCATGTTTTCACATATAGGAGTCCTTTCTTAATTTTTAAGGCTGAATAGTATTCAATTGTGTATATACCAAATTTTCTTTATTCATTTATCATCCATTGATGGACACCTAGATAGATTCTATATCTTGGCTATTGTGAATAAAACTGCAATGATTATGGTAGTGCAGATATCTCTTTAATATATTGATTTCCATTCCTTTGGGTATATACCCAGTAGTGAGACTGCTAGATCATATGGTGGTTTTATTTTTAGCATTTTGAAGAACTGCCACACTGTTTTCCATAAGGGCTGTACTAATGTAGATTGCCACGAACAGCTCACAAGAGTTCCCTTTCTCCAAATTTTTATCAACACTTATCTTTTATCTTTTTGATGACAGTCATTCTAACAGATGTGACATGAAATCTCATTGTGGTTTTAACATGGATATCTCTGATGATTAATGATGTTAACCAATTTTATATATAGTCTTGCACTGCATAACAATATTTCAGTCAAAAAGCCTCATATACAAGGGCATTGACATAAGATTATAATGCTGTATTTTTACCATACCTCCTGTATGTTTAGATGTATTTACATATAGGAATATTAATACTTATCATTATGTTACAATTGCTTGAAATATTTAGTAGAGTAACATGCTATACAGGTTTGAAACCTAGAAGTAATAGGCAATAATGCATATCCTAGTTGTGTAGTAGGCTACAGCATCTAGGTTTGTGTTAAGTATGTGCTAGGATATTTTTACAATAAAGAAATTGCCTAACGATGCATTCAGCAGAACGTATCTCTATCATTAAGTGACCCATGACTGTTCCTGTTGATCACAGTTATGTCTTTTTTAAGGAAATGTCTACTTAGTTCCTTAGCCCATTTTAAAAATCAGGTTGTTTTCTTGCTATTGAGTTGTCTGAGTTTCTTCTATATTTAGGATATTAGCTCTTCAGCAAATACATGTTTTGCAAGTATATTCTCCTAATTCATAAGTTGTCTCTTCACTCTGTGGATTGTTTTCTTCTCTGTGAAATACCTTTTTAGTTTCATAAAATTATATTTGTCTATTTCTGATTTTGTTGCCTGAAACTTTTGGGTCCTATCCAAAAGAATCACTGTCAAAACTGACGTCATGGAGACTTTCCCTGTGTTTTATCCTAGTAGTTTTATAATTTCTGGTCTTACACTAGAGTCCTTAATTCATTTTGAGATGCTTTTGCTATTTATTCTTCTGCATGTAGATATCCAATTCTACTAGCGCCATTTATTGAAGGTGCTCCCTTTTTCACATTGTGTTCTGGGCAACTTTTTCAAAAATCAATTGACTATAAACGCAGGAGTTTATTTCTGGGCTCTCTATTCTGTTCCACTGATCAATATGTCTGTTTTTATGTCAGTATCACAATTCATTTATTACTATAGCTTTTTTTAATTTGAATTTAAGTAGTGTGATGCCTCTAGCTTTATTTTTCTTTACTCACCTTGTTTTGACTATTCAGGGATTTTTGTGGTTTCATATGAACTTGGGGGCATTTTTTCTATTGCTGTGGAAAATGACATTGAAACTTTGATAGCGATTGCATTGAATCTGTAGATCCCTTTGGGTAGTACAGAAATTTTGACTATATTAATTTTTCCAATCCATAAACATAGGATATCTTTTCATTATTTGCCCCCTCTTCACTTTTTTCATCAATGTTTAAGAATTATTTTTGTCAGTGGTTAAGTATTTTAAATATATCAATTTGACACAATTCAACACTCCTTCATGATAAAGAGTCTCAACAAATTAGATGTAGAAGGAATATACCTCAACAAAACAAAGGCCATATATAACAAGCCCACAGCTAGCATCATTGTTAACGGTAAAAAGCTAAAAGCTTCTCCTTTACGATCAGCAACATGACAAGGATGGCCACTCTCTTCTTTTCTATTTAACATAATAAAAAAGCAGTTCAATAAGAAAAATGAAGAAAAGTTATCCAAATAGGGAAGAAAGAATTGAAATGGTCTGTTTGCTGAGAATATGATCTTACATTTATAAAACCTTGATAATCCACCAAAATCTGTTAGAAATAATAAACAAATTCAGTAAAGTTGTTGGATACAAATTTAACCTAAAAATTTTGTTTTACACTTATACACTGTTAGTGTTTGAAAAAGAAATTAAGAAGGCAATCCTACTTACAATAGCATGAAAACAATGAAATACTTAGGAATAGATTTAATCAAGGAAGTGAAGGATCTATTTGCTGAAAACTATTAATCATTGATGATAGAAATTGAAGAAGACAACACATTTTAAAGTGTATCATGTTATTCTTATTGACAAAATGGGTAAATGTGTATTGGATAATTATGCAATTCAATTGACTTATAACTTTTTGCATGATCATCTGCAGAAGTATTTTTGATTAATGAATTCATGTGAACCTTAACAAGCATGTCTGATGATGTACTACAGACTGTCAGGATCCTGGTCCTGGCTTATTGAACACTCACTGAACATTGGTAGTACACATATTAAAATTGAGATGTAATGTGAAAACACTGGATGACAAAATTTGCTCAGAATTTCTGTTACTTTTGTTTTTAAATTTTTGTGAGTATATAGCAGGTGTACATATTTATGAGGTATATGAGATATTTTCACACAGTTATGCAATGTGAAATCATGGAGAATGGGGTATCCAACCACTCAAGCATTTATTCTTTCACAAAATTTTTGAGAGCCTGGAGTTACAAACTAAAAATAAATGTATGCATTTTAATAAGAACATTTATTAAGTTCTAAAAGGAAAACATAATAGAAAAGAATGGCATTGTCTTATAGTGGATAATGAAAGATAAGTGCTCTCAACATGTTGGCAAGGGAAGTAATTTAATCTTCAGTGATATTCATCCATATACAAGACACAAAATGAAAATATTGACTGTTTCACTCTTACATTGCAATAGAAATGTATATATTGTTTATTTGTTTTAACTAAGGGCATTTAAGATTTTGTATGTTTATACTTATTAATTCTCAGAGATATTTCATGCTTCTTTTTGAAGCAAAGTATTTCTTATTATAATGTCATATAGTTTCAGATAGTATGTAAATCAATGCTTTACAATATTAGTTCCCTTTTGATAACATCTTATAATTGCAGCAAAAATATTTTATTAATCTTTCCATTGAATTAAACTATCAATAAGCATCACTCAATAACATTTAATTAAATCAAAATAAATGAAATAATTACCCTAAGGATACTTTTCATAGATTTTCTAACGAACAATGATTTATACTTCTCTTTTCAATTGTTCTTTTGAACAAACGTTAGCTTACTAGACCTAAGAGCATAATGGTTATTACACAAGCTCAATCTTTTATCTTAATAGACAATACACATGTGCTCCACAATGACAACTGTAATATATTGAAATCAGGCCATCAATGGGTTATTGAGTACAGCACATGTAAGGGAGTTCATACGAAATACTGATCTTAATAATACCTGAAACTACAAATAAACACGCCCATTTCTCATAGTCTTAAGACATAATGTATTTAGTTCATATCCACTCATTTTGCCCCTTGAAAAACATTATTTTAGAAATTAGTATTTCAGTATATTAATAGTATTGCCTCATTTTATATATTTAAATACAATTCAAGATTGTGAAACTGTTCAAGATAGGGATTGGAAAGTAGGGAAAATGTTCATAGCTAAACCAAAGTATAGATCTTGAGAAAAAAAGGAAGCAAATTGGGGATATAAACTATAGGTACTGACAGAAGGTAACAAATCTGAGAAGCCCTTAGTTACAACCAAATAAACAACATATTCATTTAAATTGCAATACAATTTTAAAAATTCTGGGAAAATATGCGGACATAGCCATATTCTCATGATAGTTAACATTTATGTTATGTGTTGTAATGATGCCTTCAGGGTCCTTATATCCAGTAGTTTAGATGACGCTGTTCTGTCTGAGCACATTTTACTTTGCTATATTATTTCTCAAACTGATATCCAAAATCTCTCTGTCTCTCTCCCTCTTCCTCACTCTTTTTGTCTTTTTTTACTATCTCTGTATGTGTGTGTTTGTGTATGTGTGTATCTGTGTGTATTTATGTTTAATATATTTCTCTTCTAGTACATTTTTCATGTTACATAAGTACATGTGTGTGAGCATACATGAATATACACACATACATTGATATATAAATATATGTGTGTGTGAATATACATGAAGATACACATATATATGGAGAGAGGTTATATATAGGCAGATTGAAAGACAGATTCATGGATGATATATAGATTACATATATGTATGCATATAGATATTTATTCTGATATGGTGAGCTTATACGGATCAAGTGATCACTGCAGATAAAATATAAATTTATGCATTAATTCAGAAATATTATTCAAAAACTTACACTGAGGAAACATAAAGCTGCATTATTATTGTTGTTTCTGTTCCATTATTTGTTTCAAAGAAGGTTTATTAGTAGTAGCAGTAGTAGTAATAGTAATAGTATTTTGTAGAGACGTGGTCCTGCTACATTGCTCAGGCTAGTCTTGAACTCATAGGCTCAAGTGTTTCTCCCAGCTTGGCCTCCCAAAGTGTTGTCATTACAGGCGTGAGCCATCATTCCTGAATGCAAAGAGGATGTTTGAAATATTAACAGCATAATTTTGTGCTCCAAAGGATTTTTAAAAATCTGTTTGAACACTGGAATTGATTTCAGAGATACATACTCAGTCAATCACTCATCAATTACATTCAATGCCTTTCAACTCTAGCTTAGAAGTGTAGTTGAGTTTTTTCTGACTTATACAAAGTCATGTCAGGAAGCTAACAACTGAATTGTGTGGAGAATTAAATTGTGAGTTACCTCTTTTTAAAAGCAAGGCCTAGATGTCACTTGGATGTTGTCTCCACTTTTCCTTGTCAAAGTTATGGAAATAACTTTAGTGACAGCAATACAGTACCTATGAAATTCTCACATTTTCATCATTGAAAGATAATATAATATGTAATATAAAATATACAATATATGATGTATAATAATATATAATTATAAAGTTTTATTCATTTAAAATTAAGCTTTATCAACAAATATATTTATTAATAATGAATATATGATATATTTACGAAGTGTGATGATAATAGTATGTATATATATAATAATACACACATATATAGCACAGATAAATTGAATTTTCCATGGCATTTTGTTAGATATAGTATCAAAAGCACAATGTATTAACAACATAGATCATTCCGATATGATATTTAGTCATGGGGATTTTTCTTCTGTCATTGAAAAGGTGTTTCAGAAATCAAGCAAACTTAATCAGTCTGATATGCTGATCGGGGGAAAAAGTGCAGAAAACAAACAAAAACATATCCTGACATAAGATCCATATTTAAAAGATGCAGAGTAAATAATCCAATAACACATTTCTAATCCGACTATTAATGATTTACAGCTACATAGTCACATACTGACCATTTATATACCTGAAATACTTATCTGAGGAAACACATTTTTTAAAGCCAGCCAGAATGATAACACAAGCTTTTGCATGACTCCAGAAATTATTCTCAGGAATTTAGTTTCAATATAAGAAATTATTGGATAAAGAAGCAAGAAAGGAAAGTAGCATTTTTGGGGAAGATTTTTTTCTCAAATGTGCATTAGATGCCATTTATTTGTTTTTGGTTTCTTTCAAGTGTTTAAGAAAACAAATGTGACTAGTGAATTTAGAGTGATTGAACAGATAGAAGTAACGTAGAGTAGCAGTTAGACATGGCATCACTGTGGCAAAAAGTGGAAAGAAAGTGTGCACAAATTTCACAGTTTATAAATAAAAAACATCTCATGTTTGTTTATTTGTTTAGGCACTTATATATGATATACATTTTATACAACTTAATACATTTATAATACTTCTAATATTAAACATATTTCTAATACATATGTATTTTATATATGTGTATACACGGTTACACACACATATTTAAATATTAGAATATTAAGATTGAACTATGGAGGTTTAGAGGGCCTTGATAATTTTGCCTAGTTGGCACACAGCTATCAAATTAAAATACATGTGGCAGGAAGATTCGAATTCCTTCTACGATCTTATGATGCCTCACAAAGTTTTTTTACATATAATTTTTTAATTTTCAAAATAACCTCACAAAATTATCAATCATATTTTTCTACATTTTATTTATAAAATGAAAATGATATACATATACATGATAAATATAAAAATACTGTGAACTTCAGACTAAATATATATATTTATTTATTTACTACAGCAAAACACCGCTTCCATTCTAGTATCCAATCAACACCGTTGTATTTTAGGAGATCCTGTGCATATATACATACATATAAATCCTCGGCATCTTTTTAAACATTTAATAGATTGTAGTGAAATTAACAGTTAAATAGTTTTCTTCCCCTCAAGACTGTACACTCTATGATGCCATAATCCGTGATAATATGCCTATGGATATCCAAAGTCTAGTAAATTATTTGGCAGTTACTCAATACTTATTAAAATAAATTACACAATTAATCAACTGGCATTCTGGGGTAAAAGTAGAAAAAGTCTAATCTCATTCAGCTGGACAGCTGTGATGTGGATTGCAATTAACAATTTTCAAATTAATGATAGCATGAGTCATTATTGTTTAGTTAGAAATTTTATTGTGATAACCACAATAGTGAAAGTCGATGGCTATCTGAATAATGAGTTGAACTGTGAGTCTGTCATAGTTCAATTGGAGTGAAATTGAAATACTTAATTGTGATTTTCCTGTAGGTATAAGAAAGCAAGACTATGTGACACTGTGAGTCTTCATAAGAAAATAAGAGCTGAGGAGGGATTTTAACACAGGAGATATATCAGAACAGATAATTCTAATATTTGATGTCAGTAAAACACAGGTAACTCAAACTTCTAGGTCTAAAAAACAGGGACAAGTTTAGAAACTGTCTGACCCATACTGGGCAGTCAGTAAATACTATTTAAATAAGGAAATCTATTCAGAATTTCTGCTAATTCCTGATATATTATTATTAAAACATCTGTCTTTATAGATAAATACTAATCCTACAGGCATTGAAGTTCTCTCATAAATTGATGGAAAAGCAAATTTGAATGGCTATTCTGAGAATTATTTTCAACCATTACATAGCTCTTAGGAAGTTAACCTCCATGAATATAGTAATTATGGCCTGAAAAGACGTGTGCCTGCAGGGTTTGGATGTAGAGTCATATAACTAATCTGAGATAGCAGTTTCATATAGCAATCTGTTGTGTAGTGGATATTTACCTTATCCTGTCTCCCATTAGATGTTACTTGAGACCAACAAACATGAATGAAAGCTCGACATCACTAATCATTAGAGAAATGCAAATCAAAACCACAATGAGAGGCCATCTCACACCAGTCAGAATGGCTATTATTAAAAAATCAAAGAAACAACAGATGCTGGGGATGTTGTGGAGAAAAAGGAGCACTTTTATAGTGTTAGTGGGAGTGTAAATTAGTTCAACCATTGTGGAAGACGGTGTGGTGATTCCTCAAAGACCTGGAGGCAGAAATACCACTGGACTCAGCAATCCCATTACTGGGTATATACCCAGAGGATTATAAATCATTTTATTATAAAGATATATACATGCATATATTAACTGCAGCACTACTCACAATAGCAAAGACATGGAATCAATCCAAATGCCCATCGATGATAGAATGGATAAAGAAAAAGTGGTACACATACACCATGGAGTTCTATGCAGCCATACAAAGTAACCAGATAATGCCTTTCACAGAGACATAGATGGAGCTGGAAGCCATAACCCTCAGCAAACTAACCCAGGAACAGAAAACCAAACACCACATGTTCTCACTTATAAATGGGAGCTGAACAATAAGAACAGATAAACACAGGGAGGGCAACAACACACACTGGGGCCTATCAAGGGGTCAGAGGGAGAGTATAAGGAAAAATAGCTAATGGATACTGGGCTCAGTAACTAGGTTGTGGGTTGATATGTGCAGCAAACCACCATGGCACACGTTTACTTATGAAACAAACCTGCACATTCTGCACATGTACCCCAGAACTTAAAATAAAAATAAACATTAAAAAAGAAAAAGATATTGTACATATACATCGTGGAATTCTATGCCACCATAGAAAGGAATGAGATTGTGTCCTTTGTAGGGACATAGTTGGAGCTGGAAACCATTATCCTCAGCAAACTCATGCAGGAACAGAAAATCAAATACCATGTGTTCTTACTTATAAGTGGGAGCTGAATGATGAGAACACGTGGATACTTGGTTGGGGGGATCAACACACACTGGGGCCTGTCAGACAGTGGTGGTTGGGAGGAAGGAGAGCATCAGGAAGAAAAGCTAACAGATGCTGGGCTTAATACCCAGATGATAGGATAATCTGTGTAGCAAGCCACCATGGCACACGTCTACCTATGCAACAAGCCTGCACATCCTGCATATGTACGCACCCCTGGAGTAAATATTGAAAATAAGTGTTGGAAGTTCTAGCTAGGGCAATCAGACAAGAGAAAGAAATCAAGGGTATTCAGTTAGGAAAAGAAGAAGTCAAATTGTCCCTGTTTGCAGATGA